>NW_006408533.1:24148603-24167327 GCF_000296735.1 Chrysochloris asiatica | reverse complement strand
ATGGGTCCTATTTCCACTCTCCTTCCTAAACCCTCTGAACCTTGTCATCAGGTAAACGTTGCCTTTTTGATCTTGAATGGCTGACAATTCCATGGTGAGTATACCTCACTAGTGTTATTGTCTTCATTATCTACTTACCTATCACTTGGTTAAAAATTGGGTCACCGGAGTGAGTTCTGTTGCATACCTGAAGTGTAGCCAAGGGCCATAGTCTAAGATTCCTTCAGTTTCTTTCTGACCAATGACCCAGTCTTTTTTTTATAATTTTCAGTTTTGTACTAAATTGTCTCCTCTGTATCTGGGACCAATTAATATGATCTCTTTCAGAGCAGTTGTAGTGGTAGCTGGAGGCCATCTAGTTCTTATGCTCTCTGAGTCATGAAGACTGATGTTCATGTGTTCCATTAGACCATTGAAATAATTGATCCGAAGCTTCTTCTAGTTTCATCAATTTTCTTTTGTCTGCACATGGAGACACCAATAGTTGCATCATAGATGGTCACTCATGAGCTTTTAACACCCCACTTGTTACTTACCAAAGTAAGATGTAGATCATTGTCTTCATGGACTTGTTGTTGTTTTTCTTAGGTGCCATCGAGTTGGTACCTACTCACAGAGACCTTACACACACAGAAAGAAACACTGTCTGGTCCAGGGCTAACATCACAATTATTGCCATGCTTGAGCCCATTGATATTTCCACTTTGCCAATCCATCTTGCTAGGGGTCTCCCTCTTTTTCTCTGACCCTCCACCTTACCAAACATGATATCCTTCTCCAGTGACTGGTCCCTCCTGACAACATGTCCAAAGTATGACATATGAAGTCTGATCATGCTGGTCTTCAAGGAACACTCTGGCTGCACTTCTTCCAACACAGATCTGTTTGTTCTTTTGTCAGCGCATGGTACTTTCAATATTCTTTGATCTTCATCAGTCAGTATTTAAGTCCTCTTCACTTTCAGCAAGCAAGATTGTATTATCTGCATATTGCAGATTGTTAATGACACTTCCTGAGATCTTGATGCCACGTTTTTCTTCATAGAACCCAGCTTCTCAGATTATTTGCTCAACATACAGGTTGAATAAGTATGGTGAAAGAATACAACCCTGTCGCACACCTTTTCTAATTTTAAACCATTCAGTGTTCCTGTGTTCTGTTTGAACAACTGCCTCTTATTCTATGTAAAGGTTCCTCATGAGCACAATTAAGTGTTCCGGAATACTCATACTTTTCAATGTTGTCAATAGTTTTTCATGATCCACACAATCGAAGGCCTTTGCATAGTCAATAAAGTACAGGTAAACATCTTTCTGGTACTCATTGTTCATGGACTGTATTATGCCAATTAACTGTGGTGTCCCCTGAGATTATTAAACTGTGTGTTTGTAACAATAAAAATAGGACTATGGAACATGAAGGTAGATCGATACAGATTACACAAATTGAAGAACAGTAAGAAAGAAAGAAAAAAAAAAAAAATTAACAGAGGCCCAGAGAAATACATGACACCATTAAGTATACCAATAAATATAATGGAAATACAAGTAGAAGGAGGAGGAGAAGAAAAAGACAAAGAGGAAAGAGTTACAGGAAAAACAAAACAAACCAAAAAATTGGAAAGTAAATTGGAATAAACTTCCCAAATTTATTGTGTGTGTGTGTGTATATATATATATACACACACACACACAATAAATTTGGGAAGTTTATTGTGTATATATATATAAGTGCATAATTACTTATCTGTTCATTTATGGTACATTTCATGGTCATGGTAAAGTGGTGGTTTATATCTTGCCCTACTTTTGGAAACTATGACACCAGTATTTCAAGTTAAAATACTACAAAGCTGCCTGTTCTTACTGAAATTCAATAGTTTTGCTTGAATAAAGGATTGTTGGGTTACTGAAAGCTTTTGATTAATTTCTAGAATTCTGAGAAAAATTAACTGACTATATTTACCAATTTTCTCATTGTTTATATAAAGGAGAAAACTTTTAGAGGGCTTTACTCAACCATTTTCATTGATGCAAATCTGTTGCATTATTTTAATAAAAAATATCTAAATTTCTAGACCAATGAACAACATATTGAGGGTGTTAAACATTGCATTGTAAAAACATTTATTTTTCAAAATTAATCCAGGACAGGTTATTGATTTTTACCTCTGTTCATTAAAAATGAAGAATAATAAAATAAAATAAAGAAATATTGGCAATCAATTTCACAATTATAATGCATGGTATTCATCATTGATTGCATTGCCTCACTTCCTGATAGGCTATATTAAAGGTAATTATTATGGCAAAACCTATATATAGGTATTCTTTGCAGTACTAAGAGATGTACTTGTGTGCACCAAGCACAATTAATTGCTGTTGCTAAGTGCTGTAAAGTGGACTCTGACTCATAGTGTCCCTATAAAACATACATCCTTGCATATAAATAACATAGCATAGTATGAACAATACGATAAAGAAGGAGGAAGATTTAGAAGAACCAAGGTCTGCAGTTCAAACCCAACTGCTGCTTCTCAGGAACTCAACAAGCACTTAACAACAACAACAACAACAATTATAAACAAGTGATGAATAGTGGAAAACAGAAATCATGTTGCATTCTCAGAACAAACCTTATAGTATCAGAGAAATAGACAATAGCCAGAATCCAAATGGGAAGTCCTACAAACCTGGGTTTATAGAACTTTTATTGCTTTCCTCTTTTAAAGAAAATCGACAAAATGCAATAACTCTACTCATCGGTGGGGGCTTTATGTTTCTCGTTTGGTTTAGAGTGTTTCTTTTTGTGTGCTCCAAAAATATGAACTTAGGAAAAGCCAATTTCATGTGCTGTTAATTTAATTCTCAATAATAAAAGCTTACTTCTAGTGATGGAAAATGAAATTACCCTGTCTATATATACCCTTTTTATCTGTCAATTAAAGGCTTATTTTTCATCCCAAAATAAACCTACACATTATTTAGGATATATTCTCATATCTTGGCAAAATTAAATAGAAATTCAGGGCCATAATCTTAGCAATCCTACCACTGAAAGATGCTGACCAATGACCCTAGGAGTCATCATATCAAGGTTCACACTTCCCATGAGATGAGAATTTTATAAGGATTTGTGCTGTTACTTCTGCACTTAATGAAGTATGTGGACTCACAGTAATATTTTTTTGGCAATTATGTACACTTAAATTACCTTCAGTGTATTAGCTTGGCTTTTGGTGGTTTATGTCACTAATGCCCAGCTTTTTCTGCATTAATCATAGAATAGAATAAGGAAGCTGATTTTGTGAGGTAGGAAAATGTGTCTAGGATGTATAAAAAGATAGTACCACACAAGAACTCTTTCTCTCCCATTAATCAAAATACTAGTCAAATTATTTCAGACTATTCTAGCCAAGAATGTTTATCACATCTGTCTAAATCAAATGATCACTAATATAATTTAAAATTCATTTCATTATTGTTGTTGTTGTTAGGTGCCACTGAGTCAGTACCGACTCATAGTGACCCTATGTTCAACAGAACAAAACACTGCCTGGTCCTGGGCCAACCTCACAATTGTTGCCATGCTTGAGACCATTGATGCTGCCACTTTGCCAATCCATCTCGCTGGGGGTCTTCCTCTTCTTCTCTGACCCTCCACCTTACCAAACATGATATCCTTCTCCAGCAACTGGTCCCTCCTGACAATATATCTGAAGTATGAGAGACAAAATCTAGCCATCCTGGTCTCCAAGGAGCACTGTGGTTGCACTTCTTCCAACATAGATCTGTTTGTTCCTTTGGCAGCCCAGGGAGCTTTCAATATTCTCCTCGTTGTTGTTGTTGTGAAGTGCTGTAGAGTCATTTCCGACCCATAGCGACCCTGTATAGGGTTTCTGAGGAGCAGCTGGTGAGCTTGAACTGCCGACCTTGCAGTTCAAATGGCTCTGCAGTCTGGTACATTAACCTACAGTGCCACACCAGGACTCCATTCTCCTCATTAGAACAACATAATTTCAACCCCCCAAATCTCTGAAATGAACTCTGAAATGAACAAGTTTATGTTGTTTTTCGGTGCTGTTGTACTGGTTCTAATTCACAGCAATACAATTTAGGGGTTTTGAAAATGTAAATCTTTATAGGAGTAGAGAATCTTTTCTTACTTTGTGGAGCAGTTGAAGGGTTTGACCTCCTGATATGGTGGTAAACAATCCAGTGCTTATCCTACAGTGACACCAGCTCTCCTCAAACAAGTCCATACACCAATATTGATGACAAATATAGATGTATTTATTATTCATTAAATATTTGAAATATAATACAACAGTATATGAAATAAAAATATTATATATAAATATTATTCCCTGGATGCAAAGATGATGCAAAATTTAGAAAGCAATCAATATTTGCAGTACATAAGTAAATTCCCAGAGAAAAAAAAGTTATATAATTAATACTGAAGAGTTATTCTATGACTTGGACCAGTCATTTATTACTAATAGTACCTTACATGTAATATTGTTAGGAACAAATGTTATAAATCTTATATATTGTATTATAAATATTGCATATGTATACTATTTAACATATATTAAATATTGCATATAATATTTAAAGAAAATCTTTAAGTTTAGCAGGAATAGACCTAAAAGGATTTTAATATATAATTTGTATTATAAGATGTAAACATTAATTTAAATGGAAGAACATCACCATTTTATTCAATCAGAAGTAAAAGGAGAGGCCTTCCATTACTGACACTATTTCTTCATAGTTTTAGGAATTTTAAAAACAACCATTTATTCATTGAATAAATTATTATATCACACCTTCTATGTATTATTATATCAAACTTGACTGTCAGTTGGTCATACTGTGGTAGCTTGCACATTGCTGTAATGCTGGAAGCTATGACACCAATATTTTAAATACCAGTAGGGTACATGCCTGGTGGACAGAATTCAGCAGAGCTTCTAGACTAAGAGACTAGGAAGGAGATGTGGAGTATATGGGAACTTTAGCCACAGGAAACCTTATGAATAGCAATGTCACATAGTGCCAGAACATTGAATATTGAAACAATGAATAACACCAGAATATTGTCAGAGTATTGTTATAGTGCCAGATGAGCACTTCTTGTTGGAAGTCACTCAAAATATGACTGGGGAACAGCTTTCTCATAGTAGAGTTTACTGTGATGACACAAATGGAGTAAAACTTTCAGGACCTTAATTTGCTGATGGGCACAACTCAAAATAAAGAGAAAGAGCTGTAAACATCCATTAGTACCTGGAACATAGAATTTATGAACTATGGATGTAAGAAAAATTGGAAGTTGTCAAAAATGAAATGGAAAGCATAAACATAGATAACCTAGGCATTAGTAAGCTGAAATGGACTGATATTGGACATTTTGAATCTGATAATCTTATGGTTTACCATGCTGGAAATGACAAATTAAAGAGGAATGGTGTCACATTCATCAACACAAAGTACATTTTAAGCTCTATCTTGAAGCATAACAATGTCTGTGATATAATAATATCTATATGCCAACAAGAGAGACCAATTATTCCCACTATTATTCCTACTTACACACCAACTACTAAAGTGACTAATGATGATATTTAAGAATTCTTAAGTCTAGAATTGATCAAACATGCAATCAAGATGTATTGATAACTACTGGTGATTGGAATACAACGATTGGCAACAAAGAGGAGAGACCAGGCATAGGAAAACATGGCCTTAGTGATAGAAACAATGTTGGAATCTCATAACAAATGTTGCAAAATACTTTTCTTAAACAACATAAAAGACCTCACCAGATGGAATACACAGAAATCAAATAGACGTATCTATATCTTTGATATTCCATGTGAGTAAAGTTTTACTAAAAGTAATACAGAAATGGCTGCAAGCATACATTGACAGAGAACTTCCAGATGTTCAAGCAAGATTCAGAAAAGACCATGGAACACGGGATATCATTGCTCCTGTCTGATGGAACTTGGCTGAAAATATCAGAAAGATGTTTACCTGTACTTTATTGACTATACAAAGGCTTTCAATTTTGTGGCTTGTTATAAGTTATGGATAACATTGCAAAGTATGAGTATTCCAAAACGCTTAATTGTGCTCTTGAGAAATCTGTACATGGACCAAGAGGCAGCTGTTCGAACAGAATGTGGGTACACTGAATGGTTTAAAATTAAGAAAAGTGTGCAATAGGGTTGTATTTTTTCACCATACTTATTCAACCTATATGCTGAGCAAATAATCCGAGAAGCTGGATTTTATGAAAAAAAATTTGGTACCAGGATTGGAGGAAGACTCGTTTACAAACTGGGATATGCATATGATACAACTTTGGTTGCTGAAAGTGAAGAGGACTTTAAACATTTACTGATAAAGATCAAAGACCACAGCCTTCAGTGTGGATGGCATCTCAATGTAAAGAAAACAAAAATCCTCACCATTGGACCAGTCAACAACATTCTTAGCAACAGAGAAAAGATTGAAGCTGTCAAGGACTGCATTCTTCTTCAGTCAACTATTAACACTCATGGAGGCAGCAGTCAAGAAATGAAACAACGTATTGCATTAGGAAAATCTGCTGCACAAGACCTTTTTAAGCCATGGTATTTTCAATAACCTCATATGCATGAGAAAGCTGGACAGTGAATAAGGAAAACCACAGAAGAATTAATGCCTTTGAGTTATGGTGTTGGAGGAGAATATTGAAAGTGCCATGGGCTTCCAAAAAAATAAACAGATCTGTGTTGGAAGAAGTGCAGCCAGAGTGCTCCTTCGAGGCCAGGATGGGCAAACTTCATCTCTCATACATCGGACATATTGTCAGGAGGTATCAGTAGCTGGAGAAGGATATCATGTTTGGTAGAGTGGAGGGAGAGAGAAAAAGAGGAAGACGCCCAACAAGATGGATTGGCAAAGTGGCAACATCAATGGACTCAAGCATGGCAACAATAGTGAGGCTGGCTCAAGATCGGGCAGTGTTTCATTCTGCTGTGCATAAGCTATCTATGAGTTGGTACTGATCAGATGGCACCTAACAACAACAATGGGAAGAAAGAGTGGAAAATCTCCATATTATCAGCCAAAATAAGGCAAGGAACAGACGGTGGAACAGGCCATCAATTGCTCATATGCAATTCAGACTGAACCTGAAGAAAATTACATTTTAAAAGTCCACAAGAGCTAACATATAACCTTGAACATGCCCACCTGAATTTAGAGATCATCTCAATGACATGGTTGATGCATTGGACACTAATAACCAAAACCCCGAAGAGTTATGGGATAGCATCAAGAGTAGCATACAGGAAACAAAAAGATCATTAAGACAAGAAAGAAGGAAAAGATGAAAATGGATGTCAGAGAAGACTCTGAAACGTGCTCTCCTGCAAATGAAAAAAATGAAGAAATAAAAGAGCTGAACAGAAAATTCAAAGGGCAGCTCTAGAAAACACAATCAGGTATTATAATGAAATGTGCAAAAGACCTGGGGTTATAAAACCAAACTGAAAGAGCAGTCAGCATTTCTCAAGCTGAGAGAACTGAAGAACAAATTTAAGCCTCTACTTGCATTATTGTGGAATTCTATGAACAAACGATTGAATGAAGGAGAAAGCAAAAAAAAAAAAAAAAAAAAAAAAGGCTTCTGAAAGATTAAATAGAATCACTGTATCAAAAAGGAACAGACAATGTTCTACGATTTCAAGAGATAGCATCTTATCAAAAACCAGTGGTACTGAAGGAAGAAGTCCTAAGTGCACTGAAGGCATTGGCAAAGAACAAAGCTATAGTAATTGATGGAATGTAAATTGAAATCTTTCAACAAACTGATGCAGCACTGGAGGCACTCACTTATCTATGCAACGAAATTTGGAAGACAGCTACTTGGCCAATTGATTGGAAGTGACTCTGTGGAATGAGGCAATCATCTGACAATATGATTAATATCACATTCAAGTAAAAATTTGCTAAAGATTATTTTAAAAGGGTTGTAACTATATATTGACAGGGAACTGGCAGAGGTTAAAGCTGGATTTAGATGAGGACTTGGAATGAGAGACATCATTGCTGATATCAGATGGATATTAGCTGAAAGCAGATAATACCAGAAAGATATTTAGCTGTGTTGTATTGAGTATGCAAAGGCTTTAGACTGTGTGGATTATAACAAGTTATGGACAGCATTGTGAAGAATGTGTATTGTGGAACACTTAATTGTGCTAATGAGGAACCTACACATAGACCAAGGGGAGGTTGTTTGAACAGAACAAGTGGATACTGAATGGTTTAAAATTAGGAAAGATGTGCGCCATCTGGTAGTGCAGTGGTTACGAATCAGGCTGCTAACCGCAAGGTCAGCAGTTCAAAACCACCAGCTGCTCCATGGGAGAAAGATGAGGCTTTCTGCTCCCGTAAAGATTTACAGTGTCGGAAACCCTGTTCAGGGTTGCTATGGGTCGGAACCAACTCGACAGCACTTAACAACAACATGGTTGTAGTAGTTCACCATTTTGTATTATGAGCAAACAATAGAGAAACTTTTTTATGTAGAATGTGACGTTAGGATTCGAGGAAGACTCGTAAACAATCTGTGATATGCAGATGATGTAACGTTTGTTGCTAGCTGAAAGTGAAGAAGACTTAAAACATTTACCGATGAAGATCAAAGAACACAGCTTTCAGTGTAGGTTGCATGTCAATATAAAGTAAACATAAATCTTCACAACTGGACCAATAAATAATATCATTATAAATGGAGAAAATATTGAATTTGTCAAATACATAATTTTGACAAATCAACACTCATGAAAGAAGCAGTTAAGGAATCAAATGATGAATTGCATTAGGCAAATCTGCACAAGACTTCTTTAAAGAGTTCAAGAGCAAAAATGTCATTTTAAGGACTAATGTTCACTGGATCCAAGCCATCCTATTTTGAATAACTTCATATTCATGTGAAAATTGGACAGTAAATAAGGAAGACTGTGGAAGAATTGATGCATCTGCGTTATGGTGTTGGAGAAAAATATTAAAGAATATTAAAAGTAGCATTATCTGATAGAATAACAAACCAATCTGTGTTGGAAGAGGTACAGCCAGAATGCTCCTTAGAAGCCAGGGTGGTGAGTCATCCTTTCTCATTCTTTGAATATATTATCAGGAGGGACCAGTGCTTTGAGAAGGAAATCATACTAGGTAAAGTGGAGGGTCAGTAAAGTGTATAATCCCAAATAGATGGATTGACACAGTAGCAGCAGCAATGGGCTCTACTTTAACAATGATTGTGAGGCTGGCACAGGACTGGGCAGTGTTTTTTGTTCTGTTGTGCATAAGTCACTCACTATAAGTCTGAACTGAATCAATGGCACCTAACAACAACAAAAACATGCCAAACAGTGAAAAAGCAGCAATGAACAGGAAACATGATTCTAGGCATCATAAGAATTTTCAGAAACTGAGAGAAAAACATAGAGCACATAGGATGAATAAATGGTATTAAGGATCCTGGTGTGGCATTGTAGAATAAACACTGGACCACAAGGTCAGATTGAACTGCAAGGTCTGCGGTTCAAATGAGCAATGTCTCATGGGAAACCCTATGCAGGGTAGCTGTGGGTCAAAACCGACTGGACAGCATTTGAAAACAACAAGACCCAGGTAGGTAAAGATATTGGCAAAAATTACACAGATTCTTAAACCTAGATATCTACTACTATGTCTACTTCGTACAAATAACATAGTGCAAAACAATGACAGAACATTGCAAATTAAATTAATGCTTATTTTAAAAAGTAAGATTAAAGAAATTGTTGTAAGTTTTATTCAGGGACTATTATTCAATCATATCAACTTAAGCCTATTAACTTTAGGGGAAAATTTTCATATTTAGTTATTTTATAAAACTTGCATAGAAAATTCCATTTTGGTAAGACAAGCAATAATAATGAAAAACTCTGTGTGTGTTACAGCTATATGTAACAGGATGTAAAACAGATATTAAAAATGGTTTCCTGGTATGAAATGATAAGAACAGTGATGATAAGCAAAATTAAAAGAAAGGGTAGGGTGCCCAATTATTCTAGATAATAACCGTGTAAAATACAACTCCATTTATGAGCTGTTGTTATGTGCCGTGGAGTCGGTTCCGACTCATAGCGACTCTGCACAGGGTTTCCGAGGCTGTAAATCTTTACGGGAGCAGAACGCCTCATCTTTCTCCCACGGAACAGCTGGTAGTTTTGAACTGCTGACCCTGAGGTTCACAGACTGATTCGTAACCATTACGTTACCAGAGCTCCTTATTTATGAGCTGTATGAGTACTTACATAAGAATGACTATCAACATTTTGATGGCTACCAGAATGGTAGTGATTTAAGATGGCAGGATTTTAGATGATGTTTACTAAGATATTAACTGTTTTATTTAAAGAGTACCACTATCAATAAATGACGCTTTGAGGAGATGGTACGAATGAGTTTATAATGATTGTGATTTTGGTAAAGTGCTTCTCAGAATACAACTTGTTACCAAGTAGTCCTTGCCATACACAGTAAACATAAGGAAAAATTCATGCTATCTGTGAGCAAGAAACTCATGTGGATCTTTCATGTACAATGAGATTCAACTCTGGAACCTCAAATAGACTCAAACCTGATATACCAACACATATCCATCACTTATTAAGACCAAATTTACTGAAATGACTTTTTTTCCCCCAAATTTTATTTGCAATAAATACAAGAAGAAAATAAAAATAAAGTATGGTTTATGATCTTTCTCTGGAAACCCTGGGAAATTAACCATAGTAGACCCACAGTGAAATGATGTGGCCATTCTTCAACTACTCATTATATTCCATTTATAAAAGTATTTGATAAAGTATCAAGTTTGTCAAAATACATATATATTTTTAATTGCCTTTCCCATCACCAAAGTTAACACCACGTCTGTGCTCCAACTGGAGTCTAGGTGTGGCATTGTGAGTTAATGCACTGAACTGCAAAGTTACTTTCAACCGCAAGTTTGGTGGTTCAAGCTCACCAGCTGCCCCTTGGAAACCCTATACAGGGTTGCTATGGGTCAGAATCAACTTGATAGCACTTAACAACTACCCTCCAACCAGTGAATTACTTTCCATTCCCTGTCACCACCAAAGAATGTTTCTTTTAGTATGAAAGTGTTTTCTTGACTTTTATACAATAGTCGTCTCACAATATTTGTCTTTTTGTGATTGACTAATTCCACTCTGCATATTGTCCTCAAGGTTCATCCATGTTATGAAGTGTTTCACAGATTTGTGTCTCAGCTCTGATTTCTTGGGATATATACTAAATAGAGGGATTGCTAGTATTTCTTTTCACAAGGTATTTCTCTTTCCAACTTTTTGAGGAAGCACCACACCATTCTCCCCAGTGACTGCACCATTTTAGATTCCCACCAGCAATGCAGGAGAGTCTCAGGCTCTCCACATTTGTTATTTTCTGTATTTTTAAACTTTGCTATTAATGATGGGGTAAGGTGATATCTCATTGTTATTTTGATTTGAAGCTCTCTAATGGCTAATGATCTCAAGCACTGAAAGGGCTTTTTAAGGTGAAAAATCAAGTTGCTTTATATCCTTGTAAGGTATTCCAAGCATGAATTTCAGTTACAGGATTTGTAACTCCTGAAATGGCTAGAGTTAATCATGCTGTTTAAGATGAAAAATGGAGCATACACACCACCATTGCTCTCCCTGTTTTGCCCTCAGTTCAGATTTTTTTTCTTTGCCTCATCAAAATGCAAAATACAGTTTGAAAAATTAAGCTTGGCCCTGAGTGTTTATCATGAAGTGTATTTGTATTGTCAGCCCTCGGATGCATTAGGCCGTTAGCCTAGTCTGAAAGGACTCCTCAGAGTTTATGGACTAACTACCACACTGTGAGTGGCCAAGAATGAGCCAACCTTTCTCTGTGGGGAATGCTCCATGAGCATTACTACTTCCCGTTCCTGGCTAATATGCAGTTGATTTCAAATCCTAGGAATAATGGTGACAGCACTTTAAAATCTTTCACATATTAATGGGTGGTTGTTTCCGTCTTTCCATTGATCCATCTTTGTAATGAAGGGCAGGAACCATGGACCTAATTCCCATCTCAAAATTAGTTCTGAACAGTTCTTTCACCTGCAGTTTTAAACTAGAATCTCAGTTAATAAAAGGATGCAGTGTAATACAATTCAATGTTTGCAAGGAATTTCCTGGATTAAAACAAAAATTAGCAAGAAAAAAAAAAATGTTAATCTTATATAAATATTTCTTATTGTTGGTGCTATTAGCTGTCCTTGAGTTGGATTCCAACTCAGGGCAACCCCATGTGTGATAGAATAGAATTGCTTCATAAGGCTTTCTTGGTGCTGTAGAACAAAGCACTGGACCACAAGGTCGGTTCAGCCCACAAAATTGGCAGTTTAAACTCACAAGCTGCTCCTCAGAAACCCTATACATGATCCGTAAGTGTAGGAACAAACTCAAGGACACTTAACAACAACAATCTTTATAGGAGCAGATGGCCAAGTCTTACTTCTGTGCAATGACTGGGTGGTTTCCAAAAGCCATTTATGCCATTATGCCAAAAGTAGCTAAGAAGAATAAATGAAAAATGATAAGGCCTTTGAAAAGAATTTAAATCAAACTTTCTATTTTTAATTAGCATGACATTTTGCACCTCAGGGTGGAGCCTACATACAATTCTGAATCAAGCTGCTTTTTTTCTTTCCCCTGGTTCTGTTATGAAGGTCCTTTCTCCTTTGTGTTGCTTCTCAGTCCAGGATCTTCATGGCCTCATGATGATGATGACAAAGTGGGAATTCTCTCCTTCTGACCATCCATCTTTAATCACAAAAGACTATTGCAGCTGGGAATCTATCTATCTTTCTAAAACTTTTGAGAATATTTCTTCCACTTCTAAAATATATTTTTAGTCCTTTACCTTGATCAAATTCTTCCTTCCAAAGCATTCTACTCATAGATTTATTATTTTAAGTATCTATTAAATATCTTTTATTTATATTAATAAAGCTTGTATAAATGAGTTTGAGGATGAACACAAATTTACCTTGGTAAGCATAAAATTGGCTTGATGGCTTGAAAAAAAAAAAAATTAGATACTAGCAAAGAAAAGCTCACCAGTCACAATAATTCATCATGTTGTTGGGATCCGTTTGCCGACTTAACTAGGGATGGAAAGCATCGCTGGAGTCCTAGTGAGGTAAAAAACAATTATGAAATGTTTTCGGTAATAATAAGGTTAAACAATGTAACACACTGCCATCAAGTCTAGGGTTTCCAAGGCTGAATCTTTATAGGAGCAGAAAGGCGCATCTTTCTACTAGGAGAGGCTGGTGGGTTTGATGTGCTGGCCTCATGGTAGCAGTCCGGTGCCTACCTTACAGCACCACCAGAGTTTTCTTTGAAATTCCAACTCATGGAAACTCCATGGGCATCAACTGTTATTGTTAAGTGCCATTGAGTCTGTTGCAACTCATAGCAACCCTGTATCGAGCTTCCAAGGCATGACTGGTGGGTTTGAACTGCTAACTTTGAAATTAACAGTGCTTTTCCTACAGTGGATGGATTGGAAATGTTAGCCTTTCAGTTACTTCTTATAGTTGTTGTTGTTGTTACGTGCCATCAAGTCGATTGTGACCCATAACAATGCTGTATAGAGTTTCCTAGGAGCAGCTGGTGAGCTTGAACTGCTGACCTTGCAGTTCAAACGGCTTTGCAGTCTGGCACATTAACCCACAGCGCCATACCAGGACTCCGCTTCTGGGAGTAAGTACCATCAAATTGCTTCTGGCTCTTAGTGACCTTGTATAGTTTCTGAGGAGTTACTGGTAAGTTTGAAAAGCTGACCTTGTTGTTCAAACCTACAGCTCCACACCAGGACCAAACAAAAACAATTTATGGCACCCAGGGAACTTATATCATATAGTAAACAGAACCAAATTCCTATCATATTCAGGGAGCTAACTCAGGGAAATTTGATATCTACTCTCTGTGTTACCACTTGTTGCCCTTGGTCTATATTTCATTCACTACGACAAACTAATTTATGTGCATGCATATCGTTTTTCCTGTTAATTGTATATTCCTAAGTGTGTTATATACATTGTCTGTATATATGTATTTTTTTTTCAATTGGTGTATTATTTGTAGAAAAGTGTATATTCATTTTTAAAATCATATATATCAAAAACCAAGATACATATATCCTATTTTTTTGCAGAATCAACTAAAAAGAAATGAGTTTTTAATAACAAATACAATATGAGCAGAATGCAGAGAAAAACTTATAGGTGAGACTATAGAAAGCCCTTGAAGTTAATCAAGTATATATGTGTCCTGTATCGTGGAAACATCTTTTCACTTCTTTCACTCAAAAATATTTAAGTAACACCTATAATGTCTGTGGAAATCATCATATTACTAAGAAGAAGGAGCTCTGGTAACATAGTGGTTATGAGTTAGGTTGCTAACCTCAAGGTCGGTGGTTGGAAACTACACGGCATTCGTGGGAGAAAGATGAGGCTTTCTCCTTCTGCAAAGATTTACAGCCTCGGAAACCCTATACAGGCTCACTATGAGTTGGAACCCACTCCACAGCACATAACCACCACCACCACCAAGAGAATAAAACCAAATCAAGATAATTCTGAAACTGGAGATCACTTCTAGCCTGCCCTGCATGTGAAAAAAAAAAAAAAAGTACTTGAGTTTCCAAGAAGAGAAGAGAGAAATCCTGGGGATGGAGGATAACTAGACCTCTTGAGAAGTGCCTGGGAGCACTGGGCATATAGCGGCTTGAAGAGCAGACCAAGGAAGTGGACATCAATCCCCTTCATCTTCTGTTCATGTCAGAACAATTCCAGTTATTTCTTATTTTTTTTTACATATAGATATGATTCTCTTATATGTCAAACTGAAAAACATAAATAAATAAAGGAAAAAGGCTACTAGTTTCTTTTAAAAGTGAGCACCATTCTGTTTTCCGTGTAAGAATAATTTAGAAAACTTGTTAAACATGCAAAATCCATACTTCTGGCAATTTCAGTTTACAGATACGTGTGGGAATCAAGAACCTATTTTGGTTTGCTGTTTTGCTTAAATAAATTATTCTTCAGTTACTTTGATGAGGTTGGCCTAGGACACACTTTGAGAAATAACCCTCAGAAATATTTATCTTCTAAAATAACATTCACATTCAATCATTTCCTACATACCTTATATCCTGGCGCTTCCTTAATCTAATGCAGATCCTTTCTTAGACTCTGTATATATAGTAACTTGCTTTGGGTTACTACAAAATCAGCATCAAACCCCTCTGCCTTTTTCTGAGTATGAGAAATCTATCTCATTGAAATTTTGTTTAGTTATTTATTGTGCCATTTTGATGTAAAAGAGATTTTACTTATGACTGCTTTACAATTCTGAATTTCATTACCTCCAGCAACTTGTCTCCAGCTGCTCCTTGGAAACTCTATGTAGGGTCACTATGGGTCAGAACCAACTAGATGACACATAATAACAACAGCAACAATAGCCACTTGGAAAGGAAAGGAAAAAAAAAAAAAAGGCATAACAACTCTTGCAAAAATACCTGGGATGTGGGTCGAAGTTCACAGCTGACCAACAAATGTAGAATGCACAAGTTATTTGTTTAACTTGAGTATAGTAACTGAGATACTGAGATTTGAAAGAATTGATAACATTTTACAGTCTCAATACCTAAGTTTTTATTATGTTTGCAAAGAATGTAATTTTTTGAAATTTGTATTTAACATAAGTCAGTAGTTTGAAAGCCTTTTTATGAGTAATGACTTTAAAACAAAATTTAAATGGAATCCTCAATGCGCAAAACAAAATATAAATTCATTAGAGACTTAATTTAGTTTTCGGTTATTGACAGGAAAATGAATCTTTTTCTGTTGTTATTGTTAGATACCATAGAGTTAACTCTGGTTCTTGGTAAGCAGTGCTTCAATATTTTTCAAGACTATGATCTTTTGGGAGTAGATACCAGATCTTCCTGTCAAGGCACTTCTGGGTGGGTTTGAACTGCTCTCTAATCCAGACTTTAGCCATTTGCATCACTGAGGAACTCCGGAAAAATATTTTTTCTGGACCTATGCTAAGGATTCCAACTGAACCCGGAACTAATAACAAATGAGCATTGCTTTTTGAATCAGTGTAAATCCTAAACTTGAATTTTTTTCTTGCTCATTCTCTGCCCGCCCTCATTTGCTTTATTATGTCCACATGTGTGAGTTGGGAGACACACATAAAGTGGACCTTTCATTAAAAAAGAAAACCCGCAGCCCTTAAATCATGAATTTATGCAATTTTTAACTGTTTTTAACAAGCACAAAATGGTTCACGGGAATTATGCAAGTATAGATCATTTTAATTTGAATCATTGTGGAATCATAAAAGACTCAGTTCTTTAATTTTGTGCCTTCAAGTCAGCCACTTTGATTAAAAAATAATAAAGCATGAGAGCCGTAGAGTCCTCACAGGTTTAGGCGCTATCGTGGCTCCTCGATCTTCTGTGCTAATTCTCCTCATTAATATTAATAAAAGGCTGATAGGCCATCGCAAAGCATGATACGAAAAAGCAGGCAATTAATTGCTTGTAGTATTTTTATGCTTATTTTGCACAATGAAAATAATGCCTCAGGACTATCAGCTAATCAATAATATCAACTGTGTTGAAAATGAGTACCTTCTATTCTTTTTCCTATATCTCCTATAATTCTGAGAAACATGAATATCCTGGGAGAATTCTTAAAATTAACTGAAAAGAATGTGTTTTATGTTAGTGGGCACTCTTCCATTTGGGGAAAGGTAATGATATCTATATCTATTTATATCTACATCTGTATCTATACATATATATTTGTTGTTGTTATTGTTAAGTGCCATCGAGTCAATTTTGACCCATAGCGACCCTGCATAAGGTTTCCAAGGAGCAGCTGGTAAGCTTGAACCACCGACCTTGCAGTTCAAACGACTTTGCAGTCTGACGCATTAACCCACAATGCCTCTCTCTCTCTCTCTCTCTCTCTCTCTCTCTCTCTCTCTCTCTATATATATATATATATAGAGAGAGAGAGAGAGCGAGAGAGGGAGAGAGAGAGAGAGAGAGAGAGAGAGAGAGAGGAATGTTTTTGTTGTAAAGTGCTCTCAAGATGGTTCCTACTCATAGCCACCCAGTTTAGGGTTTCCAAGATTATAAAGGCTTACTGTAGCATGAAGCCTCACCTTTCTCTTGGGGAGTAATTGGTGGGTTCCAACCACATGCAGGCCTTATGGTTCACAATGCTCATTCGGCACTGCCATCACTTTCCCCATGTATAGACATATATACTTGTGGAGTCCTGGTGTAGCACTGTGAGAAAATGCACTGGACCACAGTTCAGTTTGAATTGCAAGGTTGGCAGTTCAAGCTCACCATCCACTCCATGGAAACCCTATACAGGGTCACTATTAGTTGGAACTGACTCAATGACACTTAATAACAACAACAACATACTTATTAATACACCAGACTGCAAAGCCTTTTGAACTGCAAGGTGGGCTGTTCAAGTTCACCAACTGATCCTTGGAAACCCTATACAGGGTCACTATGAGTCAGAACCGACTAGATGGCACTTAACAATAATAACAATTGACATGATGCTGGAAATTGCATGTAGAATTTTGCAAGACCAATGTCTTGTTCATTGCAAATACCTTCTTCAAACAACATAAAAACAACTATACAAATTGACTTCACCAGATGGAATACACAGGAATCAAATTTGTTCCATCTGTGGGGAGAAACACAGGAAAAGCTCAATGCAATCAGTCAAAACAAAGCAAGGGGTGGACTGTGGAACAGGCAATCATTGGCTCATATGTAAGTTCAGACCATAGCTGAAGAAAATGAAAACAAGTCTATGAGAGCCACACTATGACCTTGAATATATTCACCTGAATTCAGAGACCATCTTAAGAACAGATTTGATGCATTAGACACTAATGACTAAAGACCAGAAGACTTGTGGGATAACATCAAGAACATCACACATGAAGAGAGCAAAAGATCATTAACAAGAAAAGAATTAAAGAAAAGACCAAAATGTATATCAAAGAAAGACTCTAGAACTCCAGCATGGAGATGCTAAAGCAAATGGATGATATGAGGAGGTAAAAGAGCTGAACAGAAATTTCAAAGGGCAGCTGGAGAAGACAAAGGTAAGTATTATAATGCAATGTGAAAAAAACCTTGACTTAGGAAACCGAAAGAGAAGAACACAGTCAGCATTTCTCAAGCCAAAAGAACTGAAGAAAAAAAATTCAAGCCTCAATATGCAACATTAAAGGATACTATGGGCAAAATATTGAATGATTCTGAAACATCAAAAGAATATAGAAAGAATACACAGAGTCATTGTACTAAAAATGAAATGATCAGTGTCCAAACATTTCAAGATGTAGCATCTGACAAAGAGCCATTGGTACTGAAAGCAGAAGTCTAAAGTGCATTGAAGGCATTGGCAAGGAACAAGACTGGAAATTGATGGAATGCAAATTGGAATAGTTCAACAAACTGATGCAACACTGTAGTTGCTCATTTATCTATGCCAAAGATATTTAGAAGGCAAC
>NW_006408533.1:24125395-24142148 GCF_000296735.1 Chrysochloris asiatica | reverse complement strand
AGGCCCTCATGATCTAATTCTAAAAACAAATATTGGCCAGTAAAAACTCTAAGAAACAGCAGTTTTAAAAAATGTCTGAAAGAGCTGCTTTCCCAAGTAGAGTGATCTTAATGGCATGAAACGAATAAAGCTATCCTGGTGTGGAGCTGTGGGGTAATGCACCAGACTGCAAAGTCATTTGAACTGTGCAAGGTCAGTGGTCAAGCTCACCAGCTGCTCCTCATAAACCCTACAGAGGTTTGCTATGGGTTGGAAACAACTCAACGGCACTTTACAACAACATCAGGACCTTCATGTGGCAATGTGGCATGACCAAAATGAAGAGAATCAGAACAGAACAAGGGGATACCTCTGACTGAAAATCTGGAAAAGTGTGAATCAGGGTTGTACCACTTCACCATACTTATTAATATTGTCTGCTGAACAAATAATCTGAGAAGTTGGACTATATAAAGAAGAATGAGGCATCAGAATTTGATAAACACTCATTAACCTGCCATATGCACATGACACAATCTTGCTTGTTGAAGCAATTAGTGATGAAGATCAAAGATGACATCCTTCAGTATAGATTACACCTCACAGTTAAGTAAACAGAAATTCTCACAACTGGACCAATTAGGAGCAGCATGATAGATATTTCACTTGGTTCTACAATCAACACCATGGAAACTGCAGTCAAGAAATCAAATGGCACATAAAGTGTTAAAAAATGTAGTTGTCATTTTTAGGATTAAGGTGTGCCTGACCCAGGCCATGGTATTTTCAATTGCCACATATGCATATGAAAATTGGACAATGAATAAGGACGACTGAAAAAGAATTAATGCTTTTGAATTATGGTGTTGGTGAAGAATACTGAATATCTCATGGAGGTAACATAGGATAAACATTGTACTGCAAGTCAATTTGAACTGCAAGGTCGGTTGGAAACCTTATACAGGGTTGCTGTGAGTCAGAATTGACTTGACAGCACTTAACAACAATAACAACCAAAAGAATAAGCAAATATGTCTTAAAAGAAAAATAGCCCAAAGCTTCTGAGAAGGGAAGAGCATGAGACAGTCTCACACACTTTGAGCACGGTATCAGGAAGTACTAATATGTGGGGAAGGATTTCATTCTTGGAAAAATGGAGAGTCAATGAAAAAGAGGAAGACCCTCAATGAGATGGATTGACACAGTGGTTTGAACAATGGGCTTAAACACAACAATGGTTATAAGGATAGTGCAGGAATGAACAGTGTTTTGTTCTGTTGTACATTGTTTCACTATGAATCAGAACCTAATCAGTGGCAAAAAAAAAACCACCATGATGGGTGTTCTTATGTGCTATCCAGTTCCTTCTGGCTCATAGTGACCCTATAGGATAGAGGAGGATAACTTACGGTTTTCTAACATGTAATCCTTACAGGGTCAGATTGTCATATCTTATCTCCCACAAAGTAGCTGGTGGGTTTGAACCACAATTTTTCAGTTCTCAGCCTAGTGCTTAATAATCACACCACCAGGTCTCTTCTCAGTGTGATGATAGGATTCTCTAACTCTCTTAATGATATTCTTTTTGATCTTATTAAATGCCATCGAGTCGATTCTGACCCATAGTGACCCTGTATAGGGTTTCTGAGGAGCAGCTGGTGAGCTTGAACTACTAACTTTGCAGTTTGGTGCATTAACCCACAGGGCCACACCAGGACTCCATCTTATATTGGGATGCTTTAACTCTCTTATTCAGCTTAACTTTTGCACTTAACAGACTCTTCAGTTAATCACAATGGGTATTTGGGAGGAAGTATTTTAAGGCCCTTTCGTAATTGTATTGCTATCTTTATGACAGGTCATCACAAGGGTACCAGGAGAGTATAAATAAGGAAATAAAAGAAGTCAGAGATAAGGGCAGAGCGCACTAAAAGAAACTTTAGCACCTTTACAATTCCTTGCCTCCATCCCCAGACTAGTACTATGTACTATATGGAAGCTTAGTATATCAAACAAAAAAAGAAAGCAGCATTCAATTAGAAATTTAATGAATCTGTTTTGAGTGTGATGGTGATAGTCATATGATCTATTCACCAAACAAAACAGGGCTCATAAGTTCTAAACAAAGGCACACATGTTTATTGTTTAATAAAATGTACTGTTGTCTTAACCATGTTCCCCTTCAGTGACATTTGCTTGGAAAGGTCTTTGTAAATTTTGCTTAGAGTGAATTTTCCAGCATTTGGATTTAACTGCACAACTAGCCTTCCAAAAATATCAACATCTGCAAGCTGACCTTGACATCATTCAGGTGACAGCAATACACCCTTGACAACCATAAAAGAAAAGGGCATACGTGACTATACAGTAAACTTGTATTCATGTTTGATAGTGTCAAGCCTTAAAATGTTACGGTGGAAAGTAGTCTGGATTCTGTGTGAGTGGACTTCACACTTCTTTTCCACTTCAAAAGTGACCCTGTTTATGAAAAATGAATTATTTTAAAGGGGGCAGTCTAAAATTCCTAAGGGCTGAAATACAATAATTTGAGAAAACTGACCACAAGACATAGGCCTTGTTTTTTTAATCATCCAACTATTTTTCCCACCTATTATTCTATGTGACAGGTACAAGACTGGACATCATTTCTTGTCCTTACTATAATACCTGTGTGGCACTGTAGAGTAAGCACTGGACTGATAATTCACCAGCTGCCTCTTGGAAACCCTACACAGGGTTCCTTATGAGTAACTGTAAGTGATTGAACAGCACTTAACAACAACAACAACAACAATGCCTAGAACATAGTGAGTGCTCACGAAACATTTTAGAAACAATAAATAAATGGAATCATGTTGTTTTTAATTATTATTGCTAATCTCCACCATATAATGTTGTCTGACTCATAGTGACCTTCTATGGGAGTTTTAATGTATAGGATTTTAATGGTGATTTTATGTATAAGAGAACTAAATGTTGCTCATCCCTATGCTGTCTTCACAGTCACCAACAGGGACACTAACATACAACTGTTTTATCAACCCTTCACACTAGGATTCTCCGATGCCCTCATTGGGCTTCTATCTTACCAAGAATGATGTCCTTCTTTAGCAAGTGACCTTTGTAGACAACATACTTAAAGCAAGTGAGCAGACATAATACTTATTATTCACTTGATTGTCTTCCGTTCTTTATTCTGATTCTTTAAATGATAGAAGACCTGTGGAAAGATCACTGCTTATGAAATAAATTATGTTTTTATATTCTTCCCGCCAAAGTCGTACTTAATTTTACTAGGCATTATATTATCACAACGAAGTATATTTAATCAAATACCTTCTGCACATGGGACAGAACAAGTCACTATGTGGTAAACAAGCCTGTTTAGATACAAAATGCGAACACTGTGTATCTGAGAAACACATGGATCTCAAATGGCAGAATTAGTCTTCTTTTGTGAGACGAATCTTTCGAATAAAGCTACTTGAGCGTTTGAAAGTGCCAACACTTTGATGTTTCAAAGCCTTAATTATTCAGGTACCACAGAGCTGAGCATTGTACATCTGCTAATGTCACATTTAAAAAGCTCAGATGGCTAAGATGCCATGTTCTATTCAAGTCTTCTGATATTTGAAATTAAGAGAAGAGCCCTTTCATTTCAGCAACTCCTAAGGCTCTCCCAGTCTTCATGCTGTTGCTCTGAAGCTCAGCATTCATTAAATGCATGCTTGCAATTTGAATACATTGTTAATGGAGTGGACAGCTTCTGAGGTTGGAAGTTCAATTTATTCTCTAGGGCATGAGAAAACTTTTGATATCTCTGATTGAGATTGGTTATTGAATCAAGGCCTGATTTGGAGCCAGATATGTATTAAACAAATTCTCTGAGAATACTGAATAAAATGCTTTTATCCTGTGTAGCATCTGCCCAAGCGGCTCCGTGTTTCAGCATAAGGCATTCAAAAATTATGCTGCCCTCCTCACAGATGGGTTTGAGTGTATTTTATCAAGAAACCAAGTGTAAACACTGTGATCTACCAACATTATAAAACACTGGCTTATATCACAGGAAGTATCCTGTGATGTAAAGCCTCAGTCCAGTAGCTCTTGAAGTCACAACTGTCAACACCAAAGCTGCAACAGTTTTGTTTGTCAGCAGATATTTACATATAAATATTTATTGCCATTTGTGTCGAAAAGTAGACTTCCTGGGCATCAAATAATCCATCATTTTCACTGTTCCAAAGTTGTTTTGAAAATGACATTTAGACTAAACCATTCTGTAGTAAAATTAATTTTAAGTATTTGAGGGAAGTAAACTATGAAGTTATGTATGATCAATAATACTGATGAATGAAATGACACCTTCTACTCTTTTGTATCTGGAGTCCTGGTGTGGCACTGTGGGTTAATATGCTGGACTACAAAGTCAATTTGAACCACAGCATTGGCAGTTCAAGGCCACCAGCTGCACCTCGGAAACCCTATATAGATAGGGTCGCTGTGGGTTGGAACTAACTCTGTAGCACTTAACAACAACAACACTTTTGTATACAGTCCAATGAAAAATTCAGTTCTTAGTAGGTAATCCAGAAGTAATTCTTACATCATGAAAAGAAAAAAAAGAAAAAAAAAAGGTGGTTTTCCTGCACACTATTCTCAGACAATTCTTTCAAAGTAACTTTTGTAATGTGTGTAAAATAAAACATTGGAACTGCTTAGCTATATGACCACTCTTTATTTCAGCTACATTAGGTTTGGTTTTAGTTTGGTTACTTATCTACTCTATAACTTTAAGTACTTTCCTAACTTTATGATTCTATTCACAGCCACAACCACCTCTCTGTCCACAGCTGACATGTTGTTGTACCTGTATGCAAAAGAATAGAACCATTGTGACTGATTGGGTTTTTATTGGTTTGTTTTTCAAATGCTGTTTATCAGGCCCTCCTTCAAAATCTGCTTAAGTCCAGAAATTCTACTAAAACCTATTCAACAGTATACCAATACGTAAACTTCTATTGGCAAACAAACTGAAAATATCAGGTTGAAGACTAAGGTGCTTCTGACCCAAACCATGGCATTTTCAATAGCTTCGTGTGCATGTGTAAATTGAACAGTTAATAAGGAAGACCATAGAAGAATTGATGCGTTCGGATGATTGTGTTGTAGAATAATATTTTAGAAACTACAGACTGGTAGAAGAACAAACAAATCTTTGTTGAAAGACATTCAGCCAGAACACTCCTTAAAAGCCAGGATGGTGCAACGCCCTCTCATATTTTGAACATATAATCAGGAGAAAGACATCATGCTAGGTGACTGGAGGGTCAGCAATAAAGAGGAAGATCCCCAACGCGATGGATTGGGACAGCAGCATCAACAAAGGGCTCAATCAAACTTAACAATGATTATGAGAATGGTTCAGGACTGGGGAGTGTTTCATTCTGTTTTGAATAAGATTGCTGTGAGTTGGAACCAACTGATGGCACTTGTCTGTCAAGTGGCACCTGCATATGAAGTAAATAGGTTGGGAATCAAATCCAAATTTCCCCCCTGGAAGGCAAGAATTTTCCTTCTGAGTCACCATTGCTCCTATGTTGTTGTTATTGTTGTTGTTGTTATTGTTAAGTGCCATCAATTCAGTTTTGACTAATAGAGACTCTGTATGGGGTTTCTGAGGAGCAATCGGTGGATTTGAACATCCAACCTTATGGTTAACAGTCCAGTGCTTATCCTACAGTGCCATATAATTGATATAAACAACCCTTTAAAAATCTACTAGAATTACTCCTTTAGGAGAGATTTTCCCACTATTACAACCCAGAATAGCCTTTTCTACCTCACATTTATATTACTCACCATCTGTCCCATTTATTTGACATTATGCCATCCATTGCCTTGTGACATCTGTTCTATTTGGGGCTGATATTGCTCTTGACCTTTTTATATACATGTCTTGTCTCTTTAACTGAATGGAATGCTCCTTGAGGACAGGGTCATGAATTGAATCATAGATTCTAATACCTAGAAAAAACTTCCGAAATCAAATAGTCCAACACTTTTATTTTATAATTGAGAAGAAAAGAATCTGGAAGAAGTTAAATGACTGATATAAAGTCAAACAATAATTTAGTTAGAAGGCCAGAAATAGAATTTCTGGCTTGAAATACAGTGTTCTTTACAGTGTGTTCCACAATAGCTTTCATAACGTATTAGAGGTGAAATAGGCATTAATAATCCAACCTCCTCAATTTATATAATGGAAAACGGACACTCACAGAAGCTGTGAAATAGCTGCCAGTGTCATATGTTGAGCTAATTCTAGAAGTCCTGGAACTACCATTCAAATCTCCTGACTGGTAGTACAATGCTTGACAACATACCTAAACTTCCTTAAATATTCTGTATTCCATAAAGTTTTGTGTAACCAGTAAATACCTATTAAACATCTATTACACTATGTATTTAAAAAAAAATAAAAAAGATGTCTGCAGTACAGTCCCTGGAATATGATATTTCAATAGAAACTTAGAAATAATAAGCTTCAAAGTTAAACCTTGACTTTCTCACATAAGGCGTCCCATGTATTCTACCCTGTTTCATCTTTGGGGATCCAAACTGTATATGAAAATCTATAGATTCAAGGATACATCCATTTATTGAAAAAGTATGGCTCCTACTTGGTAAGAGTTTCTGGAGTCAAACCTTCATTATTTACTGAATTCCAGTTCTATTTTTCCACAGAACCCCTCATCTATTTATTATTCAATTAGAATTATTTCTCCCTATATCACAGCCCCTGGTTTCTACTTCCAAAATAAAAACCAAACCCAATGACATTTAGTCAGTTCTGACTCAGAATAACTATACAGGCAAAGTAGAATTGCTCTGTGTTTCTCAGATACTTAAATGCTTACAAGAGCAGACAACCACATCCTTTTCCTGTGGAGTTGCTGGTGGGTTTGAACCACTGACCTTGTGGCTAGCAGCCCAATGCTTAATCCACTGTACCACTAATTCTTACTTGCCATATTTTATATGCAGCAAAACATGTTCATGAAGCATTTTAATCCCTACCCAGTACATTCCATGTCGTTATTGTTTATAGGTGTCATTGAGTTGGTTTCTACTCATCACAACCCTCTGTACAACAGAATGTAACATTTCTCAGTCCTATCCTCACAATCATTGCTACACTTGAGCCTATTGCTGCTGCCATTATGTCAATCCATTTCATTGTAGATCTTCCTCTTTTTCATTGACCCTCCCCTTTTGTATGAGTGATGTCCTTCTGCAGGTACTGGGTCCTTCTGAAAACATGTCCAAAATATGATAGATGAAATCTGCCGTCCTGGCTTCTAAGGAACTGGTTATGCTTAAAATCCAACACAGATTTGTTCTCCTGGCAGCATGTGGATTTTAAATATTTTTCTCCAACACCATAACTCATATGCATTGATAATTCTATTATATTCCTTATTCATTGTCCAACTTTCACAAACATATTTGATGTTGTTATGGGGTATTAGAAATGCCATGGCTTGGATCAAGCGCACCTGACTCCTCAAACTGATGTCTTTGCTCTTGAAAACTTTAAAGAGATTTTGTGCAACAGATTTGTCTAATGCAATATGTTGTTTCGCTTCTTGACTGCTGTTTCTGTGATTGTTGATCGTCGACCCAAGCAAAACGAAGTCTATGCTGACTTCAATCTTTTCTCCACTTATCATGATGTTATTTACTGACCCAGTTGTGAGGATTTCTGTTTTCTTAGCAATAAAGTACAATCCATACTGAAGACTGTAGTCTTTGATCTTCATCAGCAAATATTTTAAGTCTTCTTCACTTTCAGCATGCAAGATTGAATAATCTACCTATCACAGGTTGTTAATGAGTCATTCTCCGAACCTTATGGCATATTCTTTACCATATAATTCATCTTCTCACATTATTTGCTCGGCAATAAGTATGGAATAAGTATGATGAAAGAATATAGCACTGGTGTACACCTTTCCTGATTTAAAATGGCTCATTATCACATTGTTCTGTTCAAACAACTGCCCCTTAGTCTAAGTGCAAGTTCTTCTAAGTGTTCTGGAATACCCATTCTTTACAATCTTATCCACAGTTTGACATGATCTACAAAGTCAGATGGAGTCCTGGTGTGGTGCTGTTGGTTAATGAGCTGGACTGCAAAGTCAGTTTGAACCACTAGGTTGGCAGTTCAAGTGCACCAACAGCTCTTCAGAAACCCTATACAAAGTAGCTATGAACAACACTTAACAACACACAGTTAGAAGACTTTGTATAGTCATTAAAGCACAGGTAAACATTTTTCTTTTATTTCCCTCTTTCAGCCAAGGTTCATCTTATGTTAGCAATGATATCCCTCATCACACCTCCTGTTTGGAATCTGACTTGAATTTCTGGTCATTCCCTTTCAATGTCTATTGCAGTCATTTTTTAATTCTCTTCAGAAAATATTACTTCCATGTGATATTAATGATATTGTTTGATAATTTCCACATGCTATTGGGTCACCGTTATTTGGAATGGACACAAATATGTATCTCTTTCCAATCAATTATTTAGGTATCTCTTTTCCAAATTTCTTGGCATAGACAAGTGAGTACCTCCAGTGCTTCATCCATTTGTTGAAAGATTTCAGTTTGTATTCCTTCAATTCCTGGAGACTAGTTTTTTTGTCAGTGCTTTCATTGTAGCTTGGAATTCTTCCTTTGGTACCATCAGTTCTTTATCATATGCTACCTCTTGAAAGAGTTGAATATTGACCATTTCTTTTTGGTATACTGACTGTGTACATTATTAGTTCTATTTTCTTTTGATACTCTCTGCATCATTCAATATACTGTCCATAGAATCCTTCAAGACTGGAAGTCAAGGCTTCATTTTTTTTTTTTTTTTCTTCAGTTCTTTCAACTTGAGAAATGCTGAGCATATTCTTTCCTTTTGGTTTTCTAACTCCACACCTTTGTAGGTTTAATTATAATACTATGCATAAGAGCAAGTGTCAGAGTCTCTTTTGACTCCCATTTTGGTGTTTTCTTCTTTTCCCTACTTTTTATTGACCTTTTGCTCTTCTGGTCTTTGATCATAAGTGTCTCATGCATTGCATCTTTTCTTGCGATGGTTTCCCAATTCAGGTGGGATCTATTAAAGGTTATATATGGATATTTTCACTTGCCTAATTTTATTCAGCTTCAGTTTGAACTGTATATGAGAAATTTATGATCGTTTCCACATTTACCTCCTGATCTTGTTTAGACTGATCATATTCAAGTTTTCTACCATATTCCTACATATGTATTCAATTTGGTTCTTGTGTATTACATCTGTTGAAGTCCATTTGTATAGCCACCTTTTATGTTGCTTAAAAACAGTATTTTCAGTGAATAAGTAGTTGGTCTTGAAAGATTCTATCATGCAATCTCCTGTAACTTCTCAATCAATAAGTCATATATTCTAACTCTTATCCTTCCTTTTTGTTTAAAACCTTCACATTCAAATCACCAATAATTATCAATATACCTGGGTTTCATGTTCAAACATTTTCAGGCATTATTGGCTTTAGTTGTTGGTGTATAAATTTGAATAATAGTGGTATTAATTGGTCTTTCTTGTAGGCATATGGATATATACTAAACTATATTATTGTCAGATTTATAATGGCCAATACATTTCTATTCAGCTCCCTAATTCCTAGGATATTGATTTTTATGAGTTTCATTTCATTTTTGACAATTTACCATTTTCCTGGAGCCATTCTTCATATGGAGTTCTGGTGCGGATCTGCAGGTTAATGTGCTGGACTGCAAGGTCAGTTTGAACTGCAAGGTCAGTGGTTCAAGTTCACCAGCTGTTTCTCGGAAACACTATTCAGGGTTGCTACGGGTCAGAACTGACACAAAGGCAATCAACAACAACTACTACAACAACATACTTCATACATTTCATGTTCTTACTATTAATGGATATTTTCAGCTGTGTCTCCCCATTTTGAGTTGTACCCCATCAACAAATGAAGGTTCCAAAAGATTTACTGAACTTATATTACCATGATCAACTATATTTTTAGGAGGAAGCACTTCCCCAGTTATATTTTCAGTGCCTTCCAACCTGACGGGCTCAACTTCTGGCACTATATCTGACAATATTCTGCTGATATACATAATGTTTTCATCTTCTGGCACTATATCTGACAATGTTCTTCTGCTATTCATGAGATTTTCAATCGCTAAACGTTCAGAAGTAGTCTGTCTCACCTTCTTCCTACTCTGACTTAATCAGGAAGCTACACTGAAATTTGTGTAGTTAGCTGGTGTTTAAATACTGATGGCATAGCTCCTGTATCAACACAATACATAAGTCACCACAGTACGAAAAACTGACAGACAAGTGGTTGAATCAAGGTGCATTCCTTTGGAGAATCTTTATTGTACTAAGCATGTCCATGCACTTGGCACTCAAAAGCATATAAGATTTCAGGTTTTCTTCTGTTAATTCCAGAAAATTGAAAATTCCATCTCTAGAACACCCAAAATACAAAGATATTTTCATTTTAACTTGACTTATCAATTTGTCTTTAATTAGTTTATTTTGTTTAGTAAAATTAAATTAATACTGGATTCAGCTATTTATTGGGATCCTGAGAATAATCTGTATGTTATAGAAGAACACTGATTAATTGGATGGCATTAACCAGTTGCAGATGACTATGAGTTGTCTTTTCATCTTAAAACTTTAATAAGTGATGAAATAAGTAATCAAATTAACAAAATTAAAACAAAACAAAACAACAACAAAAAAAAAAACATTTGAGCAAAATAACATTTCATCTTTGGAGGCCAAAGTTTCCTTCCTCTTCTTTCCCTTGAAAATTTAATCCAAATTGTCAACTGATACATAGATCTATCTTTCCACCTGCTGAAATCCTAGAATATTGCAGAAAATCTAATGTATAAATTTCAATTCCCATTAATGTGAGAGATAATGAAAGCTACCATCAAAGTTCTAGAAAATTTTCTGAGTTCCTAGAAAATAATAACTGATATTTTTTTTGAGATGTCAATGTGGTATGAACTTTATCAGGTTACTGTTTCATTTATTTTGCCCAGCAATTCTCTGAGATAAGAATTGTTAGTATCTCCAATGTACTAACTGATTGATCTGAACAGGTTTAAGTTATATGTCCCAGAATGCACAGTGATCATATGCTATGCTCTGCAGTCAAAGCCAGGTGCCAGATATTGTCCATTCAACCATTGCCCTCTACTGTATTTCAGGGACAGTCCCTAGAGACAAGATATGTTCAAGACGCTAGAGAAATGACACCAGAGAAATCTGCAGAAACTACTGGAGAAAACAATTGAAAAAAAGGAGCATGTCTGGACTGAAAATATAAGGAATTCGAAGATGGGTTTAAGAGTGATAATTTGTTTGTGGGAATATTTGTTTTAAAAATCCAATGTAATTAATTAAAGAATGTAACTTGGAATAGCAGAACACTAGACCCGAAAGTGTTACTTTTTACAATTAGCTTATTCATTGTCTTTATCCCAATTTCAATTGCCATTTGGTCTTCTGTACAGTGCATCCTGACATCATTTCATCTGTATCTTAGTGTGCTCTAGCTTCCTTTGAATTGTTCCCTTGAGGAATAACTGAGAATCCCAATGTATGCAAATGTACGTGCTTCCAGCTAGTGTTAAGGATACAAAAGAAATTGAATGCAGGTGCTTAGATAATTCATAGAATTTATGAATTCTCTAAAGGGAGATATATTACTGCATGAAAACTGGAGTATGATTTTGTATTTTAAACTCTATGGTTGTAACAGTCCTCCAGCTGACATCTAGTCCAGACTCTGTTATATATAATTACAACAAGGGATGAGGCTTGGTTGCTTTATCTGTAAATAGGAGAGTTGAGTTGAGCTGCCTCAAGGATATGTTCCAGGTATAGTCGTGTCTTCTACTTAGTTAGATCTTAATGGTTCTTGTTTTAATTTATTTATATATCTTATGTAGGTGATATTCGAATATACTTTGCAAATTCAAGGTAAATAATTAGCCATAGAATTTTGTCCTGAGGACTCCAGTTCACGACTAAAATGATATCTTATGAGGTAACTCTTGGGTAGAGGCTGGCTATGCCAGAAAGATGCACTTCATAGTATCAGCCCTACTGCAAGGAAAGCCAAGAGAGTGGGAGATACAATTCAATTACATAGCAATAAGTCCATAAATCATGCCTACATAATGAAACCCCAACAAAAATTCTAGACACTGAAGCTCAGGTGGGTTTCCTGACCAGTGAAAGACATCGGTACATGAAAGGATAACAGTGCTTTTGGTTTTTTTTTTTCAAAGCCATAGAAAATGTGAAGCTATAGTTTTTTAGATATTCTCTATCTAGATCTGCATACCTTTGAAGATGGTGTTTCCGTTACTTGGACCCTTCCTCGAGGACTTCTGCACTCCTTTGATTTACAAAAAGTCAAAGTGGTAATTTAGGCATTATTTATTTTTTCTTCCCCAAAGCACCCACTTTCAGAACCCTTCTCAACTTTGTCCTTAGGTAAATATTGCCCTTTTGATTTTGAATGACCATTCCATGGTGAACATACCTAATTAGTGTTGTTGTCCCCTACATACCTACCTATGTACTGCTTGGCTGAAATAAAGCCACAAGAATGAATTTCTTTCCAGACCTTAAGAGTGGTCAGGGGCCATAGTCTCAGGTTCCCCCAGTCTTTTTTGGCCAGTAAACCTAGTCTTTTTTTTTTTAATAATTTTGATTTTTGTTCCACGTTTTACCACACTCTACCAAGGACTTTCTAATGTGATCCATTTCAGAACAGTGGGTTGTGGTAGCTGGGCACCATCTAGTTTATCGGGTAACAGTTCTTTGAAACAAAGAAACTTCACATCTTTCTTTAATGCTGGTCCTGATTTACACTATAATTAATTTTCTTTTTAATTTAATATTCATAGTACTTAATTATAGTACTTTACTGGATTCTGTGAGTCATTCTATTGAATTATTAAACACAAAAGGGTGATGTCATTTCTGTTAAGGGTTCAGTCAATTTCAATGCACAGCAACCCTTTGTAGGGTTTCCAAGGAGTTTCTGGTGGGTTTGAACTACTGACATTGTGATTCACAGTCCAGTGTTTTGTATCAAGTAAGTTAAAAGTGAATGAGTCCTGGTAGCATAGTGAATTATGTGTTAGGATGTTGAGCACAATGTCAGCAGTTTGAATCCACCAGGGGCTCCTCAGGAGAAGGATGAGGCTTTCTGTTCCTATAAAGATTTACAGCCTTAGAAACCCTATACAGTATCACTATGAATCAGAACCAATTCGACAGCATGGCACCACCACCACCAAATCACATTGAGTGTATCATGGGAAACCTTGTAGTTGTTGCTGGAGTCTGGAGTCTTATGCAAACTAAACAGTCTAGAGAGCTTTACTTCTTAATTTAATTTGTCTGCTCTAACTTAAATTCAGTAGTCCTGGTATGGTGCTGTATGATAAGCACTTGACTGCAATGCCAGTTTGAATTGCAAGGTAGATGGTGGATTGGTTCAAATTTACCACCCACTCCTCAGAAACTAAGAGTTGGAACTGACTTGACAGCATTAACTACAACAACTTAAATTCAATTCAGATAGTTTGGGTCAGAAGAAGAACTGCATTTGCAGTTGGTATTCAAGAAGACATTTAGAGCTGGTGTTGTAACACAGATGCCATAATAAGGTATTCATTGATCCTCAAAGAGAATCCAGTGTACAGAGATTATTGTCTTTAGGTAAGGTCGTACCATTTATGACTGAAATCAGTGTTTTCTAATTTCTTAAGTAGGTGAAAAGGGTCAGTTTCTGCTTGAATATTTCAAATGTATTTACATCCTTAAGACTTAGTCATTGCTTTGTTACTTCTCAAAAGAAATACCTGACCAAATATCTGGTTTTCCATATTTTAATTGTTCTTGCTTAAAGATTGGCTAGTGTTGCCCTGTACAGTTATTTTGCTTATGTGTCTAATATTATAATGTTTTGAATAACTGATCTTGAATAATTCATCTCAATATTATAAGCTTGATTTTGTGGGCTCATCTATTATCAACTGTTTATCTTCTATTGCTTTGAACTGAGACACATAAACACAATTTATGTTGTTCACTATGTTGTTAAGTACCGTGGAGTCTTTTCCAACTCATAACAACTCTGTATAAGGTTTCCAAGGAGTTGCTGCTGTGTTTGAAATGCCAATTTGTGGTTAGCAGTTCAGTGCTAATCCTACAGTGCCACACCCATCTATATCTATATCTATATCTATGTCTATGTCTATGTCTATGTCTATGTCTATGTCTATGTCTATGTCTATGTGTCTATGTCTATGTCTATATCTATGTTGTTGTTGTTGTTATGTGCCGGGGAGTCGGTTCTGACTCACAGCGACCCTGTACAAGGTTTCTGAGGCTGTAAATCTTTACGGGAGCAAAAAGCCTCATCTTTCTCCTGCAGAACAACTGGTAGTTTTGAACTTCTGACCTTGAGGTTCACAGCCCGATTCATAACCACTAAGCTACCAGAGCTCCTTATCTATATAGAGATAGATAGATATAGATATAAAGATAGAGATAGATAGATCTATATCTATCTCTATCTCTATCTTGTGGTTAGCGGTTCAGCACTAATCCTTCAGTGCTATATATCTATATCTATATCTATATCTATATGATAAATATAAACAAAGATACTTTTATCTATATGGGTTAATTTAGAATGATTGCACAGAGCTATTTGAAATAAAAGTTCCCAGTTCAAAACTATAAAATAAATTCCAGGGAATCACAATTATTAATAGTCTATTTCTGCAAGATTGATTAGCTCAACCAGGCAGTGAGATCAACACAGTCACTGAGAGATTCCCCAAGAGTCTATGGCTATTGACACAAAACCATGGCTTGCCATTTCTTAAGATAATTTTAACAATAGGGATTGAATTCCAAACTATGAAAATATGAAAGTAAGTGGAATTAAAAATGAACTTTGCCCACTCTCATATGTTCTAATTTACTGAATCTATTTTCAGGTGTGTACTAAAATACTTAATTTATGTACACTTTGAAGGGGCCATGGTGGTGTTATGGTTTTAGCATTGGGCTACTAACCACAAAGTCGGCAGTTCAAAACTATCAGCTGCTCCCAGAAAGATTAACAGTCTCAGAAACCCTATATTGGTAGGCTATTATTGTTGTTAAGTGCTGCTGAGTTAGTTCAGACTCTTAGCAATCCTGTATAGGGTTTCTGAGTAGTGACTGGTGAGTTTGAACCTCTGACTTTGTGGTTCTAATAAACCTTGTGGTCAAATGCTTATCCTACAATACCACACCAGAACTCCCTCCATACAGGATCATTACGAGTCAGAATTGACTCAAGGGCAGTGACAGAAAGAGACTGGTGGTAAAAACTGTTAAGCATTTGACAGGTAACCAAAAGATTAATAACTCACCATCTGCTCCACAGGACAAAGCTCAGGCAGGCTGCTTCCATAAAGATTTGCAGCTGTGGAACCCTATGGACTAGCTCTATGCTTGTCCTTTAGGGTCACCAAGAGTTGAACTTTACTCAACTGTAATTTTTGAGATCCTTTACTGATTTATAAATTTTTTGCAAAAATGAAGAATAAAGATATTTGTGACTTACTGCATTCCCTCTAAGGAGGGGAAATAATCAGAAAAGCTTCAGGTCCTTCTAAGTTTTAATTAATTCTAGCTGTAATTTTAGATTGTTTATAATGGTAGGGGAAGGTAAAGAATAAATATAAGTAGGAATAGCAAAGAAGTTAGAGTCATTTTAATACTCCTGGTTGATTAAAGCCTATTCAACTCTTTGATGGCCTATGAAATCATGGCATTCTATCAATTATGATCGCAAAAGATTTCCAAAGCATTTTTAAAGTGAGAAGTGAGTAACTTATGGGTTTATCTTTTTAAATGTGTTTTATTATGTCATTACTTCAAATAATGTCAGTAACTCAGTACCAGTTTGAATGGTTATGGAACATTTGTAATTCAAGGGGGTGTGATTATCATTGTATATTCTGGTATAAAAAAAGACTTTAGCCAGATTACTTTTTATCGGCTCATGAATTTAGATGCAGTTCCTTTAGTTCCATAATGCAGCTGTCTAGGGGTAGATATATGCAACTCTCCAGATTGGCTGCCATTGAAAACTTGTAGTCTGAAACTTGATAGTTGTGGGGAGGGATTGCTGGCTCACAGGAAAAGCATTTTGAAACAAATAGCTACAACAATGACAAAATGAGATTTGGGGTAGCTGATTCCCAGGTGATATTTTTGTCCTTCTTCTATACATATAATGGAGGAGAAAATAAATAAATAAACAACTGTCTATGGATTCATTTCTAAGACCAGTCTGTATAGGATTAATGTCAGTTTCTCCATTCAACAAAATAAGACCACCCTGCCACTAAAAATCATTCATTTAACTGCTAAATTAGTTCTCTCGATTTAATGTGGTTTTATAAACAGTATTTGACATCAGCTATTTTCAGCCCATTGACTGATGAAGAATTATGTATTCTCCTTTCACTGATGTTCTCTTATAAACAACTCCTATTCTTCAAAAGCTGAACAGACACACTGTGTACTCAAAAAAAAAAAAAAAAAAGAGAGCGAGAGAGCAAGAGAAGAAAGAAAGAAAGCAAAAGAGGCATAT
>NW_006408533.1:24122935-24124494 GCF_000296735.1 Chrysochloris asiatica | reverse complement strand
TGAAACCCTATCTGAACTCATTTTAACATCTGTTTTCTCACCGTTATTAGAACTATATGGCTAGAGGTTAAGAAATGAAAGGGTAAACACCAAAGTCAAAGGAAGATGAGAAAAACTAGTGCTAAAGTATATGTTGTTGTTTTGTGCCGTGTTTCTGACTCATAGAGACCCTCTACAGGGTTTCCGAGGCTGTAAATCTTTCCCATCTTTCTCCCGCGGAACAGCTGGTAGTTTCGAACTGCCGACCTTTAGGTTAGCAGCCTGATTTGTAAACATTACGCTACCATAACTCCTTAGTATATAGTTTTTTTGTAAACCAGGAATGTAATATGTATTTTATACGGTGGTGTAGAGTTTTGGGAACAAGGGATTTTGATTATCTAAATCTTTGTCAATTAAAATTGTTTCTGCTCTTAGTAAGTATGTATGGTGGTAGTGGTGGTTATGTGCCGTGTAGTCATTTCTGACACATAGTGACCCTGTATAGGGTTTCTGAGGCTGTAAACCTTTACGGTAGCAGGTGTAGTTGATCTCTATTATTTGTAGACTCAATATTTGTGGATTCACACACTGCACTTTTGTGATCATGCACGCCGTTTGTCATTATGTGCCATGCAGTGGGTGACCCTGGACCGTGTTTCGAGGCTATAAATCGTTACCGGAGCAGAAAGATGAGTCTTTCAGCCAAGGGACCACTAGTAGTTTCCAACTGTTGACAGTGAGATGAGCAGCCCGACATGCACAGAGGAGAACAATGTTCAGCTTATAGAGAATAATGTTGACTTGATATTTTTGAATTCAGAGTTTGTAGGTATTTTATGTTGTTTTTTGCTATGTGCCCTTGAGTTGGTTCTGACTCACAGCAACCCTGTATAGTGCTTCTGGGAGCTACTTACTGGTGTATATGAATTGTTGACCTAGCATATCCTACAGCACTACACTAGGGCTCAGGCACTTTGTAAAACATAAGGATTTCAAATAATGAGAATAACCTATATTCTAATCAGTATTATAAAGTGCTGTCTCATTTGAATCTAGCTGCAAATTCTATGGAGTTTGTAGTAATAGCCTTATTTAGACAAACAGGAAAGAAAAGCTGGAAGTAAAGTAGAGAGGGGTGGAAGAGAACAAGAGGGACAGAAGATATTGAGGAAGACTAGAGTGATAGGATGAGTAGGTAAAGATGGCAAGTCGCATAACAGAGTAGAAATGATATAGAAATGGCAGTAGACATCCAGTATTTATAGTATGCAGAATACTAGGCTGCTAAATGTGTATCAAGCCTTAAAACCATTTCTATCTACCATGGGAAAAAGAAAATATGATTATTCCAAGGGACAGGAACCTTACCATGAATGAAAAAGTCTCAAAGAATTAAAAGTGAATGTTGTCAAGAATCATCGTTCTAAAGGAAAAGAATAAATATGTGTATTTAAATGTTATGGGTTTTTTCTCCTTTGAACAAGAAGCTCAGGAAATAATACGCACGACCTTTAATTTTGATTCGTTTAAATCCTAGATGTTAAAGTGGTGGTGGTGGTATGCCATGGAGTTGGAAC
>NW_006408533.1:24110666-24117230 GCF_000296735.1 Chrysochloris asiatica | reverse complement strand
TAAATTCAGGTGGGATATGTTGAAGATCATATTGACTCTTGTGGTCTTGTTTTAATTTTCTTTGGCTTCAGTCTGAACTTGTATATGAGCAATTAATGGTCTGTGCCACAGATTATTCCTGGCCTTTCTTTGGCTGATAATATTGAACGTTTCTTCTTTCTCTTCCCACAGATGTAGTCAATTTTATTACTGTGTTTCCCATCTCATGGGATCCATGTGTAGCATTGCTTTTTATGTTGGTTAAAATTAGTGTTGACAATGAATAAGTCATTGGTTTTGCAAAATTCTTGCATGCAATATTCGGCATCACTTCTAGCACTAAGGCCATATTTTCCAACTACTGATCCTTCCTCTTCATTCTCAATCTTCACATTCTAATCACCATTGATTATTAATACATCTTGACTTCATATTTAATCAGTTTGTACTGAAGGGTTCTAAGAATTCTTCAATTTCATCATCACTGATTTTATTGTTTTTTTTTGGTAAATTTGAAGAATCGTAGTGTTAACTACTAGCATAGGCATATGGATGTTAGCCTATCACAGAAAGCATTGTTATTTTAAGATACATCTCAAAACGCTTTTTTTGATGATGAATGCAGAGCCATTTTTCTTCAAGTTTTGTTCCCAACATAGCAAACCATATATTTTCCAGATTCAAAATGGCCAAAATCAGTTAATTTCAGGTCACTAATACCTAAGATATGTGTCTTTATGACTTCCATTTTATTTCTGACAACTAATGGATGTTTACAGTTGTTTTTCCTTATTTTGAGTTGTGCCCCATTAGCAGATGAATGTCCTGGAAGCTTTACTCCATTTGTGTTATCAACTCTGCTTTGAGGAAGCAGTTCTTCCCTACACATATTTTGAGAGTCTTCCAACCTGAGGTATTCATCTTCTGACACTATATCTGACAATATTCTGGTGCTATTCACAATGTTTCCATTTTTCAGTACTATCTTTGAAAATGTTTCACTGCTATTCATAAAATTGTCATTGACTAAACCTTCAGAATTAGTCCACCTCTCCATCTTTTTTAGTTTAATTCTGGAAGCTCAGTTGAAACCTGTCCAGCATTGTTGACCCTGTTGATATTAAAATACTGGTGGCATAGCTTTTAGCATCACTGCAACACACAAGCCACGAGAAGATGACAAACTGACAGATGAGTGGTAAAGCAACAAGACAGTTTCTATGATTAAGAATCCTGGTGGCTCAGTGGTTAAGCGCTTGTGACAAACCAAAAGATGAGTAGTTCATCCCATCAGTCTCTATGCAGGAGAAGATGTGACAATCTGCTTCAGTAAAGATTTAAGCCTTGAAAACACTACAGGGCAGTTCTACTGTAACCTATAGAGTCACCATACATTGGAATCAACTAGACAGCAATGGGTTTGACTTCCTTGATTATTATAAGTTTCTAGAAAAAGTGTTCTTCAAAATGCCTCTGAAATGACCCCACATAAGTGCTTAGGTCCTTTTATTATGTATAAAATGGCCCTAATAGAAACTGAGGATGTATTATGAATAATGAGGCTGAATTTTAATAAAAATCATGTCTTTACTAATCTAAATGTTCATTCCATCAAACTGAAAAGAATGTTAATCTAAGTGCTATTCTCTTGACACTTGGAATCCTTGATTCATTATATTAAGATTCCTTTCCACTCTTTCAGTGCTCGAGTGGAGAAACCATGTTTATTTTTTTTAAGCAAATAGGGATTTTTTCTGGATGCAATCCCTTATGGGAAATTCTCTGTATTTATAAAATGAAAAGCAAGTTTTCAATACAATGTTGTTATTGCTAAGTGCTGTCGAGTTGATTCTGACCTATAGCGACCCTGTATAGGGTTTCTGAGAAGCAGGTGGTGAGCTTGAACCACAGACCTTGCAGTTCAAACAGCTTTGCAGTCTGGTGCATTAATCCACAGTTTCACAATAATAGAGCTCTAAATAGTCTACAGCTGTATTATTTGTGCTACTGACTAGTGAAATCAGTTTCTCTTCATAATTTAGTAAAAAGAGTTATTGATTAACAATTAAATGAATACTATTCAGCTGAATTCTGCAGAATATATTCTTTACTTTCAAGGAGCATAAATTCTACTGGAGAAAAATAAACATTGTAATAGAATAAATTAAATTATTATATAAAGACATGCCAGAGTGAATGTTATACAGTATGATTTGTTCACAAAGGGGCTGTCCTTAAAAGTTTCAGGGCCTATGACAAGAGTACAAAGGAAAGTTCTCAGATCATATTTCTCAGTATTTAAAAGTTACCAGCATTCATAAAAACCTAGAAGACCAAATTTGATTTTGGACTCTCAGACTCCTTAAGTTTAGCCAGAATATGATGGCAGGGAAATAGACCACTCCCAGCCTGTCCTCTGCATCACCCTGTCCCTTTCTCTACAAGTCTTTGACTTTGAAGTATTTATCAAAATACATTTAAGTTATTTCAGTCCATAATTTCAAATTCTATTTATATACTCCCCAAACAGCTGAGCCTTGGTCATGTTCATGATAACACACACTGTGGGAGGAATCTACATTTTCAAAGCGAGATCTAGACAAATGAGAAGCCTTCTTGATAAGTTTGAATTTGAAGTGGACCCCAAAAGATTACTAGGATTTGAGATTATTTAGAGGAAAAGTCCTTTGTAGACAGGGCAAAAGAAATGGTCAATGGAGAGAGACATTTTTAAAGTTGTATTTTGTTAATCAATGAAAGTTACAAGTGCAAGAAATTCACATTTGAGAAAAGAGGAAATTAAGACAAAGATTCTTTCTCAATGGTCCCATCCATTAGAATTTCAAATCCCCTTGCAATTAAATCAAGTTGCTTTACATTCTAATTCTAGACACACTGTTCATTACTTTCCAGTGACCCCACCTCTTTTGTTCTGAACAAGGAATATGGCATTAAAAATTTCATCATTTAAATATAAGAAAATCTTGGTATATATGACCAATATACCTTTATACCCTATACATACTATCATGCCTGTTCACATTACCATTTTTTTCACATATTCATGCATTTTTGACCTCCCCATTTTGCTATGATTCTTGTGAAGTCTGAAAATACACATACCAGACACTATTTAACAAATGCTTCCGAACCTTTACGTTTCCCCTCAAATGGTGATGCATCATGCAAATCTTTCTAATCTCCAAAGGAAAATAAATAGATCCTGATTCTTCACTCTCATAGAGTTTTTTTTTTTTTTACATCATACCATAAATACATCTTAAAACTACTATATAGTAGCTTCCACAAAGAAGATTATGTCTGATATTCATTCACCAAAGTACTTACCATAATTCCTGATATATTTTGTATACCTAAACCAAACACACTGCCATAGAGTCGATTATGACTCAATAGTAACCCTATATAGTTTTCAATGTCATAAATCTTCACAAGATGACATGCTGTTATTGTTGTTGTTAATAGCTGCAAAATCATTTCCGCTCATAACCACGCTGCATAGAGTTTCTGACAAGTGGCTGATGGGTCTGAGTCTTTGACCTTGTGGTTAAAGTAACCTTGTGTCCAGTGCATTACTCTGCCTCATTTTTCACCTATAGTGCAGCTAATGTCTTTGAACCACTGGCCTTTTGGTTAGCAGTCAATGCCTAACCCACAGTGCTACCAGGAATTCTCGTCAGTACTCATTTAATAATTGTTCAATAAATAAAAAAAAAATGTAAATAAAATTTAATGTTGATCCAGTAAATAATAGACACAGACTTTGAAAGAAATAAGAAATGAGGAACAAATGAAGGGCTTTGAGTAGTTATTTCATAAATTTTGCTAAAATACCTCTGAAATAAATCACTGTTTTACCCTTAGTCTTATATTCAATAACTGGTGTCAAAAGAAATCTAACTACTAAATATTTTGTTTTGCCTAAAACAAAAACTAAAGTCCACTGTCATCAAACAGATTCTAACTGAGAGGGACATTATAGGATAGAGTAGAACTTTCCTATATGATTTCCAAAACATTCGACCATGAGGTCAGTTTGAACTACAAGGTTGGCAGTTCAAATGCATCAGCTGCTCCTCAAAAACCCTACACAGAATTGCTATGAGTTGGAACCTACAGGAAGGCAATTGACAACAATCTTTTGAAAACCACTTGTCAGTTTATTGTACTGTGGTGAATCGTGTGTTGCTGTAATGCTGGAAGCTATGCCATCAGTATTTCAAATACCAGCTGAGAAACCCATGGTGAATAGATGATAGTAGAGCTTCCAGACTAAGTCAGACTCAAAAGAAAGAAGTTGCAATCTACTTTGGAAAACTTGATATATACAAGTGGAACACTGGGTGACGTATTTTCAGAAAAAGTGTTCCTCGGGTTAGAAGAATTGCCTTCTCAAATTAGAGTCATCCTTAGAGATGTGTATGGGATCTTTGTTAGCTGATGTGGCATGATTCTAATTGAGAAGAAAAATCCACAAATATTTATTAATTATCAGAATGTGGAATGTACAAAACATGAATCCAGAAAATTGGAAGTTGCAAAAAATGAAATGAAACTTGCTCTTGAACATAGAATAGCTAAAGTGAAAGGAAGAAATGAAGTTAAAGAGCTGAAAGGAAGATTTCAAATGGTGGCTAGAAAAGACAAACTAAAGATTTGGAATTAGAAAGACATTGTTGCTGTTGTTAAGTGCCTTCCTGTGAGTTCTGACTCATAACGACCGTATGTAGGGTTTCCAAAGAGCAGCTGGTGAGTGTGGACTGCCCATCTTGTGACTCAGACTGACCTTGTGGTCCAGTGCATTATTCTGCAGCACCACACCAGGACTTCCATAAAGCATTAGTGTGCTAAAATGCACTGGCATTGGCCATTTTGAATCAGACAATCATGTGGTCTACTACACTGAAAATGACAAATTGAAGAGGAATGACTGGTGTACTTATTGTTACAAGCAACATTTTTAGATGCGTCCTGAGGCACAGTGCTTTCAGAGATAGAAAAATATTAATACACCTACAAGCAGACCAGTTAATATGGCAATTTTTCAAATTTATTCACCAGCACTAATGCCAAAGATGAGGAAGTTGAAGATTTTTACCCACATCTACAGTTTGGAAGAGATCAAACACATAATTGAGAATTACTGGTGATGGGATAATTACTGGTGATTGGGATGTGAAACAGAGAGGTAGAATATATAATTGGTAAACATGACTTTGGCAATAGAAAAAAATGCTGGAGATTGCAAGGCAGAATTTGCAAGATGAATTAATTATTCATTCTAAATACCTTTCCTTTAACAACATAAATGTGGACCTCACCATGTGAAATACATAGGAATCAAATGAACTATATACGTAGAAAGAGATAATCAAGAAGCACGATATCATCAGTCAGAACAAGGCTGGGGCCAATTGTAGAATAAATCATTGATTGCTCATATGTAAATCCAAGAAAATGAAAATAAGTCCATGAGAGTCAAAATACAACTTTTAGTATATTTCACCTGATTTAGAGACCATCTATAGAACAGATTTCAAACATTGAACACTAAATACTGAAGACTATAAAAAATAATGGGATGACATCAAGGAAATCATATATGAAGAAAGTAACAGGTCATTTAAAAGACAGGAGAGATAAGGCATGGAAGACCAAAATGGATATCAGAAAAACTCTGAAACTCATTCTTGAACATCATTGTTGTTGTAAGCGCTGTTGAGTAAATACTCACTCACATACCCTATATAGGGTTTCTGAAGAAGAGCTGTGGGTTTGAACTGCTGACTTTGTGGTTTGTAGTCCAGTGCTGATTCCACAGTGCCACACCTGGAATCTGCTCTTCAACACTTGTTGTTGTTGTTAAGCGCCATCGAGTCAATTCCTACTCATAGTGACCCTGTATAGGGTGTCTGAGAAGTGACTGTTGACTTTGCACTGCCCACCTTGTGGTTCAAACCAAGGAATACATTATGAAATAGAAGCACTGGAAGGAAGATTTCAAAGAGTGGCTGGAGAAGACAAAATAAAATACTATAACAAAATGTACAAAGATTTGAAGTTACAAAACCAAAAGAGAAGAACATGTTCTGTGATTCTCAAGCTGTAAGGAATGAAGACAATATTCAAGTCTTGAGTTGTAATATTAAAGGGTTCTATGGGTAATGTCCGAGTCCTGGTGTGGCACTTCGGATTAATGTGCTGGACTGCAAAGCCGGTTTCAACCCCAAGATCAGCAATTCAAGCTTACCAGTCATTCCTCAGAAACCCTATGCGGGGTCACTATAGGTCAGAACCGACTCAATGGCACTAAACAACAATAATAATGGGTAAGGTTGGCAGTTCAAACCCACCAGAAGCTTCTTTAAATCTCTGAAAAGAAACATCATGAGTGTGAACCAACTCAGCATATAACAAGAATAGCAATAAAATGAGCAAAATATTGGAGAATACAGGAAGTGTTTAACGAAGATGGAAGACACACACAGGATTGTTGTTGTTGTTGTTGTTAGGTGCCATTGAGCCAGTACAGACTCACAGCAACCCTATGCACAAGAGAATGGA
>NW_006408533.1:24107652-24108696 GCF_000296735.1 Chrysochloris asiatica | reverse complement strand
GGTTTAAAATCAGATAGGTATGCATTAAGGTTGTTATCTTTCACTATGGGTATTCAATCTGTATGATGACAAACAAACTGAGAAGTTGAACTATACGAGGAAAACCAAGTCATGAGGATTGGAGGAAGACTCATTAGAACCCTGTGATATACAGATGTCACAATCTTGCTTGCTGAAAGTGAAGAGGGCATGAAGCACTTACCAATGAAGATCAAAGTCTACAACATTCAGTATGGATTACATTTCAACATAAAGAAAACAATGATTCTTACAACTGGATAAATCAGCAAAATCATAATATAGAGAAAGAAGATGAAGTTGTCAGTGATTTCATTTACTAGGATCTGCAATCAATGTCCATGGGAGCACCAATCAGGAATTCAAATGGCTTTTTTTAGTGGGCGAATATGTTACAAATGATCTCTTGAAAGCATTATAAAGCAGAATTAAAGACTAAAAGGAGCCTATCCCAAGTCATGGCATTTTGATTTCTTCATATTCATTTGAAAACTGGACAATGAATAAGGATGACCAAAGAAGAATTTATGGCACTGAATTTTGCTATTGGATGATAATATTAAATGTACCATAGAATGTCAAAAGAACAAACAAATCTGTCTTACAAGTGCAGTCAAAATTCTCCTCAAAAGTGAAGATCAGGAGACTTCTTATTATCCCTCAAGAAAGACATTATGACTGGTAAAATAGAGGGTCTGAGAAAAAGAGAAAACTCTTAATGAATGAAAGGAATTGACGCAGTTCCTTCAATAATGGGATCAATCATAGTAAATATTGTGAGGACCAGGCGGTGTTTTGTTGTATTTTACATATGTTCGCTGGTGTGGCATCGTGGGTTAATGTGTTGGATTGCAAAGTCAGTTTGAACCATAAGATCAATGATTCAAGCTCACCGATTGTACCTTGGAAACCCTATACAGGGTCACTATGGGTCAGAACTGACTTGACGTCACTGAACAGCAGCTGATTAGTCATCTGCAACTAACAGCAATGTTTACTGAAACAACCTGCAACATCTGTCTCCTG
>NW_006408533.1:24104570-24106662 GCF_000296735.1 Chrysochloris asiatica | reverse complement strand
AGGCTGTGAAATTTTGTGGAAGTAGAAAGCCTCAACTGTCTCCTGAATCTCAGCCGGTGGGCTCAAACCACTGACCTTATGGTTCACAGTCCAGTGCTTATTCTATGCACAATACTGTGCTCCCCGTATTTGGTTAAAGACCTTCTATGTTTTCATGAACCTTTACCAAACATGATGTCCTTCTCTAGGGATTGTTCCATTCTGATAATAAGTTCAAATACATGAGACACCCTTGCTACCAAGGATCACTCTGGCTCTCTTTCACAACAGCTTGGTTCAATCTTTTGAGGAAACATAGTGTGGTCCTACTAAGATGGCATAGTAGGTTAGGTATTGGACTGCTAATTAAAAAGTAGGTAGGTGAAACTTATCAGCCAATCTGAGGGAGAAAGATAAAGCTGTCTGTTCCCATAAAGATTAACAGTCTTGAAAGCCCTAAGGGGCGATTCTATGAGCTGGAATTGACTCCATGGCAGTGTATTTGGTTTTCAGTTGGATGGACAATTCATGGTATTTTCAATATTATTTGTAAACAACATAATTCAGATGCATCATTTCTTCAGTGTTCCTTAGCCGTTGTTTCACATGCATATGAGGCAAATTAAACTATCACAGCTTGGGTTTGTTGTTGTTGTTACATGCTGTGGAGGTCATTCTAACTCATAGTAACTCTGTATACAACAAAATGAAATATTGTCTGACCCTGAACCATTCTCACAAACTTTCTTTGTTACAGCCACTATGTCCATCCATCTCATTGTGGGCCTTTCTCTTTTTTGCTCCTAGCACGATGTCCTTCAATGACTGGTACCTCCTGACAACATGTCCAAAGTGTGTGAGACTAAGTCTTGCCATCCTCCTTTGTAAGAAACATTCTGTTTGCAATTTTTCCAGAGAGACTGTTCATTCTTCTGGAAGTCCATGATCTATTCAATATTCTTTGCCAACATCATAATTCAAGTGCATCAATTCTTTTTCAGTATTTCTTTTTCATTGTTGAGCCTTCACATAGGTATGAGGCAATTGAAAATAGCATGACTTGAGTCAGTCACACAATACACCTCAAAGTACCAACATTGCTTTTTAACACTTTAAAGAGATCTTTTGAAGCAGATTTGCCAATGTAATATGTCATTTGACTTCTTTGCTGCTGTTTCCAGATTCCTTATGAGCACAAATGAATTCTTGAATACCCATTCTTCACAATGTTATCCATAGTTTATTGTGATCCACGCAGAAAAATATATTTGAATAGGCGATAAAATACAGATACAATCTTTTTATTGTATCCTTTGCTTTTAGTCAACATCCATCTGACGTCAGCAATGATATTCCTCATTCCATGTACTCTTAAAATCTGGCTTGAATTTCTCGCAACTCCTTTGTTGCTATACTACAACTGTTTTTGGATAGTCTTCAGCAAAATTTTATTTATTTTTGAACACTTAATAATTGTTGTTGTAGTTATGTGTCATTGAGTTGTAGCCGACTCATAGAGACCTTATGCACAGCAGAATGAAACACTGTCTGATCCTGGGACAACCTCACTAATGTTGCCATGTTTGATCCCATTGATGCTGCCACTTAGCAAATCAACCTTGCTGGGGGTCTTCCTTTTTTCTCTGACTCTCCACCTTACCAGACATGATATCCTTCTGCAGCAACTAGTTCCTCCTGACAATATGTCCGAAGTATGAGAGACGAAGTTTGGCCATCGTGGCCTCCAAGGAGCCTTATTCCAACACAGATCTGTTGGTTCTATGGGCAGCCCATGGCGCTTTCAATATTCACCTCCAACAACACTCTAACATAACATAACTTCTACGGTCTTCTTTATTTACTTTCCAACTTTCACATGCATATGAGGTTATTGAAAACACCATGGCTTGGATCAGGCACACCTTAGTCCTCAAGCTGACATCTTAGCTTTCAAAACATTATAAAGGTCTTGTGTAGCAGATTTTCCTAATGCAATATGTCATTTGATTTCTTAACTGCTGCTTCCATGAGTGTTGATAGTTGATCCAAGAAGAATGAAGTCCTTGACAACTTCAATCTTTTCTCCATTGATAAGAATGATGTTTATTGGTCC
>NW_006408533.1:24058830-24103200 GCF_000296735.1 Chrysochloris asiatica | reverse complement strand
ATCAAATCTATTTTTCACATGATCTCTAAATTCAGATAGGATATATTCAAGGTCATATTTTGGCTCTTGTAGACTTGTTTTCATTTTCTTCAGCTTCAGTTTGAATTTACATATGAGCAATTGGTGGTCTGTTCCACAGTCTGCACCTGGCCTTGTTTTCACTGATGATATGGAGCTTTTCCATTTTCTTTTTCCGCAGATGTAGTCAGTTTGATTTCTATCTATGCCATCTGGTGAGGTCCATGTGTGTAGTCGTCTCCTATGCTGTCTAAAAAGGTATTTGAAATGAACAAATCATTGCTTTTGAAGAATTCTATCATGCGAACTCCAGCATCATTTCTATCACCAAGGTCATATTTTCCAACTATTCATCCTTCCTCTTTGCTTCCAACCTTTCCAATCACCAGTAATGATCAGTAAATCTTGATTGTATATTTGATCAATTTCAGATTGAAGAAGTTGGTAGAATTCTTCTATTTCACCCTCATAGGTTTTAGTGGTTGGTGTGTAAGTTTGAATAATAGTAGTATTAATTGGTCTTCTCTTTAGGTGAATGGATATTATCCTATCACAGACAGTGTTGTACCTCATGACTGATCTGGATACGTTCTTTTTGACAATGAATGCAATACCATTCCTCTTCAATTTTTCATTCCTGTGGTTGTCAGATTCAAAATTGCCAATACCAATCCATTTCAGCTCACTAATATCTAAGATTTCAATGCTTATGTGTTCTATGTCATTCTTGACAATTTCCAACTTTCCCAGATTCATACTTCATACATTCCATGTTCCAATTTTCAATGGATATTTACGGCTGTTTCTCTTCATTTTGAGATGTGCCCCATCAGCAAATGAAGGTCCTATGAGTTTTTTCCCAACACGCTTACTCCATTTGCGTCATCACAGTCAACTCTACTTTGAGGAGGTAGCTGTTTCCCAATCACAATCTGAGGGGCTCATTTTCCAGCACTATATCTAACCGTGTTTCTCTGCTATGCATAAGGTTTTCAGTGACTAGATATTTAGAAGTAGTTTGTCACTCCTTCTTCCTAGTCTGTCTTCGTTTGGAAACTCATCTGAAACCTGTCCACTATGGATGACCCTTCTGGTATTTAAAATACCAGTGGCATAGCTTCCAGAATCACAGCAACTCACAAGGCACCACAGTACGACAAACTGACAGATGAGTGGTGGACTTAATAATAGTGTTGAGTAATTTCAACCTTCTGCTGGATTACCTTTCTTTGGAAATGGTGCAAATATGGGTCTCTTTCAGGAAGTTGATCAAGCAGTTTTCTTCCAAATCTCTTGGCCTAGAGGAGTGAGTGTTTTCCAAACCAATTGCAAAATAGTACAGTTTCTTTATAATAGATATTGCTTTTCAATAATTTAAATTATTTTTATAGCTTTCTCATTTGATAGGGTTGAGATTTTTTATATTCATGTTAAATGTTTTCTCATAAATTGCTATAATACTTTTAGGAAGTACATTAAGTTAGAATGTAAGGTGATAATCAGCTGCAACCTATTTTTCAAATATCAAAAGTAGTGATTTAAAATAAATATTCACTGAAAAGGAATTTATATTTACAAATTTCTGTATATATGTGTTTGATATGTCTGTGGTTTCACTTTATCTTGAATTCCAACACCAGGGAGATATAGTGTATGTGAAGCAGGAGCTAGAGAAAATGTTTATTTTCCATTTCCTCAGATTTGAAGTAGAGATAACAAATTATTGATTAAATGTCTGGGGTCAGATAGTTGGGTAAAACCAAAAGGGGAAATTAGAGTCTGGATCAGCTGATTTCACACTCTGGCTAGATTTAAATTTTTAAAAAAAGGGATTTTTTTTTTTTTAATGCCCATTTAAAATAAGCTTGTCCATATACAATGAAATAATCATCAAAATTAAGTTTCCTATATTATTCTATTTCAGTTTTGCTCTCTTCCATGAGTATAAACCATAGTTCAACTCTGAAAACTCTGTTTACAAATTCCAATTGTCACTTAGCTTACTAGACAATATAAAATAGATACCGTAACCTCAGTCCATTTTCATAATGATATGTTGCTGTTGCTGTTAATTGCCATTGAGTTGCTTCTGATTCATAGGGATCCTATATAAATTTTCCAAGGAGCATCTGGTGGGTTTGAACCAACGGCCTCATGGTTAGCAGTCAAGTGCTTATCCTGCATCACCTGCAGAACTCTTAATACTAAGGCTGTTCCCTGGGATGTCCAAATTGTTGCCTAAGGTATAAAGCTCTCAAAACCCATGTATCACTGCTACTGGCTCAGTCATTTCCACTTCATTTTGATTGGGAAAAATATAATATAAAACTCTCAATACTTTTTCAACACTTATTTGATCAAATTTATAGCATCTCTTTATTCCCTATCTTTGCATGACTGATAAAACTGTTCATGAAAATAAATTTTTGGGTGTGTGATTAAAAGTGCTTTGGCCTCTAGACCTTTCTGACCATCCTTTGAAAGTGTCTGTGTGGCGCATGAATGAAAATCAGGGAGAACTGCAAGGTCATCAGGTGTTGACAGAAAACAAAACCGTATCTGTGAGAAGAAGGATGCCAACGCAAAGGCTGCTCTGTTCTCTCCAGATAAACAGTTCCTTTCAGTACTTCCTGTCTCCATTGTCTTGACTGACAGGCATCTTGTGATCCTCTAGGAAACTGAAAGATAAGCAGCCAGGGAACAGGGAGAAACAAATGTTTCTTGAAGATTTTTTTTAACTAGGTGTGTGGTTTCTGGCTTGCTTAAACGTGAGCACAAGAAAGGAGGCAGAAGAAAGCTAGAAGTGTAAATCTTTTTTATATTGAAAACTCTTTGAAAATTGATTTCATTAATCTTGTTTTAACCATCCTCTTAATTTGGGTTAAAAAAGAAGAGAAGCACCAAATGTATTGCTTGAGGATTTACTATGGTTCTGATTACAGTGATGGAAAAATGACATTGCTAAAATTTTGGATTGAAAAGTCAATTGATGTAATTGTTAGTAAGTTGTACACCTGCAAAAATTTGAACTGGCAAAAGTTGTTTGATAGACATATTTTAAAAAATAATAAAAAGGACAGCTGCTCAGGATACTTTTGTACAACAAAACACCTCATAGAATTTGGCTCCTTGGTTTGGAGGTTTAGGGTTATAGCTTTATGAAACACCCCAAGTAACTGACTTAATGTAATGAGTTTCATGCATGTGATCTAACTACTTGTTTGTTTTGTAGTTTCTAGGGTCTCAAGATCTTGAATAAAGCAATCCAAAGTGTAACAATTTGTCTCTATTTGCCTGGAGCAACAGAGAAATAAAGAGAGTTAGATGTAGAAGGAAAAAATGGAATATGGGATATTTGTCACCTTGAACAACTGCTCTGTTGCCAAGAAATAGAACTGGATTATTCCTAGCCACCATTATTAAACATTTCAATCAAAGATTCTATAGTAGAATCCTGATCCAATGGGGGTAATATGTAGAACATAATTAAAATTTTCATGAGCTCAAATAATCTGGAATTATAGAGCGTGGATGAACACCTAAAGATACTGTCCTGAGAGGATATTCAACCAAAAATGTTCCTTGAAGTCTTCTGAAAACTAAACAGTTGCTAAGCACTGTTGACTTGGTTCAGACTCACAGCAATTTTATACACACTGAATGAAATACTGCCTGGTGCACCACTAACCTCACAATCATTGCTAAGCTTCAGCCCATTGCTACTGCCACTGTACAGTCTTATTTTCACTGACCCTTCATTTTACCAAGAATGATGTCCTTCTCAAGGGAATGCTCCCTTCCTGATAACATGTCCAAAGGATCAAACAACATGAAATCTGGTCTTCTAGGCTTCTAAGGATCTTTCTGGTTGTACTTCTTCAAACACAGATTTCTTTTAGCAGTCCATGGTATTTTTAATAGTCTTCTCCAATACTATAATTCAAATGTATCAATTCTTTGACTGTCTTCCTTGTACATTGTCCAACTTTAATATGCAAATGACACTATTGAAAATGCCATGGCTTGGGTCAGATGCACCTTACTCCTCAAACTGACATATTTGTTCTTAAACACTTTAGAGTGTTAATGGTGAATCCAAGAAAAATGAAGCCTTCAACAGCTTCAATCTTTTTTCCGTTTATCATGATGTGATTTACTGTTGAAGTGATGAGGATTTTTGTTTTCTTTACATTGATGTGCAACCCACATAGGAAGATGTGGTTTTTGATTTTCATCTATAAGTGTTTTAAGTCCTCTTAACTTATTGTAAGCAAGCTTGTATCATCTGCACACCACTGGTTGTTAATGAGTCTTCCTCCAATCCTGATGACAAGTTTTTCTTCATGTAATCCTTCTTCTTGGATTATTTGCTCAGTATAGAGAATGAATAAGTATGGTGAAAGAACATTAGTCTGGCACACATTTTTTTTTTTCCTGATTTCAAACCATTCAGTGTCCCCTTATTCTACTCAAACAACTGCTTCTTGATCTATGTATAGTTTCCTAATAAGCACAATTAAGTGTTCCAGAATTCTTATTTTGCTCAATTTTGTCCTTAGCTTGCCATGATCCACCATAGCCTTTATGTAGTCAGTAAAATACAGGCATACATCTTTCTGGTATTCTCTGCTTTCAGCTAAGATCTATCTGATATCAGCAATGATATTCCTCATTCCATGTCCTCTTCTGGATCTGATTTGAACCTTTGGTAGTTCCCTGTCAATGTACCATTGCAGCCATTTTTGAATTATTTTTAGCAAAATTTTATTTGCATATAATATTAATGATATTGCCTGATGATTTCTGCATTCTGTTTAGTAACCTCTCTTTTTAATGTGTACAAATATGGATATCTTCCAATCAGTGTGCCAGGTAGCTGTCTTCCAAATTTCTTGGCATATATGAGTGAGTGCCTCCAGCGGTGCATCAATTAGTTGAAAGATTTCAATTTGTATTCCATCAATTCCCAGAATCTTGTCCTTTGCCAATGCCTTCAGTGCACCTTGGACTTCTTCCTTATAGTAGTTTAGCATAACTAGGGAAGAGTGTTGGTCTTGAGCACTGTGCTCTTTTAAGGTCTAGCTATATGGACTCCTGGTGTGACACTGCAGGACAAGCACTTTACCATATGGTGGCTTTGAACTACAGGGTCCATGGTTCAAACTCACTAGATCCTGCTCTGGAATACTATACTGGGTTGTTATGAATCAATGACATTTAACAACAACAAACATGGAAGCCCTGGTAGTGTAGTGGATAATTAAATGGGCTATTAACCGAACATTCAGCACTTAAAATCTGCTTGTCTCTCTGTGGGAGAAAGATGAGACTTTCTGTTCCCATAAAGATTTACAGCCTCAGAAACCATATAAAGGTCTCTATTAGTCATAACCAAGTTGGTGGCACACAACCAACACCACAATATGGGGTCAAATTTACAATGGTAACTGAAAGATTAGATAGGTCAGGGAAAAGAGTTTATGTTAATGTTAATGTTTATGTTAAGAAACATCCCAGAAAAGAAAGATATATATGGTTGCAAACACAAAAAATATAATTCATGTCACTGATTACACATAGAAACTGCAGAAATTTTGTATGTTCTACTGTGTATATTTGCAGCAGTAGAAAGCAACAAATAAATTAATTACTTTTAAAATAGTGCCTTGTGCTTTGACCTCATGGTGGATATAGAAAGAGCTGAAAATAACTTCCCTTCCCCCTTTAAAAAAAAAAAATGCCAAGAAAATTGTAATTGTTTTCTTGAAACTCTCAGAGAGCACCATGGCCTAAATGTGAAAATAGGAAGAACCCTCCAGGAAGACACATATCTTGAACATTTAGAAGAATTTTTCCAAGATTTTTAATGAATTGTCCTGGAAGCACTGTGCATTAGGCATTAGACTGCTAACGGGGAGGTCAGCAGTTTAAGCTGACTAGAAGCTCTGTTAGAGAAAAATGAGACAGATTTATAGTCTCAGAAACCCTGTCTAGGGTTTGTATGACTCGAAATGGGTTTGTTTTGGGTTTGGATTTGAGCTAGAACTAGACTATGGTGTCTTGTGGTCTTCTAGAGGACTATGGTGGTTACTTATGTTTAGAGTGTGGGCTGTATTTTCAGAGGTTATTTTCTCAGTGTCCTCCCTTCTCCTTTGTTTTGTGCCGTGTCCCAGACATAATCTTTCTACTGTATCTCTACCAGATTTATTGCATGACTATTTGAAGTGGGTAAGTGAAAAGTGAGAATGGAGCTTTTTCCTAGGTCTGAATTAACCCTCAACCTTCTACAAACACTGTATCCCTGGTCCTCTGGGATGAGGATTTCTTCAATTATTTGGTCACTTCTACAGTGGTAATGCTGGGCTTGCCACAGGACACTCCAGGATAAGCACTGGACTTCTAACCACAAGGTTGTAAGTCAAACCCAATAGTCAGATAAAGGTGAGGCTTTCTGCTCCCTTTAAGATTTACAACCACATAAACTGTATACAGGTTCACTAAAAGTCATAACCCACTCAACGTCAGTGGATTTGATATTTGGTTTTAGAGGACTAGGATGTCTGTGATTAACTGAGAATAATAATTCTGGACAACATACATCAAAAATCTTAATGCCTGACTACAGTAACATAAACCCACAAAATCAGGAGGCAATAATAGGAAAGATGTGCTTCCTTTCAAGCATAAAGAAATTTGCTTGAGTATCAATTGTCTAATATTTAAGTCTGCATTTCAAAAATCAACAAAAAAAGAAAGACATATCAAGAGTCAGAAAACAAACATACACTCAAGAAACAAAGCAACCATCAGAACCAACTTTAGATGCTGCACATACTAAATGATTTTTCAAAGAATTTAAAATAAACAAACATATAACTAAAAGTTTAAAAGTTCTAATGGAAAAAGCAAATATATATATGTGTATGTGTGTGTGTGTGTGTGTGTGTGGTGGTGGTGGTGGTCATGTGCCATGGAATTGGTTCCCACTCATAGAGACCCTGTACAGGGTTTCTGAGGCTGTAATTCTTTATGGGAACAGAAAGCTTCATTTTTCTTCTGAAGAACAGCTGGTAGTTTTGAACTGCTGACCATGGGCCATGAGATTAGCAGCCCAATTCTTAATCACTACGCTACTGGAGCACTCTCTCTTGTCTCTGTCTCTCTTTTCTCTCTGTCTCTCAGTCTCTCTCTGTCTGTTTCTCTCTCTCTCTCTCTCTCTCTCTCTCTCTATATATATATATATATATATATATATATATATACACACACACACAATTAATTGCCTGTGTGAGCAGAAATATACTTACTATAAGAAAGAATCAAATGAAAGTGTTAAAAATAAATAAATAAGATGAAAATGTTTTCAATGATCTCAAAAATAGATTAAACAAAGCTGATAAAAAAAAAAATCAATAAACTTGAAGAAAGCCTAATAGAAATTTCTTAAATTGAAACAGACTAGGAACAATAGAGTAAAAATAAACAGAAAACAACATACAGGATTATGGGACAATAACAAATGATATAATATAAACTATAACTAGGGTTCTATAAGACGAGATAAACGTAAATAAGAATATATGAAAAAAATCAAAATTGAAGTGAACTTTCTAAAACTACAGAGATACCAAAACTATAATCTGAGAAGCTTGAAGAACTGCAAGGTGAGTGACTGTTTGCTTACCTTAACAGACACCATGGCTAATCAGATTCAAACTGCTGAAAAGAAAACACAAAGAGAGAATCTTGAAAGTTGACAAAGAAAAAGACACATTACCCACAGAGGAGCCAGTCACAAAATTAAAGCTGACTTCTCATCAGAAATCATGTAAAAGAGAAGCAAAAGACGAGTCATATTTACAGTGCTGAAAGAAAGGACATCATACAACAAAAACAAACAAAATAACTACAAAAAAGAACTGTCAAGTTGGAATTCTACATTCAGCAAATATTTTCTTCATAAGGGCAAGGGACACAAAGACTTGCTCTGACAACCCAAAACTGAGCAAAGTTGTTGCCAGAAATCCTGTACTACAAAAAAAAACTAAAGGAAGCTCTTTAGGAAGAATAAATAAACTAGAAACTACAAAAAAATAAAAACACTAGAAATGGAGAAAATAAAGATAAAATAAAATTAAATATTATAATTGGAGTGCAGTGCCTACCCATGATAAGCACTGGGCTACAAGCCACAAAGTCCGAGGTTCGTGCTTACCAGGCACTCTGTGGGAGAAAGATATGGCTAAACAGGGTCACTCTGAGTCAGAACCAACTCCACAACACTAAACAACAACAGCAAAATATTGTAAACCCTGGGGTAGTTACAATTGGGGATCACTGTGGCTCCATAAGATAAGCACTGGACTATGAACCACAAGTTCAACAGTTTAAGCCCACCAGTCACTCTGAAGGAGAAAGATAAGGCTTTCTGCTCCTGAGAAGATTTAATTCTTATAAATCCTATACAGGGTGGATCACTGTGAGTAGGAACCAACTCCACGCCAGTAACAACAACAAGGAAGTAACTCAATATAAAAAAGTTATACAGGTAGCTTAGTGGTTATGAGTTGGGCTATGAACCTCAGGGTCAGCAGTTCGAAACTACCAGCTGTTCCCCGGGAGAAAAATGAGGCTTTCTGCTCCCGTAAAGATTTACAGCCTCAGAAACCCTGTACAGGGTCGCTATGGGTCGGAACTGACTCCACGGCACATTACAACAAATATATATATGTCAACACAAGAGGAAATAGAATTGAAAAGAGTGTTCAGTTCATTCAAGAGAAAATAGATACAGAGGAAAAAGAAACAAAGACTAGGTACAACAGAAAGACAACATCTTGAAATGATAGTAGATTTTAAAAGGCATCCATATAAATGCAGCAATCAATATTTAGGTGTAAAAATGAAATTAAGAAACCTTTAGGAAAATTCTTCTCCCAGGACTTTTGTATTTTTATTTTGCTCTTTCTTATGTTGAATGTATTATTACTATTGCTTTCCATATAGCTCTCTGGTGATGCAGTGAGTTAAGATTTGGAATGCTAACTGAAAGGTCAGTGGTCTGAACACCCCATCCTCAGTTTCATTTTTTGTTTAGTTCCTTCCCAATTAGCTTAAATTCACTGCAACCTAAGCTTCCTATCTATTCTTTTGAGTTTCTGTTGTCAGTTTGATCACATATGTGGTGCTATAAGATAAGCACTAGACTGCAAGGAAGGCAGTTCTACTCACCAGTTACTCCTTAGAAATCCTGCATGGGGTTGTTATGAGTAAGAAAAAAACTCAACAGCGCTTAACAACAGCAGCATCCTAAAACAGAATAATGCTCAAGGCAGATTTTTATTTTTTTTTTAACTAATTAAACTAAAATATTTTTTTAGATTTCAGGTGATATTTTGTTTGTTTGTTTATTTAAGATTTAAAGATAATTTTAGGGCAATGTTTTCAGTGGTTCATACAGCCTTCAGGGATCCAGAAATTCTAATGTGCACGAGACTGAAATTTTGTGATGCATTTTCTCCCATTTGATCTGGATTCCTCTAGAGGACCTTTGATGACAATGTTCAGTTATGGTACCTGGGCACCATCCAGTTCTTCAGGTCTCATGCCAAAGGAGGCAGTTGTTCATCCAGGCATTGAGCCACACATTCCATTGCCTCCTCCTATTCCTGTCTCCTCTTCTCTTCCTTATGCTCCAGGCAAATTCTTTTTGAAAATGTACTCAACAAGACTGTTTGTACAGAAAGAAAACTGTTAAAATAACTTGGGGGACCGGTACACTAAAATAATCCTTCATTCAATCCGGCTTTAGGAGGCTCTTGTTGGTACTAATGGAAAAAACCTTCAACTGCTAAATGAAAGATTGGTGGATTAACTGGTTTACTAATCCAGCCTAATTTTTTCAGTCCTTAACAAATAGTGTAGCTAATATGGATGTGCTCATTTAACTACCTCAATCTTCTCTTTGAACTTATATTGCTCGTTTTTCTTAATCATTTACTCAGAAAACATTATCCTTTTGGGGAAAAAACAGAAAATGATGTGATTACATAATCTTGCCAGTCTCCTTGTCAGTGAATTGTTCTCATTGCTAATCTCTTAACAAATGGTCAGTTATTCAGCAACTACTTGTATTAACATCAGATGAAGTTATTAATTTCATTTTGAATCACTTATAGTTTTTCATTTATTGAATTATCATGGAATGCCACAGTTTTTGTAAGAGAAAATTAAAATACTTTTAATAGTGAGAGACAGTGAGATAATTAAAAATACATAGGAACTGTCTTTTAGTTGTGATTTATGAGTTTAGAGTTTGTTTTGAGGGAGACCAAAAATGCCTGCAGGACCAATGAATGCCAGCAAGGGCAGCGATGAGAATACAGGTGGAGGGAAAGTTATTCTTATTGTTCACATAACAACTCCAAATACAATGGAAAAAAATGTCATCCACTCCTATGACTTTGACATGATTGATCACAGAAGAAAAAAACCTCAGGTTTTCATTGGCTAATTTTTGAAAGCAGTAGACCAGGGTTTCCTTATTAGTCTGCTTAGTCTGGGAACTAATTAAACCTGTTCACATCATAGCAATGCACAAGCCTCCACTGACTGAGACGTAGTATCTGGCATGATGATTAGCTACCAATCAAACTTTAGTCACCCCCATGGAAATACTGAATTTTACCACAGAATTGTCAGTGTTCCTGAAAGGGGGCTGTTGTTGCTGTCAGGTTGCCATCCAGTCAGTTTTGTCTCCTGAGAGAGTAGAACTGCTCAGTATGGCTTTCGAAGCTGTGGCTTTGTAGAAGTATCTCACTAGACAAGTATTCCAAGGTGCCAGCAAGAATCAGGTTCTTAACCATTTGCTACTGATGTAGTCATTAGGTGCCATTGATTTGATTATGACTCACAGTAACCTGATGCACAACAGAATGAAACAGCCTATTGCTGCTGCCACATTGCCAATCCATCTTATTGGGGGTTTCCCTCTGTTTTGCTGACCCTCCACTTTACTAAGTATGATGTCCTTCTCGAGGAAGGACATGTTTGAAGCATGAGAGACAAAGTCTGACGATCATGGCTTCCAAAAACACTCTGGCTATACTTCTTCCAACACAGATCTGTTTGCTGTTGAGCACTCCATGGTACTTTTAGTGTTTTCCTCTAACATCATAATTCAAATGCATCAATTCTTCAATGGCTGTCCTTATTTGCTGTCCAACTTTCACATACATATGAGACTATTGGAAATGCCATGGTTTGGGTCATGCATACCTCAGTCCTGAAACTGATATCTTCGCTCTTGAACACTTTAAAGAGGCCTTGTACAGCAGATTTGCCTAATGCAATACTTCCTCTGATTTCTTGAAGGCTGTTTCTATGAATGTTGATGATGGAACCAACTAAATGAAGTCTTTGACAGCTTAAATATTTTCTCCATTTATCATGATGTTATTTATTAGTCCAGTGGTAAAACTTTTTGTTTTCTTTACATTGAGATACAACCCATACTGAAGGCTCTTGTGTTTCATTTTCATCAGTATTTTAAGTCCTCTTCACTTTCCAGCAAACAAGGTTGTATCATCTACATATCACAGGTTAATAATGAGTCTTCCTCCAATCCTGATGCTATATTCTTCTTCAGACAATCCAGCTTCATTGATTATTTTTTCAGCATACATATTGAATAAGTATGGTGAGGGAATACAACCCTGGAGTACACTTTTCCTAATTTTAAACTATTCATTGTCCGCTTGTTCTGTTTGAACAACTGCCTCTCAGTCTTTTTATAGGTTTTTCATGAGCACAATTAAGTGTTCTGGAATAGTCAATCTCTGCTATGTTGTCCATAGCTTGTCATGATCCACACAGTCAAAAGTCTTTGTCTAGTAAATAAAGCACAGGTAAACATCTTTCTTGTATTCTCTGTTTTCTGCCAAGATCCATCTTATGTCAACAATGATAACCCTCATTACATATCCTCATCTGATTCCACTTTGAACCTATGGCAGTTCCTTGTTTTTTATATGGTTGTAGTTTTGTGTTTGTTTTTTAAATTTTCTATAGCAAAATTTTACTTGTATGTGATAATGATTATATTTTCTGATGATTTCTGCATTCTGTTGGGTCACTCTCTTTGGAAAGGGCACAAATATGGATCTTTTCCAAGCAGTTGACCAAGTAGCTCTCTTCCAAATTTCTTGGCATAGATGCATGAGTGCCTACAATGCAGCATCATTTATTTGAAGGATTTCAATTTGTGTTCTATCAATTCCTGGAGCCTTTTTCTTTGCCAATGGCTTCAGTGCATCTTGTACTTTTTTCAATGCCATTGGCTCTAGATCATATGTTACCTCTTGAGATGGTTGAACACTGACCAGTTTTTTTTGTTTGTTTGTTTGTTTTTTGGTACAGTGACTCTGTATAATCCTTCCATCTTCTTTTGAGACTTTCTGTATCATTCAATATTTTGCCCACAAAATCAGTATTGCAATTGAGGCTTGAATTTTTCCTCAGTTTTTTTCAGCTTGAGAAATACTGTGTGTACTTCCCTTTTTACCCATTTGCACCACCTAGGGATTACTTGAAGGGGGCGTTATCCTGTTACTGGATGCTGTTGAGTTAATTTCTGCTGATTGTGACCCCATGCAACCCAGCAGAATTAGTCTATAGGGTTTTCTTGACTGTAATTTATGCACATACTTGTCTTTCTTCATACTTGTATTTAAATTACTACATGATTTCCTCATTATGTGTAGAAAGAAAAACCCAGATTGTGAACCACAGCTCACAAATCCTGCATGATCTAATCCCACCTACTTCTCCAACAAGATCTTGTCCTTCTCTCAGCTGTGGTGACAACACTTAAACCACGCTGGCCTTCCTTTAGTTTCTTAACCACTATAATTACCTTTTTACGTCTGGGTCTTTCCTGTGCTTGGAAAGTTCTTTAACTAAACCACTGTAGAATCATTTCCATTTATCCTTCATAATCACTTCATTGTAGACATTCCTGGGGTATCCCAATAACTCATTTTCATAGTAACTTCTCCTTCATGTTCTTTTGTGATATGGATGGCCCCTTGGATTAATAGCATTTTTTTATTATAAGGATAGTGTGTGCATAGAAGTGTACATAATGTAAACATTGTTGTTAAGCTATTAGAAAAAGGAAAGTTTGTTTTCTCCATACATTTTTTTCTAAGCCTTTGACATTAACAATATTCCTTAAATTTCCTCTATTAAATTCACAAATCAAAAAACTAAACTCACTACCATCTAGTCATTTTAAACTCATAAAGACCCAATGTAAATCTTTACAGGACTAGATAGCCTCATTCTCCCACAGAGCACTCAGTGGGTTTAAACTGCTGACCTTGGGCTTAACAAAGTTTTCCCTACAGCACTGTTATATACCACAGCATCACATGTAGTTTGAATAGGAGTTCAAAACTACAAGGACTCCCTGGTCTATTATGGCTAATAAGCCCAGGCTTTGTGCCCAACTTGACCAGGTTATTTCATGCTGTTCATTCTACGCCAGTTTACTGTCAAGCAACTATTTTTATTGAATCTTTCATAGGGGCTGAAAAAATAGCAGCCTCATTGCTGTGTCTGGCAGGCATATGCCACATTGTAAACTTCTTAATGATTCAGCAGTTTACATAGTAAAATACCAGAGTCAACACTGAAAAAGATAATATTTTATTGGCTTCCTGGGGATCCTGACCTCAAATCCCCTTCTAACATTTTCTGACCTAAAGGGAATTCATTTACTGTCTCTAAACATAGCCTCCAAGTACATTATTTTAAGATCTATTATTTACTGAGCTGGTTAGTAGGCTTTTATCTCTTATTTATGATCAGGTAAGTTTTAATTGGAGATGGGTTGGAAGTCATCCAAGCTAGGTGGGTGCTGTGGTCCCTGCTGTAAATGGATCTTACAAACACCTGCTTGTTGTGTGAAGTTATGCAAAAGCATCCTTGAGCGGTTGCTATTTCTTTTTCCCTTGCATTTTTAAAAAAACTTTTGAATCACTCTGGAACTTGCCAATTAAATCAAGAAAACATAAATAAATCTCTGTGAATTTGAAGAGAATAGAAGAATCTGTACTTGAAGCATAGTTCTTTTGACTAAATTATTATAAAGCATTTTCATATTTTATGAGGGTTTTATTGTCTCTACCCACAATGTCTTTAGTAGAAAGAGGGCTAACCTAGTTTTAACAAATTTAAAGTAAAAAGAATTTGAAATACCTTTGCCTGAAAGTAAGAGAACAGATTGTTGTTGTTAAGTTCTATGGAACTGTGCAGACTCATAGAGACCCTGTATAGGGTTTTCAAGGCTGTGAATATTTACAGAAGCAAAAAGCTTCCTCTGTTTCCCATGGAGCAGGTGACAGGCTCTAACTGGTGATCTGTGGTTAGCAGTACAGTGCTTACCCTACAAAGCATATCCTCCCAAGGGATAGAAAATTTAAAAAAATCAAAAAAATCAGTAATTTTTTTTGAATGTTGATGGTGTAAAGCTCAGACTTTTGGAATATATTCAGAGGAAAAGTGCTTGCCTTTTGATATGGATGCTCTGATGACTCTGTAGGATAAATACTGGATTGCTAATCATAGGCTGGCAGTTCAAACCCACCAGCTGCTTAATGGGAGAAAGATAAGACTTTCTGCTTCTGTAAAGATTTAAAGTCTCAGAAACCCTATAGGAGGCCACTATGAGTTGGAATTGACTCAATGACAGTGGGTTTGTACTGGTAACTTTCCATTCCTCAATACATTTTTTTTTTTTCCAAAAAAAGTTTTTATTGTGGATTGAGTGACATTTTACAGGGCAGATTATCAGTTTTACATTCAACAAATCATACACCTGTTTCACTACAATGATTATAATCCTCTCCTTGTACCATCAATTAACAGTATTTCTCTCTATCCACTTTAGCTTTAAAAAAAAACACTCAGGCATATATAATAATTTGCACCTCCAAAGGACACATTCTGCTAGTCTGCCTCCTGGCACCCAGCTCTTAGTCCCTCTCTTCCCATGAATCCAGAATCCTCAGGTGCTCCCCTGCTCCAGGACCCCATCTCTGCCTCTGTCTCTGGCATCCTTACTTCTCTGGATAATGTCCGCATTCTGCTTCTGTTCTCCTTTGATGGTCCTAGGATCCTCTGTTTATGAACTGTTAGATTAACTACTCCCCTGTTTTTGCTATTAAACTTCTACCTTTACACTTGTGACAGTCGCAATTAGCCATGATAACAATTATTCACTATTGAATCATATGAATCTTATCCCCATCTCTTCACCAGATCCATCTAAACAAGATGAAAACTATTCCATGGGGACTCTTTCTTCCCCCGCAGACTCTTAAACTAAACTCCCTCTTCAAACCTTGTAAGACAGTCACTTTGTGCCTTTATCGCCCCTCATTTTAGGTAGCCAATGTCTAAATTGCCATTCCCAATCACCCTGCGTACAAAGGGGATAGCATTGATATTTGATGTGAAGACTTGCCTCTCTGTTGGTATTTAGAGTTATTACCTCCATGAGTAAATTGTAGCAATTTACCCTTGTTTCCTTTATCAATTTTTTGTTTTGTTTTGTTTTGTAATCTTCTTCTAGTTGAGTTCTGATTATCAAGCCATAGAGGCTAGGTCAAATGAATACTGTCTGCAAGTTTGGGTGTTCTTGTGCATCTCCCCTCACTTCATACCAGCTGGGTGCTTCACTCTCAGCTCTAGACCTCTGAGGCTACGTCCTTGTTCATGGGCTCAAGTGTCCTCAGGTCTCACCTCACTTTGGACCAACCAACACTTCCACTCCTCTCGCTCATCTCCAGGTCAATGGAAATCAACAGACTGTGGTTGAACTCAGCCTATTTCATCATTGATGCCTTTCCCCACTTCCACTTACCAGTAGACCAATGTGGTCACCAGCAAGCTTACATGCTTGTTCATGTGTTCCCTTTGAATTTCAGTCTTAGAGGGGAATTTTTCCTGAAGGAATTTGATTGTTTGGCTTGATGGCTTCCTTGTGAACAGCTTGCTTATTCTTGTAGTAGCCAGTCATGCTGACATTTTTTTTTTGTTTTTTTTGTTTTTTTTCCTGATGATCTTTCTTTGAACATGTATCTTTTATTGCTGTAGTTGTCCCCGGTTGGTCTGCTACTCCTTGCTAGTAGGAATGTCACACGTCATAAAGTTTTGAATGGGACTCAGGATTCCACCTAAGGTCCTATACTCTGCAAAGGCTTAGCAAAAGACTTATTTCACTGGGAAATTCTAGAAACCCTTTTAGGTATTCCAATCAGTTATAGGCTGAAGACAGGCTTACAAGTTTTCTGTAATCATGTTTCCCAACATTCCTTTCTATCCCACTCAAGTGTCTATTTTACAATAGTAGGTAGGGGTAGGGAAACCAATATTCATAAGACAGTCAAGCATTTTAGTATTATTTCCCCTCTTCAAGCTATGCCTAGTTCCCTGTATCACAGAGCCCTGTTGTTCCAGGGTTGAGCATGTATCACTATTTACCTCTGTCCCACTTTACACCATGAAAACCTGTCTCAGTGTTCCCCTATCTATCTTGTTCTTCCACCTCCTTCCCCTTTTTGTATTGCCCTCCCCAACACCCGAACTAAACCCCCTACCCCAACCCCACTGTTGTGGTTACCTTATATTCCATTAACTCCTCCCTCCATTAAGCAGTCTATTTTATCCTGTAATCTACCTAATCTTCCCAAGCACCTGGATCTCTGTTCCTACATGTTTACCTTCTTTCACATTGCAATTCTCTGATCATAGAATGACCTACCAGATCCTCTGTTCTTAGAATTTTATTCTGTTCTTGACACTTGCATTTGTTGATTGAGTTCAGGGTGTTGCTGCCACATACATCATTCTCTGCTTGCTATCTGTTCCTTTAGGATGTTTTTCATAGCAGGGTTGGCTTTGGCAAAACCCCTTAGCTTCTGTTTATACTGGAATGTTTTGATTATGCCATCATATTTGAGTGACAGCTTTTCTGGGTATAGGATTCTTGGTTGGCAGATTTTTTTCTTTCAGGGTTTTATGTATGTCTCCCTATTGCCTTCTTGCCTGCATGTTTTCTTAGAGAGATCTGAGCTTAATCTGATTTGCTTGCCTTTTGTATGTAACTTCTCTTTTACCTAGCTGCTTTCAGAATTCTGTCCTTGTCTTTGATTTTGCAGAGTTTGATTATTACATATCTTGGTGATTTTCTTTTAGAGTCTATCCTTCCTGGGGTTTGTTGAGCTTCTTGAATGCTTATCTTTTCACCTTTCAGGATGTTAGGAAAATTTTCTTCCAGAAGCTCTTCAACTATCTCCTCTATGGAGTTGTGTGATTCTTCCTGTTCTGGAATGTTGATAATTCTTAAGTTATTCCTCTTCATGTTGTTCAACATGAATCTTAGGCCTTCTTCAGATTTTTCAAATCCTTTTTTTGTGTTTGCTCTTCAATCTTAGTAGTGTTGAGAGATTTATCTACTAGCTCACTAGTTCTGGCTTCTGTCTCTTCCATTCTACTCCTTTGCCCTTTCAGTGTATTTTCCATTTCTGATATTCTATTATTAATTGTTTGGACCTCTTTCTGTAGGTTTTGCATTGTTTCCAATGCTGTTTCTGTCTTATTTGATTGTTCCTGTAGCACTTTCCTGACTTCTTCCTTATTTTTCTCAACTCCATTGAGAGTTTGAGAAACAGGCAATTCCAAAGCCTGCCCATCTTCCAGTATGCACTGTAGGTCTACTTTCAGTTAGTTTGCCTCAGTCACTTTATCTCGTTTCTGGACATGTGCTGATATGGTCATCTGTTTCTGTTTTGGGGGCATATTCAGGAGTTATCTATGGCCTTAATACTTAGATGGGTAATCATTTTGGTATCGTTTATGCTTTCTGATTGCCTCCAGGTAGATGTGATTAGGAGATGGCCTTCCCTTTTCACTCTTTTTCCTGAGAAATTTCAAGATGTCACTGTTGGTCCTTGTGATGTAATTCAGGATTTAATTTTCAGCCTATTTCCTGTCTGCCTATCCCACTCCACAATCCCTTTCAGGCCTTTTACCTAGTGATAAACAGTTCAGGGCCAGTTGTGGCCATTTTGCACTGCCATTTGGTTTTAAGTGGAAACTGTCACTTTAAATTTCCATGAGATCTGTGCACATATGTAGTAGAACCCTCCGGGGGTGGGGATGGAGTGTCCACTCACTCAGGCACCCCCACTAATTACCAGAATGGATGTGTGCAGATAGCGAGAGACCAATGAACAGATACAAGAAAAAGAAAAAAAAAAGAGTGTTCACATCTTTGTTTCTGTAGTTCTGTCAGGCATGGGTGACTGCTCTGAACTTTCGCCTGTTTGGTTTCTTTTAAGATGGCAGCTCCAGGAGCAGCTGAGCATCTTGGATTAGAAAGTAATGGATTTCTGGCTTCTGCCACAAATTCCCCTCACTATAAGGCTTCCAACCTTCTAAATATTCCTTTATATGTGGTTCAGAGTTCTGGCACCATCCCCTGAGCCTTCTTAGTCCGATATTCTGTGTTGTTGCTGATGGAGCTCCTCACTGCACTTCTACCCAATCCGCCATCTTGTTTTTTCTTCCTCAATACACTTTTGTAAGCAATGAGCAAACAAATAGTTTGGATTGAGAGTTCTGTTGAAGGCTAGGATCAGCTGTCAAATCTAATACACATTTTACTGTTCTTCATTATACATGTATTTATGGCTGCATGTGGTTATTTTATTTTACTTCTAAAGCAGTGTGTCTTGAGAAAATCTGAATTTCAGGGTTGAAATAGTCATGTTATACATATACTTTCAGTTCTCAATTACATGCGCTAATAGAGAGGAACAGTTGCATGATTGATTCAAAGAAAGGAAGAATATTCACAATTGTTTTCAGATTGTGTTACATTTCCTTTGCTGAAGCAGGATCACCTTTCTCTTTCTGTCTTGCTAGGGCTATTCAGTAAGTTCACAGTGGCTATATGTGAAGGGAAAGAGGTAGCTAAGGTTTCTCCTAGGTGTCAGACAGTTGGAAATTAAACAAGCATCATGGATTCACTCAACTAATTTCTAATCATACAATATAATATGTCAGAGTTAACATTTTTTCTTTATTTAATTTCTGAAATAGCAGAGAAATGGTCATAGTGGACAACCTTAATTTTGAACACTGCTTTTCCATCTGTCAAATCTTTACCTTCACTTCTGAAACAAAGAAAATTATCATGAGGGGTTCATACTATCCTATTTTGTGCCCAGAAAGGAGGAGAGCTAGAAGCATTAGTATCTACTACAAACACTTATTGTATATAAGGCACTGGTCTCAATAATTAATAAGAATTGGTTCCATTTACATATATCAATTAGAGCTACTCTGTCATGTAGGAATACATTTTTGGACCCATCTTTCAGATGAAAAAAAATAATAAAAGCTATTATTTAATTGCTTTCTACCTTGTACAAAGAGGAATTCAGACATAGTCTCTGGTCATGAGGACACAGAGTGTGTCCTTAACTATTAGGTCATATTTCCTTTTAAACTATTATTACTACTAGTAGGATTTGTACTTTAATATAAAACAAAATCTTAAGCTCAAAGAATGAAGTACAGGCAGACAGATGGGGTCCTCTTGAGGAAAAGAACTAATAGATATAAGGTTTGGTTCAGTGTTCAGTAAAAAACAGTCACATAGTTAGTTATCTGTTCCAATCTGAAAGTTAGAGAAAATGAATTCAATCATTGTTGTTACTGTTAAGTGCCATCAAATTGATTCTGACCCATAGCAACTCTGTATAGGGTTTCCAAGGAGTAGCTGGTGAGCTTGAACTGCCAATCTTGCAGTTCAAATGGCTTTGCAGTCTGGGGCATTAACCCACAGCACCATACCAGGATGCCATAGAGATGTAAAAAGCAGAAAGGAGTTGAATATTTTGAAAGAAAAAAAAAATGCCATAAATGCAGGCCTCTGTCTTCTCAAGGGAAAGATTCTGTGATCACATCACATTAATATGGAAGAAAAAAAGTAATTTTAAAAAATAATAATTCAAATACAATTATTTTTCTCACCATATATTCTTTCTTTGTAGAAATAGGTGATAGGTAGTATATTTAACATTCTGAGAGGAAATTGTTTAAGGAAGACCTGGTTTCTTTTGAGGAAAAAGCATACACAAAAAAAAGATGCATAAAAATGATAACAAATGTAAAATAGTATTATGAATTAGTCATGTTGTGACATTATACTTGGGGGTTTCATCATTCAGGAAATGCATATGCTGTCCAACAAATATAGCCTCCAGAATACATCCTTTTAATAGAGAGTATTTAGCAAGCACAATAACAAAGCTTATTATCTTATTCAACATTGTTGTTGTTAAGTACCATGGAGTCGGTTCTGACTCATAGTGACCCTGCACAGGGTTTCCGAGGCTGCAAATATTCACAGGAGCAGAAAGCCTCATCTTTCTCCTGTGGAACAGCTGGTAGTTTCGAGCTGCCGATCTTGAGGTTCGCAGCCCGATTCTCAACCACTATGCTACAGTTTTAACTGAAAGTGGGCTGGGAGGCATCCAAGCAAGGTAGCTTTGTCCATTGGGTTACTAGTCCTCAGCAGTAACACTCTTGCAAGTCTGTATATACTCCTAGGACATGAGAAATTTTTAATCAGACTTAGTGAAAAACAAATGTAATTTCCTCTTTTCACATAAAAGAATGTCTTCTAAAGGACAACATTCATTTAAAGAGGATATGGCAAGTCTGGAGTCTTGGTGTGGTGCTTCAGGTTAATGTAGGTCTGCAGGGTCAGTTTGAAATGATGCTATGGACTGCATGATACAATTTATGAGACTGATTACTTATTCAAAACAAAAATTATTTTCAATATAAATGTCAGCTATACATGTGTATAGCTCAAAAATTCAAGCCTCAATTTTGGCTGTTGAAGGATTCTCTGGGTAAATTATTAAATGATACAGAAAGCATCAAGAGAAGATGGAAGGAACACACACAGTCACTGTACCAAAAGGAAATGGTTCATGTTCAACTGTTTCAAGAGGTAGCATATGATCAAGAGTCAATGCTACTGAAGGAGGAAGTCCAAGGTACATCGAAAGAATTGGCAAAGAACAAGGCACCAGGAACTGATGGAATAAAAACTGAAATCTTTCAGGAAAGTAGGGCAGCACAGGAGGCACTCATTCATCTCTGCCAAGAAATTTGGAAGACAACTAGCTGGCAAGGGAATACTGAATGGCTTAAAATCTGGGAAGGTATGTACTAGGATTGTATCCTTTCACCGTATTTTTTCAATCTATTAGCTAAGCAGAAATCTGAGAAACTGCTCTATAGGAAGGCAAATCAAGCACAGGGATTAGAGAAAGACTCATTAATAACTAGTGATTTGCAGAAGACCCAATCTGTCTTGTTGAAAATGAAGTAAGACTTGGAGCAGTTACTGGTGATCAAAGATTACAATTCAATGTGAAGAAAGCAAAAGTTCTGAAAACTGACCCAATAAACAACATCGTGGACAGTAAAAGGATTGAAGTTGTCAAGGTTTTCATTTTACTTGAAAGTATAATCAATGCTCATGGAACAGGACTCAGTAAAGTAAAAGACATATTGGGCAAATACGTCGTAGTAGATCTCTTTAAAGTATAAAAACAAAAATGTCACTTTGAAGACTAAGGTGTGCAGGATTCAAACCATGATTTCTTTAATCACCTCATAGACATGCAAAAGCTGAACAATGAACAGGGAATACCAAATAATTAATAATTTTTAATTAGTATATTTTCATGAAATATATTCAATATACCATTGGCTTCCAGAAGAACAAAGCTGTATTGAAGGAAATACAGCCAAAATTCTTCTTAGAAGCAAGGGTTCTGAGACTTTGTTTCATGTACTATGGGCATATTATCAATAACGACCAGTTCCTGGGGAATGACATCATGCTTGTTAAGCTTCAGGGTCAGTGCAAAACAGGAAGATCTTCAACAAGATAGATTGACAGTGTCTGCAACAATGGTTCAAACATAGGAACAATTTTAAGAATGCCATAGGACCTGCAGTGTTTTGTTCTATTGTACACAAGATCACTGTGAGTTGTAACCAACTTGACAGCATTTAACACCAACAAAATATACCTTTAAAGAAAAGTTGCAAATGGTTAGAGAAAATTCTCATATACCTGTCACCTACATTCCCATAATGTGAAGATCTTATGTAACCATACTTGTTGACAAGTGCTATTGAATAGTGAGTGACCTTAGATATAATCATTTTCATGATCATTTGTAGTATAATTTTCAAAATCAAGAAATTAACATGGGAATGAATGAACTAAACTAGATTAACTAAACAGCATTTACTATTTTTACCAGTTGAATAATGTATTTTCTCTGTTCATGGATATTCTCTAGCATTCTACTTTGCATTTGTCACTGTTTGTCTTTTTTCCCCTCCAATTTCTAGGAGTTATCAGTCTCCTTTGTCTTTCAAGATATTAACAATTTTAAAGTATTCCGGTTATTTTTAAGTATACCTCTGAAATTGGGTTTGTTGTTGTTGTTAAGTACCGTGGAGTCGGTTCCGAGTCATAGTGACCCTGCACAGGGTTTCCAAGGCTGTAAATCTTTACGGGAACAGAACGCCTCATCTTTCTCCCACAGAACTGCTGGTAGTTTCGAACTGCTGACCTTGAGGTTGGCAGCCCGAGTCGTAACCACTACGCTACCAGAGCTCCTTGAAATAGGGTTTATCTACATTTTATCATGATTAGAATGAGATTTTGCATTTTTAGCAGCAATACCATATAAATGATGGTGTGTTCTTTTCAGTGAATTATGTAAAAATTTTCATGATGCCCAATATTTCTTATTACTGGCTATAGTTGATTTGATCACTTAATTAAAGTGCTATCTTTCTAGTATAAAGTTACCATCTTTTTACTTGTAATTAATGAATATATTGGTGGAGGTAGTTTGAAAATGTGTAAATCCTTTCTCCTTAGACTTTTGTCTGCTAGTTTTACCATCCATTAGTGGAATTTGACTACAACCATTTTTTTTATGGTGTTTATTTGTTGGCTATTGTCTATGTATTTCTTTTATTTTTTAGTTGTAATTCTACTGTTGAGTAAGGCTTTATTTTCTTCTTTATTTATTCTTTTCACTATAGACTCATGCATGTTTATTCTGATTTGTGAAATAAAATTTCATACTAATCCATAAACAGAGAAGAACTGAATTATAGTGTTTCTGAGCCTGTAAGTCTTTATGTGAGTAGAAAGCCTTATCTTTGCCACTTGGAGTGGTTGCTGGGCTTGCATCTCTGACTTTAGTTAGCAGCCTAATGCTGAACCTACTACACCACCAACGCTTGTCTTGCTCCATACTAGCATTATTATTATTATATTTTTAAATTTGTATGTATATCCACTGTCACTCTTATTTTGTTACAAAAGTAATGGACCTCTTTTGAATAAAGCCATTCAAGAGGCTTCAAAAAGTCTGTAGAAGAAATTCCAGTGCCTATTAATTCTATTTTTCCATGAATTTTTGAAGCCTCCTCCTATATTAAAATTATGCAAATAAATTAAAAGATGCAATTATACAATATGCAAATTTAAAATAATTGTTTTCCTTAATAAAAAGCAAAAAATGTCTGATGTTCTTCAACATCATGCCTGTTATATCAACTTCGACATCTAATCTGTACCAAGCTTACCTTTGATGACAGTGAAGACTGAAATCGATTTACAAGGTCATCACTATGAGCAAATGGAGTAAGAATTCCCATATCTCACTTTGCCAAACGAGGGTAGACCAGTACCAGAAAAATGCCATTAAGGTCCTGTGAGAAGACATGCCCAAATAGTTCTTCAATGTTTATAGCTATCTGGATTTCCTGCCTTCAGAGAAATCGATACAAATAGAAAAACACCTTTCGAAGATGGTTCCAATAGAATACTACCCGTAGTAAAACATCATTTTCAAAAGGATTTTTTTTTTCTTTTTCTTTTTATCCTAGAGCATCTGTGGTGGTGACTAAAGCAAATGAATAGAAATTATCTTGGTTCACAATAGGTTTGCACTGGTACAGTATGAAGGCCAAAGGCATACTTGAAAATTTCTCCATAATTTGCTTCAAAAAATTGAACTAAATAATAGTTTTGAAGTGGAAGATATCGTCTTACAGAAGCTCTACTTATATTATCTTCCTGTGCTTCAAATCACAGACTGGTATGATGATTATCAAGTTTTCCATTTTTCCCAACATTGTTTCAGTTTTGCATGATTCCTTTTTCTTGTCAGCATGCTTAGCTATCTAAGATGTTTCACAAGGTTTTGCTTTGTTTGTTTTGGATAAATTTGAATTAGCATAAATCAAGATACTACAAATCAAGAGTTACCCTTCTCCACAAACTTGCACAGATAAACAAGGACGCACAAACATACAGACACATGGTGCTGTGGGTTAGTGAGCTGGACTGCAAAGTCAGTTTGAATCACAAGGTTGGCAGTTCAAGCTCACCAGCGACTCCTCAGAAACCCTACACGAGGGTGACTATGGGTGAGAACCAAATTGATGGCACTTAACAACAACATTGTGTTTTCAGGTTTGTTGTTGTTAGGTGCCATCTAGTCAGTACCAACCCATAGCGACCTTATGCACAGCAGAATGAAACACTGCCCAATCCCGGGCCAACTTCACTACTGTTGCCACGCTTGAGTCCATCGATGCTGCCACTTGGCCAATACATCTCATTGGGGCTCTTCTTCTTATTCTCTGACCCTCCAACTTACCAAACATTATATCCTTCTCCAGTGACTGGTCCCTCCTGATAATATGTTCGGACTATAGATATAAGCAAATGTATTGGTTTCAGACTTCCTTTCATAAGAGTATCGTAAAACATGAAGCACTGTTGAGCTATTGTCCCATTTGATACAACAAAAAAGTCAAATAAAACCATTCAAAACCATAAATATTCACTCCTTTACCTGATCTATTATAATTTCAGTAGAGATACATGTAAACTATAACTTATACCCATAAACAATAGCTCACACCTCATATCAACTTGCTTTCCCTGTTGTTATGATTTGGTGGCAATGGCTAGCATGGGTAACATTCTAGCTTCTATGACATGAAGCAAACTATGAATAAATTTTTTGAACATAATTTAAAAATAAGTTGACCTTAAATACATGATACATTTCAATTTTCTAAAGGCTAGCATGTAGAAGAAAAATTAGAAGTGTTTGTTTGTTTATAAGGGTTTTATTTGGCTTTTGAGATAATCCAAGGTCTTCCCTGGAATACTCTGTTGTCCCTGATACTTAAAGATGAAAAGCTCTGCCTAACAAGCAGAACAATTAAACCAACAAGAATTTAGTTATGCACAGTTACGTTCCTTCTTAGACTTAGTGTTATGGAGAATACAAAAGATGGATTCTTCTCAATATACATCATAGACTGTTTTTTTTAATAGCCATATTATAAATAGACACTTATGTGGCTAACATATACTAGATAGTTAACAGATACTTGGTGAATGTTTATTATTATTATGATGGTTATGATGATTTCAGGGAAATTTAGGACGTGGATTGAATTTAAGAAAGAAAGGTACTCTATGAAGTAGAAATATCAATATTAGAAAAGTTATTAGATAAGGCATAAATTTGAGGTAGTTTGTGCTGCATAAGTGTGTTGGATGGAAGGGAAGGGTAGAAAAGTTTAGGGCAACTCTAGATTGAGCAGGAGGTTATCATGAGGGAGAAAAGGAAGCTGACTAACTCCACCAATTCAGAATCCTTTTTCAGATATATTAGAAAGATTTCCAAACTAAAAGGAAACTAGTTGTTGTTAGGGGCCATCAAGTCAGTTCTGACACATAGCAACTTTATGGACAACAACTTCATAATTTTTATTAGCCCTGAGTCCATTGCTGCTGCCACCATGCCAATCCATATTCATGAGGGTCTTCCTCTTTTTCAATGACTTTCCATTTTACCAAGCATGATATGTTTCTCCAGAAACTGATCCCTCCTGCTAATATATCAGAAGTATGAGTCACAAAGTCTCATTCACCTGGCTTCCAAGAAGCATTCATGCTGTACTTCTTCCAACACAGATTTGTTTGTTCTACTAGCCTTCCATGCTAACTTTAACATTCTTCTCCAACATCATAAACTCAAATGTATCAATTCTTCTCTGGTCTTCCTTATTCACTATCCAATTTTTACTTGTATATGAGGCTATTGAAAAAGAGTTTGGGTCAGGCACACCTTAGTCCTCAAACTGACATCTTTGCTCTTGAGCACTTTAAAGAGGGATTGCACAACAGGTTCATAAAATGCAATATATTGTTTGATTTCTTGATTGTTGCTTCTGTGTAAGTTGAAAGTAGATCTAAGCAAAATGAAGCCTTTGACAACAATATTTTCTCCATTTATCATGATGTTATTTATTGGTCTATTCATGAGGATTTTTCTTTTCTTTAGATTGAGAAGTAGCCCATATTAAAGGCTATGGTCTTTGATCTTCATTGGCAAGTATTTTAAGTCCTTTTCTCTTTCAGAAAGCAAGGTTGTGTCATCTGCATATTGCAGATTGTTAGTAAGTCTTCCTCCAATTGTAGTGCCATGTTTTTCTTCATATAATACAGCTTCTTAGATTATTTTCTTAGTGTACAGATTGAATAAGTATGGTGAAAAAATATGACCCTGACACACAGTTTTCCTGATTGTAAACCGTTCAGTGTCCCCTTGTTCTCTTCAAATTACTTCCTTTTAGTCTGTGGATAGGTTCCTTATGAGCACAATTAAGTGTTCCAGAATACCATTCTCCTCAATGTTGTCCATAGTTTTTCATGATCCACACGTTTGTGTAGTCAATAAAACACAGGTAGACATTGTTCTGGTATTCTCTGCTTTTAGCCAAGATTCATGTGATGTCAGCAGTGATTTCCTTCATTCCACTTCCTCATCTGAATCTCAGTTGAACCTCATCTATAGCATATATATGCATGTGATATTCATGATATTGTCCAATGACTTCCACATTCCATTGGGCCACCTCTCTTTGGAATGGCCACAAATATGGGTCTCTTCCAATTAGTTGGCCAGGTCGTTGTCTTTCACATTTCTTGACATGGATGAGAGTGTGCCTCCAATGTTGCACCAGTTCGTTCAATTTGTATTCCACCAGTTCCTGAAGCCTTATTCTTTGCCAATACATTAAGTGCATCTTGGGCTTCTTCCTTTAGTACCAATGGATCTTTATGATATGCTATCTCTTGAAATGGTTGAACATCAATCATTTATGTTTGTTACAGTGACTACATTTCATTATCCCTCAAACATATTTCTTGCTACATGGGTTAGAAGGAACAAGGAGCTATGGGGAAAGCAGTTTAAATGGATTAAAATGTTTCAGGAAGTTTTTCTTGAAATTAATCCAAAAATAACATCAACATTTTGTTTTCACCATAGGCATATCTGTACTTCACTTTCATGTGGGAGGGGCATGACTAAACCTGGAGTTTAAAGAAAAAATCAGGAATTCTTTTGCTGTTCTTGTCATGACCCAAATCTCTAACTTCCTTACTGAGTCAAGTAAATTATAGGGTTATTAATTCATGTCCCTTTCTAGCTGTAAAAATCTCTACATCTAAGCTCATTGTTCAAATACAGAAAAGTCTTAAATTCTTCATGTTGCACACGACAGTGGGTTTTCAAATAGCCCTTTCGAAGGTTTGTGGTGGAAGAGGTACACTTTTATAGTTGTACTGATTTAGTTTAAACTGGAGACATGGAAGGTTTTGAAATGCTACAAACTTTCCTGAAAGGGAAAACATTAAACAGCCTGTGCCCTTACTACCCTCTCATATGATGTAGATAAAAAATAATTTCCAGAGTTTAATGGTGATCCCCTTAGGCACTTTAAGAATCGTAAAGCATTTTGTTTTGGCTGCAAAAGAATAGAACTGTATATTTCTCCTTCTGGCAAAGAAAGCTCCTCAATACCTGACCTCTTCAGCAACTTCAGAAATCTAAAGTATTACTCAATACTTTTCATAATTCGGTAGGATTATGCTTTGCTTAATATTCCAAAGATTTTTTAAAAATCTTATTGCAGATGAGATTAGTATGTCATGCAAGATTAATAGTGTATGGTTTAGCCAGCTATCCACTCCATTCAGACAAAAATGCATGCAAATCACTTTAACTGTTGTTACAAGTTGCTGAACCATATCTGTCCAGTGACAACTTTACTGTCTTACACTAACCAACTTTGTCTCTGTCACAGGAGATACCCATTATGGCCAAAGTGAGTGGACGAGACTGTTAGATGCAACAATGAAACAAATGAAAGGTAGATGGAGACCTTTAAATAAATCTTCAGCAGCACGTGGAAATGAATGTCATCTACAATGTAGTCTCTCTTGAAAAGTTAAATAAATACGTTTTTAAGACAGCTTTTAAAATGAAGGTGTTTGTCTTTCTCTTCTATAGCTGGTTATAGCTGAATGTTTTAAAGGATTTGTAAGCAACTTTCTTACAAACCCTATGTTGAAAAGTCAGACCTGTTATGCACCATAAGTATTCTCATATACCAAAGAATAAAAAGAAAAAATTAAGTTGGAAATGATTTCCTGTCCTTATCACCCAAAGATGTCACTGGATGAGAAGGAGATAACTGGGCTTCAGGAAATGGATATTTCAGAAACCAATAGGCATGGGAAAGACATTGATCAATGGTAAGATAAGGCAGAAATGAATTGCTACTACATGACACATAAGAACAGAAGAAATGGCAGAAAGATTCAGACCCAATGTCCATTCAGAGCAGGATTTTATATCTCTGAAGGCCTGGTGATACATTTTCTTTGAAATTACTTTCACATATTAGCAACATACCCCAGAAACTTGGTGCATACTTAAAAAAAATGTTTTCCTCATAATATTGCATGACTCTATCAACATTTTATAGCAATTTCTGTGCCCACCAATATTTTTATCAAATTTATGTTGTACAAATATATATTATCCACTGAAGGTGCATGCTGTACTCACAAAAGTCTTCCTATTGTAGGTGGTAAAAATAAATTTTCTCTCACTCTGAAGCATCAAGAAGTTCATAGGGCTAGCAATCTAGTGAATGGTATGCAAATCCTTAGTAATTGTTGTGAGCTTGCCAAACTCTTCAAATTCATCATTCTAACTAGTTGTTCTTGTGGCTGTTGTTAGGTGCCATCGAGTTGGTGCCAACTCATAGCAACCCAATGTACAACAGAATGAAACACTGCCTGGTCCTGGGCTAACCTCACAATTGTTGCCACGCTTAAGCTCATTGATACTGCCACTTTGCCAAACCATCTCGCTGGGGGTCTTCCTCTTTTTCTCTGACCTTCCACCTTACCAAACATGATATCCCTCTCCAGTGACTGGTCCCTCCTGACAATAAGTCTGAAGTATGAGAGACGAAGTTTGGCCATCCTGGCCTCCAAGGAGCACTCTGGCTGCACTTCTTCCAAAACAGACGTGTTGGTTCTTTTGGCATCCCATGGCACGTTCAATATTCTTCTCCAACACCATAACTCAAAAACATCAATTCTTCTACGATCTTCCTTATTTACTGTCCAACTTTCGCATACATATGAGGTTGTTGAAAATACCATGGCTTGTATCAGGCACACTTTAATCCTCAAGCTAACATCTTTGCTCTTCAATACTTTAAAAAGTTTTTGTGCAGCATATTTATCTAATACAATACATCATTTGATTTCTTGGCTACTGCTTCCATGAGTGTTGATGGTTGATACAAGAAAAATGAAGTCTTTGACAACTTCAATCTTTTCTCCATTGATAAGAACATTGTTTATTGGTCCAGTGGTGAGGATTTTTGTTTTCTTTACATTGAGATGTAATCCATATCAAAGGTTATGGTCTTTGATCTTCATCAGTAAATATTTTAAGTCCTCTTCACGTTCATCAAGCAAGATTGTATCATCTGCATATCCCAGGTTGTTAATAAGTCTTCCTCTAATCGCGATGCACTTTTTTTTTTTTTTAATATAACCTGCCTTCTCAAATTATTTGCTCAGCATACAGGTTGAATAAGTGTGGTGAATGAATACAACCCTGTCTCATACCTTTCCTGATTTTTAACTATTCAGTGTCCATGTTCTATTCAAACTATTGCCTCTTAGTCTATGTACAGGTTCCTAATGAGCACAATTAAGTGTTCCAGAATGTTCATACTTTGCAATGTTGTTCATAGCTTCTCACAATCTACACAACCCAGGGCCTTTGCATAGTCAATAAAGCACAGGTAAACATGTTTTTGGTATTCTCTGCTTTCAGGCAAGATCCATCGGATGTCAGCTATGATATTCATAGTTCCACATCCTCTTCTGAATCCAGCTTAAACCTCTATAAGTTCTCTATCAATGTATACTTGCAGCTGTTTCTGTATTACCTTTAGTAGAACTTTACTTGCATGTGATATCAAAGGTATTGTCCAATGATGTCCACATTCCATTGGGCCGCCTCTCTTTGGTTTTTGTTTTTGTTTTTTTAACATTTTATTGTGAATTATGTGATAGTTTACATGGGAGAACATAGCTTTACATTCATCCTATTGTATATTATTTCATTGCCATGGTTACAATCCCCACCATGCATCAACCAACCAAAGGATATAGCTTGCAAGCCTGTCCCCCAGTCGTCAGCACATAGCCCCTCTCGTTCTCTGGGTCTAAAGTCCCCAGCCACTGCATCTCTCCACATCATCGTCTCTGCCTCCATCTCTGGTGTCACTGCTTCTTTCTGCAATATCCTGCTCTACACTCTTCTCCCTTGATGGTATGGTCCCAGGGACCTCCACTCCTAGACTACAAAGTTAATCATTCCCCTCTTTTTGCTACAAAATGTCTACCTTTACATTTCCAACCCTCACAATCAGTCCTGATAACAATTATTCGCTATTGTATCACAAGAGACCTATGTGCATCTTCTTTCATCAGCACCACCCAGACAGATTGGATACTAATCAGTGGAGATTCTACCTTCCTCCATGCCCTCTGGATCTAGGCTCCCTTTTGAAAGCTTGTAAGCCAGTAACTTCTTTCCTTTGTAGCCCCTCATTTTGGGTAGCCAATGTCCAAGTTGCCCATCCCTGTCTACTCTGTGTATAGAAGGGGTGGGAATGGGCCACCTCTCTTTGGAATGGGCACAAATACGGATCTCTTCCAATCAGTTGGCCAAATGGTTGTCTTCCAAATTTCTTGGCATAGACGAGTGAATGCCACCAGTGCTGCCTCACTTTGTTAAACTATTTCAATTTTTATTCCATAAATTCCCGGTGCCTTGTTCTTTGCTAATTCTTTCAATTCACCTTGGACTTCTTCCTTCAGTGTCATTGGCTCTTGATTATATGTTACCTCTTGAAATGGTTGAATATCGACCATTTGCTTTTGGAACTGTGACTCTGTGTATTCCTTCCATCTTTTTTTAATGCTGTATGCATCATTCAGTAATTTGCCTGACCCTGCTGGTATTTAAAATACTCATGGCATAGCATCCAAAGTTACAGCAATTCACAAGCCACCACAGTACAACAAACTGACAGATAAGTGGTGGATTCCAGCTAGTAAGGTGTTCCATTTGTATTTTGGAAATGTTGAAATATAAAATAAATGTATTATTTCATATTTGGATTAATATGATATTACACTTTGATCTTCATCAATCCCTTCATCAAAAGTTGGCTTTCTTTTGTACTGGTAAAGGCCCTTTATGAACCTGGACAACAGATGTGACTTAAGCACATACTATATATCAGTCATCATGCTTGACTCTGAGCAAATCTATAGAAAAATGTGAATATCCTTCTCTGAATGAGCTCACCTCTCAGTGAGAAAATTATTTAAATTAAATGTATCAAGCACAACTAGTAGTAGCATGTACACAGTGCTATGGGACCACCAAGCCTAGGCAGATCTCAGATTTCTTAGCCTTAGCACCATCAAGCATATGGTTGGAGGGTCTATAGGTGCATTTGGGAGGGGAGATAAGGGATTAAGTGTCATTGAAATGCTTGTGAAATCACAGCAAAAGACTTGTGAAGCCACAGCACATAGACAATCATACTTACCACAATCTGTGGTAAGGCTAATCACTACTATGTGCCCAAAGATTCAACTTGGAAAGAAAGGGAAATTTTTCCCCTATAATTTTCATTGATTATATATATATATATGATTTTTTGCACACAGAATCATGTCAGTCTTGTTTACATATTTTTTATAATGGCAGCCTGTTGCAAATTATGTCTAAGGATGGCATCACATTGTTGCACATTTTTCTTCCCATCTATTTTAACCCATCCATAAGAAGAGAGCATGATAGAGAGAGAATCAGGAAGTTAAAACAACCACAACAAAATTTCTTTTAGTTACTAAGGAAATGGGTGATTTCTATATACTGAAAATAACTAGAACATTTGTATAGCACTGTGTGATAAGCACTGGACTGTTAACCAAAGGGTCAGCGGTTCAAATCCACCAGCTGCTCTTCAGAAATCCTATACAGTGTTGCTATGGGTTGGAACCAACTCCACAGTACTTTAAAAAAAAAAAAAAAAAAGAGCATTATTTTTTACATATCTTTTTTATTTGAATAAATTTGTATATAATTATATAAAATGAAATTTGAATATAATTCTGGTGATAACTTAAAATATATAGGAATCCTTATTACCATTTATTTTTGATAATCAGTCTTTGTGTAAGTGAAGAATTCATGCACTTAAATGTCTACTGAACATCAGAAACACAGCATATCTAGAATAATGCTTTCCTGACTCCAACATTGTTTTTCTCCAGCTCAAAAAATTTTATCAAAGCAAATAAACTCACTGCCATTTAGATGATTCTGATGCATAGCCATCCAGTAGGACAGATTAGAACTGTCCCATAAGGTTTCCAAGGCTGTAAATCTTTATGGAAATAGACTGGCACATCTTTCTCCAGAGAAGTGGATTTGAATCACTGACTGTTTTGATAGCAACTAAGCATTTTAACCCATGTACCACTAGGGTTGCTTCAATAAATTATAGTCACCATTTATTGGTAAATAACCAATTTACACAGTTGCTCAGGTAAAGCACCTGCTTTTATTACCTCCTCTTACATCTAAGTAATAGACAAATAATATCAGCTTTCCCCACTCTTATACACCTTTAATCTGTTGACTTCTCATCCATTAGAGAGCTACTTTTATAACATAAATCACCATCATAACTCTTTTCCCTGAATAAATGCATAAGCTTCCCAACTGGTCTTTTGGCTTCTAATCTTCGCTCCCCTGCTTTTTGTTCTCCATATAGTAGATAACAGTAATCCTTTTAAAACACACACCAGATCATTTCAACACCATGGCTAGATATTGCATTTGCTTCCAGTAATACAAAATATCCAAGCTCTATACATGGCCTATGTGGCCCAGCAGAATTTGGCCCTGCTCTCCCCTTCTCAATATCCACCATGTTTTCTTGGCTCAGATTGCATCTGTTTCTTACTGATTATCAGAGAAATCAGTTTCTGTCCTATTCATGCCTTTGTTTTACTCTCTGGTTAAACATCATGTCCCCAAAATACAGGGTTTATTCCCTCATTGTTTCAATGTCTCTGCTGAAATTCTGCCTCTTTAACTCTGGTTCTGTGATTAGACTATCAAAAAAACATTGCCTTTTAATACCCGAACTCCTATTCATAATATGTTTCTGTAACATAGAAATTTTCACTGCCTAGAGTCCTGGTATGGCACTGCTGGATCACAAGGTCAGTGGTTGAAATTCACCAGCAGCTCCTTGGAAACACTATACAGGGTTGCTATGAGTGTGAACTGACTTGACAGCAGAATATTCCAACAACAGAATATTATTACAACAAGAATATTTTATCAGAAACCTGGTGGCACTGTGGACTAAGTATTGTGCTTCTAACAGCAAGATTGATGGTTTAAAACTACCTGATGCTCTGCAGAAGAAAGATGCGACTGTAAACTCCCATAAGGATTTACAGTCTTGGAAACCTTAATGAGCAGTTCTACTCTGCCTTATGCAGGGTTGCTGTGTGTCAGAACTGACTCACTGGCAGCAGGTTAGAATATTACATAATTATCTGTTATATTTATTTTTATGGAGTCCTGGTGTGATACTGTAGATTATTGTGCTGGACTGCAAAGTCATTTAAACCACAAGGAAGGCAATTCAAGCTCACCAGCTGCTCCTCAGAAACTCTTTACAGGGTCGCTATGGGTCAGAACCCACTCGATGCCACTTAACAACAATGTTTATTATTTAACTATTTTTGTTTGTTTGTTTGGTTGGTTTTGTTGTTAATTAGGGCACAATATAATTTCTACAATGGCAAGGAATCACTATTACCCTGGAGCTCAGAAACAGTGTCAAACACATAATTGATACCCAATAAATGCTTGTTCAATGACCAAATTGGCCCATACAGTTGGTACTATTTATGTATAAAGTAGGTCTGTCTTTATACATAGAAGATGCAAAAATTTGTGTTCCACTACAAATACAAAGTTTGGTAATTTGATCCACAAAGGGGCATCACAGATAATAGATCTGGTGATATGCTTTGGTAAAGATGACAGCAAAGAAAACACTATAAGTAGTTCTACTTTATAACACCTGGGTCGCCATGAGTAGGAATCAACTCACTAGCAATGGGTTTGGTTTGGGTTATACACAAACTAGAGTGTTATGAATATAGGAAAAAGACTCTGGAAAGCTAGAAGACTTAGATTTTTATCAGACCTATCCCTAACTACATGTTCTTGTTGTTGTTAGGTACCATTCAGTCCACTTAGCCTCATAGTGAGCCTATACACAACTGAACTAAACTCTGCCCAGTCCTGCACCATGCATACAATTGTTGTTATGCTTCAACCCATTGTTACTGACACTATGCCAAACCATCTCTTTGAGGATCTTCACTTTCACTGAGTTTACCAAGCATAATGTCCTTCACTAGGGATTGGTTCCTTCTGATAATACATCCAAAGTATGACAGATGAAGTCTCATCATTCTAGCTACTAAGGAGAATTCTGGCTGTACTTACAAAACAGATTTGTTTGTTCTTCTTACAAGTCCATGTATATACTTTCAATATTTGTCTCCAAAACCATAGCTTCACTGCATCAATTCTTTTACCATCTTCCTTATTCACTGAACAACTTTCACATGCATCTGAGACTATTGAAAAGATCATGACTTGGGTTTGGCACACATTAGTCCTCCAACTGGTATTTTTGCTTTTGAACATTATAAAGAGGTCTTGGAAAGCAGATTTACCCAATTCAATATATTTTGAATTTTTGACTGCTGCTTCCAGGAGTGCTGATTATAGAGCCAAGCAAAATGAAGACTTTGACATCAATCTTTTCTCTATGTATCCTGATGTTGGAGTTCTGGTGTAGCACTGTGGGCTAATGCACTGGACTGCAAAGTCACTTTGACTCACAAGGTCGGTTGTTCAAGCTCACCAGTCACCTCTCAGAAAATCTATACAGGGTCTCTAAGAGTTGAACTGGCAACAACACAACAAATCACAACAAATCATTATGTTATTTATTGGTCCAGTTTTTGTTACTCTTGTTGTTTTCTTTACATTAAGGTGCAAGTCATACTGATTTTCATCAGTATTTTAAATCTTTTTTACTTTCAGCAAGGGTTTATCTCATCTGCATATAACAAGTTATTAATGAGTCTTCCTCCAATTCTAATAGCATGCTCTTCTTCATGTAAAGCAGTTTCATGGATTATTAAAAGAATACAGCCCTGATATACATCTTTTCTGATTTTAAACCACCCAGTATCCCCTTGTTCTGTCTCTTGGTCAATGTACATGGTCTTCATGAGCACACTCATCCTTTGCAATGTTATCCATAGCTTTTCATGAACAATGAAGTTGAAAGATTTTTGTAGACAATAAAGTATGGAGAAACATCTTTTTTGGTATTCTTTGTTTTCAGCCAAGATCCATCTGACATCAGCAATGATATACCTACTCCCATGTGCTCTTCTTAATTCAACTTTAGTGTCTACCAGGTCCCTGTTGATGTACTGTTGCAACAGTTTTTAAATTATTTTCAACAAAAAATTATTTGCATGTGATATTAATGATATTGTTTGATGATTTCTGCTTTCTGCTGGATCACCTCTCTTCGTAATGGACACAAATATAGATCTATTTCAATTAGTTGGCTAGCTAGCCATTTTCAAATTTTCTTGGTATAGATGAATGAGTGCCTCCAGTGCTGAATCAGTTTGTTGAAAGATTTCAATTTGTATTAGCCAATTCACAAGCTTGTTTTTTTGCCAATACCTTCAGGCAGCTTGTGTTTCTTTCTTCATTTCCATCAGTTCTTGATCTATGCTACATCTTGGAATGGTTGGACATTGACTTTTTTTTTTTTTTTTTTACAATGGCTTTGTGTATCCTTTCCATCTTCTTTTGATACTTTGTGCATCATTCAATATTTTGTCCAGCAAGTCTTTCAACATTTAATGTTGAGAACTGCTGAATATGTTTTTATCTTTTGGTTTTCTAACTCCATGTCATTACCCATTTCATTATAATAGTAGACTTTTTATTCTTGAGTTGCCTTTTTGAAGTTTTGTATTCATATCTTTTTTACCTCCTCATTTATTCCCTTCATTATAGCATCTCTATGCTGGAGAGCAAATTTCAGAGTCTCTTCCAACACCCATTTTGGTCTCTTTTTTTTTTTTCATTCGTATATTTTAAATTATCTTTTGATTTCTTCTTGTATGATGTTCTTGATATCATCCCACAGCTTTTCAGTCATTAGTGTCCAATGCATGAAAACTGTTCTTGATATGGTCTCTAAATTCTGTTGGGATATGTTCAAGGTCATAGTTTTGTCTCTCAAGAAACTGTTTTCAGTTTCTTTAGCTTCAGCCTGAAGTTGCATATAGCAATTAATGGTCTGTGCCACAGTTTGCCCCTGGTCTTGCTCTGCCTGATGATATGGAGCGTTTCCATGATATCTTAATACCTATTATCTCTTAATTTGATTTATATGCATACCACTTGGTAAGATCCATGTGTATAGTCGCCTTTCATGTTGTTTTCAAAAGGCCCTTGCAATGAATAAGTAATTGGTCTTGCAAATTCTATCATGGGATCTCCAGTATGATTTCTATCACCAAGGACATATTTTCCAACTACTGATCCTCCCTCTTTGTTTCCCGCCTTCACAGTCCAATTACTAGTAACCATCAATACATCTTGATTGCATCTTTGCTCAATTTCAGATCAAAGAAGTTGGTAGAGTTCTTCAATTTCCTTATTATTAGATGTAGTAGTTGGTTCTTAAGTTTGAATAATAATGGTATTAACTTGCCTTCCTTATAGATACATGAATATTATCCTACCACAGACAGCATTATATTGATCTTGAAATGATATTCTTGATGATAAATGCTATGCTATTCCTCTTGAATTTGTCATCTCCTGAAAAATAAACCTTATGAGTACCCTAATGAGACTAAAACAAGTGTATTCCTGGGAGAACTTGTCTTCAGCCATCCACTGGTTGCAGAGACTCATTTAAACATATTCTGTTTGACATAAACCTGTGCATATATGAACTGGAGTCTTAGTAGCAATTATTTCTGACTGACTCACCTACTTTTTAATTCTACCTCTTATTGTCATCACTTGGAATTTCCATTTGTGCTTAAAATTTTAAATGGTAGAACAGAAGGAAAACAGAGGGGTTTGTCTTTAGGATTGGCAGATGTTCGTTTCTATGAGGAAATAGCTTGTTGTTGCTGCTGTTGGGTACCATCAAGTCACTTCCAACCCATAGTGACCCCTGTGTGGTGTTCCCAAGGAGCAACTGGTGGGTTTGGACCACTGACCTTGTGGTAAACAGTCTGGATTCTATCCTACAGTGCCACACCAAGACTCCAAGAAATAGGTTACTACATTCAATTTTTTCCCCTAATATTAAAACTTGTTTTTTAAACTGATTATACATTAGGAAGCTACAAGATAATACAAGAAAATGATGATGATTGCAAATTCATTATGGAATATAATCTTGTCATATAGCTGAGGAAATCAGTTGCTGGGGCTCTACACTGCCTCAGTGAGTCCATGTGTGTCAGAGCAGAATGTGCTCCGTTCGGTTTTTTATGTCTGTGGTCATCCAGTCATAGATCATTAGGCCTTTCTTCTTAGGAAACTCTGGATGGATACAAACTGCCATTCTTTCAGTACTAGACAAGCAGTTAATCCTTTGTGTCACCCAGGAACTGTTATATAAAGGAAGATGTGTTTAATTTGACTGCAAAAAATATAAAATAAAATAAACCTTATGATTGTCATAGATGATAATTATCAACAATTATTATATCCCATAGCAAGCTTGAAGCCACAATCAATGCCTATGGAAGAAGCAACTAAGAAATCAAATGACGTATTACATAGGGCAAATCTGCTGAAAAAGAACTCTTTAAATTTTTAAAAATCAAAGATAGTACTTTGCGTATTACGATGCACCTAACCCAAACCATGGTATTTTCAATAAACTCATTTACATGTGAAAATTAGATACTGACTGAAGAAGAATTGATGCATTTGAATTTGGTATTGGCAAAGAATATTGACTATACCATGGATTGCCAGAAAACAAACAGATCTGTACTGGGAGATGTATAGAATGCTCTTTGGAAGTAAGGATAATGAGACCTCATCTAAATACTGTGATTATTCTATCAGGAAGGATCAGTCCCTGGAAAAGGACAATATGCTTAGTAATTGAGAGTTTCAATGAAAAAGAGGAAGACCCTCAATGACATGGATTGACATAGTGGCTGCATTTCAATGATTTTCCTTCTGTTGTACATTGGGTTGTTATATGTCAGAAGTGACTTCTGACATCTAACGACATGTAACACAATTTTCTTGGTCTACAACACTATGGGAATGAAAAATATATTCTCATAATGATCTTCAGATTCTGCTACAGAAAGGTCCTCACAGAAACAACCTCTGGTTCTCTTGCTATTTTTCACTTTTTCTGTTCTGACTTTTTGAAGCAACCTTGTTGAAGCAAGATTACAATTGGGAATGCCCATGAAATGAAGTGTCACTTCTCTGATACCCTGGTGAGAGGACAGAGCTCCTCTGAGAAATAGAAATCAATGTTACCTTACTGTGGATGACAATGACCCTAAGAGAATTTAATAGAATGTACTTTTTAATTAACCCTGCTCTTTAATGATAATTCATATACCCCAGGATTCTAATAATCTGAGCTAAATATAAGAAACATATACAGACTTCATTCCCCCTTTCTAACACCAGAATCACTCTCTTGGTTTTTTTAACATATGACAAGTCTGAAGCCTCTAGCCCTATCAATGTTGTTGTTAGTGGCCAGTGAGACAATTCTGACTCATGGCAACCCAATATAAAGATCCATGGTAATGACATCATAAAACTTCTAAGACTAACCTTTCAGAAACAAACCTTCAGAGCTATCTTCTGAGGCACCATTTAATGGGATTGAACCATCAATATTCCACCTTGTAGTCAAATGCTTACATATTTGAGCCACCAGGGACCGCATATCTGGAAAAACATAACTAAAGACAAAGCTGAAAGTACTCTAAAAAATAGGTGAATAGAGTATAACGCTTCCAAACTTAAAACATTTGTAATTAAAATATCCTACAATGACACTTGTGCTGTGGGTTAATACACCAGACTGCAAAGCCATTTGAACTGCAAGGTCAGTGGTTCAAACGCACCAGCTGCTCCTTGGAAACCCTATACAGGGTTGCTATGGGTTGGAATAAACTTGATGGCACTCAACAACAACAACAACAACAACAACAGTGCCACTTTGGTTCTCATGTACTTATTTTCCTTTTCTTCAGCTTCAGTTTGAATTGCATATAAGCAATTGATAGTCTATTCCATGATTCACCCTGGCCTTGTTTTGGTTCATGATATAGAATTTTTCCATTGTCTCTTTCCGCAGATGTAGTCAATTTGATTTCTGTGTATTCCATCTGGTGAGGTCCATGTGTATAGTCATCTCTTATGCTGTCTAAAGAAGGTATTTGAAATGAATAAATCATTGGTTTTGCAGAATTCTATCATGCGTTCTCCAGCATCATTTCTATCACCAAGGCCATATTTTTCTACTACTGTTCCTTCCTCTTTGTCCCAACCTTTGCATTCCAATCACCAGTAATGATCAGTGCATCTTGATTGCATGTTTGATCAATTTCAGATTGAAAAAGTTGGTGGAATTCTTCTATTTCATCCTCAATGGCTTTAGTGGTTGGTGTGTAAATTTGAATAATACTATTATTATTGTTGGCATAATATCCATGTACCTACTGGAAGACCACTTTATTATTCAATAATTATCATTCAATATAATAGTCTTACCTGTTGTTGTTGTTGTTAAGTGCCTTTGAGTCGATTCCAACCCATAGCAACCCTGTATAGGGTTTTCAAGGAGCAGCTGGTGAGCTTGAACCACTGACCTTGCAGTTCAAATGGCTTTGCAGTCTGGTGCACTATCCCACAGTGCCACACCAGGACTCCGGTCTTCCCTGTAGTCACATGGATATTATCCTATCACAGACTTCATTGTACCTCATGACTGATCTGGGTATGTTATTTTTGATGATGAGTGCAAAACAATTCCTCTTCAATTTGTCATTCCCAGCATAGTAAATCATGTGACTGTCAGATTCAAAATGGCCAATACCAGTCCATTTCAGTTCACTAATGCCTAAGATATCAAAGTTTATGCGTGCCATTTCATTTTTGACAATTTCCAATTTTCTTAGATTCATACTTTGTACATTCCATGTTCCAGTTATTAATGGATGTTTACAGCTGTTTTTCTTCATTCTGAGGTGTGCCCCAACAGCACATGAAGATCCCATGGGCTTTACTAACATGAGCTTTATTCCATTCACGTCATCATGGTCAACTCTACTTTCAGGAGGCATCTCTTTCCCAATCTCATTTTGAGTGCCTTCCAACCTGAAGGGCTCATTTTCTGACACTATTTCTCTACTATTCATAAGGTTTTCAGTGTCTAAATGTTTGGAAGTAGTTTATCACTCCTTCTTCCTACTCTGTCTTTGTCTGGAAGCTCATCTGAAACCTATCCACCATGGGTGACTCTGCTGGTATTTAAAATACCAGTGGCATAGTTTCTGAAATCACAGCAACTCACAAGCCACCACAGTATGACAAACTGACACATCTGAAGAACAGATATGATACATTAAACAATAAAGAGCAAAGACCAGAATAATTGTGGGATGACATCAAGATCATCATACATGAAGAAAGCAAAACATCATTAAGAAGATAAGAGAGAAGAAAAAGATCAAAATGGTTGTCATATGATGTCAGAAGAGACAATGAAACTTGCTCTCCAACATAGAGAGCCACAGGAAATGCAGGAAATTAGGAGATACAAGAGTTAAAAAGAAAATTTAAAAGGTCAGCTCGAGAAGACAAAGTCAAATGTGCAAAGATCTGGAGTCTGAAAACCAAAAAGGATGAACACACTCAGAATTTACCAAGCTGGGAGAAATGAAGAAATAATTCAGACCTTGACTTTGGCTATTTAAGGATTCTCTGGGAAAATTATTGAATGATGCAGAAAGCATCAAAAGAAGATGGAAGGAATACATAGAGTCACTGTACCAAAAGGAAATGGTTAATGTTCAATGGTTTCAAAAGGTAGTAAATGATCAAGAGCCAATGATACTGCAGGAAGAAGTCTAAGGTACATTGAAAGAATTGGCAAAAAAACAAGGTACCAAAAATTGATGGAATAAAAATTGAAATCTTTCAAAAAATGTGAGGCGGCACTGGAGGCACTCACTCATCTATGCCAAGAAATTTGGAAGATGGCTATCTGGCTGACTGATTAGAAGAGAGCTATATTTATGCCCCTTCCAAAGAGAGGTGACCCAACGGAATGTGGAAATCATCGGTCAATATCTTTGTTTTCCATGTGAGCAAAGTTTTGCTAAAGGTAATACAGAAATGGCTGCAAGCATGCATTGACAGAGAACTTCCAGAGGTTCAAGCTGGATTCAGAAGAGGACAGGGAATGAGGGATATAATTGCTGATGTCCGAGGGATCTTGGCTGAAAGCAGAGAATATCAGAAAGATGTTTACCAATGCTTTATTGACTACACAGAGGGCTTTCAATTGTGTGGATCATGACAAGCTATGGACAACATTGCGAAGTACGAATATTCTGGAACACTTAATTGTGCTCATGAGGAATCTGTACATGGACCAAGAGGCAGCTGTTCAAACAGAACATGGGAACACTAAATGGTTTAAAATTAAGAAAAGTGTACATCATGGTTGTATGCTTTCACCATACTTATTCAACCTGTATGCTGAACAAATAATCCAAGAAACTGAGTTATATGAAGAAAAACGTGGCATCAGGATTGGAGGAAGACTCATTAACAACCTGCAATATGCATATGATACAACCTTGCTTGCTGAAAGCGAAGAAGACTTAAAATATATACTGAAGAAGATCAAAGAACACAGCCTCTTGTATGGATTACATCTCAATGTAAAGAAAACACAAATCCTCACCACTGGACCAATAAACAACATTCTTATCAACAGAAAAAAATTGAAGTTTTCAAGGATTTCATTCTTCTTGGATCAACTATCAACACTCATGGAAACAGCAGTCAAGAAATCAAACAACGTATTGCATTAGTAAAATCTGCTGCACAAGATCTTTTTAAAGTGTTGAAGAGCAAAGATGAGGGCTAAGGTACGCCTGATCCAAACGATGGTATTTTCAGTAACCTCATATGCATGTGAAAGTTGGACGGTGAATAAGGAAGACTGTTGAAGAATTGATCCTTTTGAATTATGGTGTTGGAGAAGAATATTGAAAGTTCCATGGGCTGCCAAAAGAACAAACAGGTCTGTGTTGGAAGAAGTGCAGCCAGAATTCTCCTTGGAAGCCAGGATGGCCAAACTTCATCTCTCCTTATTCTGACATATTATCAGGAGGACCAGTCATTGGAGAAGGACATCATGTTTAGTAAGGTGGAGGGTCGGCAAAAAAGAGGAAAACCTCCAGTGAGATGGATTGACAAAGTGTCAGCATCAAAGTGCTCAAGCATGGCAACAATTATGAGGTTAGCCCAGGATCAGACAGTGTTTCATTCTGTTATGCATAGTCAGTATCAACTCAATGGCACCTAACAACAACAACATCAAATAGTGCCACTTTAGAACGCTACAAGTTCAGTGGTTCAAACCCACCAGTTGCTCCTCAGAAACCCTACACAGGGTTGCTATTAACAGGACCAATTCTAAAATACTTGACAACAACAACTGAAATATATCAAGTCATTCATGTTTTCTGCCATTATAATTTATTAATGAAAGTTTGGTACCTTCATATACATTGCAAATAGATTTCTTTCAAAACATATTGATATTGTAGAAAATTGTCAATGTTTTCTTAAAAATAAAAAATAAATAAAATGACCTTGCTAATTGGCAACTCTTTACAAGGAGGCCAACTCTGTTCTATTAGTAAAAACATCTATAAAGAATTCCCTTATTAAAATTTTGTTATAATGTCAGAGGTTGGGATTTCTCTTACTTACTTATTTAATCACAAAGGAATGAAATGCTTTGGTAGGTGTTGTAATACATTTATTGGAAGTCACTGGAAGTAAGCACCGGCTCATTTCTAGTGGTTGAGTTATTTTCCACACAATCTAGATAAATAACTTCTTTCCAGAATAAAACTGGAGGTTTCTGTCAATCAAGGGTGTTAGGCATCTTCTGCAGTCAGCGGGCGTCCTCAACCTCTCCGTTTGTCAGCTGGTTAAGGCCTTTCCTGCAACTTGCTGGGAGGCCTTAAAAGTTCAAGACTATACTGTACTCACCACTCTCCCTCCCCAAAAAATGCAAAGAAAAATGTATAATGTATATTAATGGTCAAAGTAGTGAGAATTAAAGTAAATGGCATGATATAAAAAGGGTTCCAGACAGGATTAATAATAATTCTGCAATTTGTTATACAAAGTCAATTTTTCCACTTGCAGAGCAAAGTTGCCCGGTGGGTTTATTGGTTTGCTCATTATTAGGTATATATCACTTTTATTGTTTCACATTTTTATAGTTTATTAAAAAAAAAAAAAAAAA
>NW_006408533.1:24049577-24058730 GCF_000296735.1 Chrysochloris asiatica | reverse complement strand
CAAGCCTTCACTTCCAGCTAAGTCACTCCCCTTAGTTTATTAAAAAAAAAAAAAAAAAAGACATCATTCATGAATAAAACATTTTAGCTCCAGGCTGCTATACACTGAGGTTGGTCAGATAGATTATACCATTCCTGATTTGAAATAATAATAACCAAACATACAAAGGAGAAATAGCACAGAATCAGATAGTATGTTAGCATGGAGGGAGATTCCCCAAGGAACAAGATTTTATCTCACTTAGATCACATAGCATCAGTCCACTTTTCTTTGACTCCTCTTTGGATAGGACCACTCCCAAATGTAGATTCTAATCTTCTTTTCAAAGTCTCTCAGTGGCCAGCCATACCCTGGCCATTATTGGACACTTGCAATTTCTTTCCACATTAGATGTTGCGATGAATGAAGTGAGAATTACAACTTGAAGGCTATATGAGGGTAAGTAAAACATTGCTACTAGGGTTACAGTTTTACAAACAGGGATTTATTACCAACAAAATGTGTTTACTCACGCCTCTACAATCAGTAGATGGCTATAGACAAGTTCTGTCAGTGATACACTTGTCTAAGTATATCATTAGCGAGCCTTCAAAAAAATGTATTCACTTTAAACAGTGACTTCTATTGGGCCAGTTAAATAAAAGCCAGAGAGTTTAGCTCAGAATGTTATGGCAACTATTTCTTTGAATTCTAAAGAAGTAATCTTGATAGTTTTTCTCAAAGGATAGAAGACGGTCACAGATGCTAGTTGTGAAGGAATTTCCAGAAACCGAAAACTTCATTGTAAGGAAAAGACCAAGAAAGGCGCTTTGAGGGATTCTTTTCCTCCATAACAACAATGAACTTCCTTATTGTTCCTATGAGAATTTCACTGGGAAACCTTACCCTATCTACCCTACATTCCTGATCTGGCCCCTTCAAAACTTCCTTTTGTTCAGAAAACCTAGAGGATATTTCAAAGGTAAATAATTTTGAGTCCCTGAAAGATGCCAAAATTATCATTTTGACATGGTACAAACTGAAGAGTGAAAAATTCTTTGGGGAAGGATTAGAAAAATAGAAACACTGCCTTTAAAGGTGTGTAGGTCTAGATGGAGGATATGTTAAGAAATTAATAGCTTCACTATCTTTATATTTTTGTTTAATAAATGTTCCTAGGATTTTGTTGCAATATTTTTTTGTCTTATCCTTATATTAATTGGTTGTTCCCTTCAATCTTGTAGCTCAGTTAAGTATAATCCAGAATCAGTTAGAATTATATGAGTAATAACTCTGTGTATTCAAGCAAAACCAAAATGTTCTTTAGAAGCCAGGATGGCCAGACTTCGTCTCTCATATCTTGAACATATTATCAGGAGAGACCAGTACCTGGAAAAAGACATCATGCTTGGTAAAGTCGAGGGTCAACAAAAAAGTGGAAGATGCCTAATGAGATGGATTGGCACAGTGGCAGCAGCAATGGGCTCAAGTGAGGCAATAATTGTGAGGTTGGCACAGGACCAGACAGTGTTTCATTCTGTTTGCATAAGGTAGCTATGGGTCAGTACTGACTCCATGGTACCTAACAACGGCAACAACATTCATACATTAACTTGAATTGCATAAAAGTTACATTTATCATGTTCCAAAGAGTTGTAGGGATGTCCTTAGGAGTAAGTTACAGATGTTGTGTAGGGCCTTGTGACTATGCCAGGAGAAGCAGATTAGTGTATAATTAGTCCAATATGCAAAAGGTTTTATGTTGATTTTATGTCTGCACAGGATTTAGGCTAACCATATGGTTTCAGCTCAGAGCTGTCCACTGGTAACCTTTATAAAGCTTGACCCTTTCCTAGACCAAAGAGATATTTGAGGAGAACTGATGAGGCTGAAGGGAATTTTAAGCTTAAAACATAATTTCTATTATGACTCAATTTTCAATCACTGCCATAAGACAAAATAAAATAACTTTTTAGAAAAGAAAAAGATGCTTGTGGGACTGTAAAATGGTTCAAGCACTCTGGAGAATGGCATGGTGATTCTTCAGAAAGTTGGAAATAGAAATGCTTTAAGACCCAGGAATCTTACTTGGTATATATCTGCAAGAAATATGAGTCAGGACATGAATAGATGTATGCCCACTGATGTTCATTGAAGCACTATTCACAATAGCAAAAAGATGGAGCTAGCATAAGTGCCAAACAATGGAAGAATACATAAACAAAGTTTGTTATAGAAACACAATGGAACACTATGCAACACTGAAGAAAAACAATGAATCTGCAAGAACCTAGAGGCCATTATGATGCGTGAAATTAATCAATCACAAAAAGGACAAATATTGTATGAGATAATTATTATAAAAGCTTAAGAAAAGATTTCCAGACTAAAAGAAACATTCTTTGATGGTTACTAGTGGTGGGAGGGAGGAGAGACTAATTCACTGACTAGAGGATAGAAACATGTTAGCTCAGGTGAGAGAGGAGGGAAGTATACATGAAGTGGGAGGAAACAGAAGAATAATGAACATATATGAAGACACAGGGAGGTATGCATGGGATGAATATAAACAATCTATAGCTAAACTTTATAGAGGGCAGATGTGAGTGAAAACCAACTCACTGACACTTAACAACAACATAGCAACCTTGCACAGATTTCCAAGGAATGGCTGGTGAGTTTGAGGGACCTACCCTATGATTCAAACAGACTTTAATACCTAGTGCTTATCCTACACCAGGACTCTGTATGTAAATACAAGGGGGAGATAAAAGTTATCTATACTCTGCCTGTAAAACTTATTTTAATAAACTTTTAGAAAGATAAATACATCATTTTTTGACACAATCTCCTTGCTTTTCAATACACTTTGTCCATCTGTCAACAAGCTTTCATATCCCCTTATTAAAAAATGTTTTAGACTGAGCTATGAACCACGAATGTACCACTATCTTCACTTCTCCATCAGAAGTTAATCTTCATCCTTGAAGGGCTGTTTTCAGGGGACCAAGCAGGTGAAAGTCTGATGGAGCAAGATCGGGACCATAGGGAGAATGCTTTAACACCTCAAAATGAAGTTTTTGCAGTGTCAAGTGTGGATAGAAGTCTGTGGATGTACATTGTTCTACAAGATCACAAAGCAGTCCTCTGCATTTAATCATACGTTTAGGCTTCAGCTTTTGAGTGAGAATTTCATTGTAGTAAGCACTGTTGATTATTGAACACTTTTTATGATAGTGTTCCAATATTGGCTCTTGAGAATTCCAGAAAACTGTAAGTGTCAATTTTCCAGCTTATTATTGATTTCTTAGCCTTTTCTTTCCAGGTGATTGAGGATGTTTCCATTCTATATGCTGTCATTCATTTTCAGGCCCATAGTGATGAATCTATATCTCATCACCAGTAACAATTTTTTTTAAAGAAACTTTTATCTTCGAGTATCACCCCAAAATTTGTTTGCAGATGTCCATGTTCACAACTAAACAGCAAAGACTTTGAACAGAAAGCACTCAAAAGACAGTGCAGCTAACAGAAGTTTAATATAATGAGAGTGCAGATAGTTTTTGAGTCATCTGTGTGCGCATGAATGTATGTGTGTATTTATCCCATGGATATACAGATTTTGAAAGAGGATATTGGTACACGAATATTTACCTTACCTGCAAACAGAATCATCTATGAATGTGGTGGTGTATACAGCAAGCAGAATGATGAAATGAGTAGCTGAAGCAATGAGTAGCTGAGTTGGGGGCTCAGGTCCATAGTTTCAGGAGACTTCATGGTCAGTTGGTACAGCATAGTCCACAAAGACAATGTTTTATATCCTGCTTTGGTGAGTAGTGTCTGGGATATTGAAAGCTCATTTGTGGCCATCTGAGGTGTAGCTATTGGTCTCTCCATGTACAGAAGAAAGAAGAATTATAAGAATCGAATATACTTAGAATAAAATTATATCAGAGGACAAATGGAACATGTGGACATAAGTCTCCATGACTCTGAGAACAAAAGAACTAGATGGTGCATAGCTACCACTACCAACTACTCTAAAAGGGAGCACATTAGAAGGTCCCAGACAGAGCTAGAGACTATGTGGAGCAAAAATGAAAATTGTTAAAAAAGGAAAATCAGAAATAGACGGCAGCCACCTGAGACAGTGGTGCTCAACCATCCTTCACATCTGAATAGGAACTCACCTCGTGGCCTAACTTTCAATCAAGCAGTATATATAGATAACAACAACACTAATAAGGTCTACTCACTATGAATGATGGAATGGTCAATCATTCAAAATTAAAGGGGCAACATGTTCCTAAGGATAAAGTTGAGAAGGGATGGAAAGGTGGGTGGAATGGGAGATGGGAGCCATAGGGAAGAAGTGGGCTGGCTATTGAGATGAAATTGAGTGTATTATCTGTTGAATGCAAAATTGATGATCTTGTCTGTAAACCTTCACTTGGTTAACAATAAATACATACATACATACATACATACATACATACATACATACATACATACATAAATAAACAAACAAAGTTTAAAAGAGAAAGAAGAGAATGTTGTTGCTGTTGTTAGGTGCCATCGTGTTGGTAACGACTCATAGCAACTCTATGCACAACAGAATGAAACACTGCCCAATCCTGGGCCAACCTCACAATTGTTGCCATGCTTGAGCCCATTGATGCTGCCATATTACCAATCCATCATACTGGGGGTCTTTCTCTTCTTCTCTGACCCTCCAACTTACCAAACATCATATCCTTCTCCAACGATTAGTACCTCCTGACAACATGTCCAAAGTATGAGAAACGAAGTTTGGACATCATGGCTTCCAAGGAGCACTCTGGCTGAACTTCTTCCAACACAGATCTGTTTGTTCTTTTGGCAGCCCATGGAACTTTCAATATTCTTCTCCAACACCATAACTCAAATGCATCAATTCTTCTATGGTCTTCCTTATTTACTGTACAGGTTTCACATTCATATGAGGTTACTGAAAATACCATGGCTTGGGTCAGGTGCACCTTAGTCCTCAAGCTGACATCTTTGTTCTTCAACATTTTAAAAAGGTCTTATTCAGCAGACTTGCCTAATGCAATACATCATTTGATTTCTTGATCTAGGAAGAATGAAGTCCTTGACAACTTCAATCTTTCTCCATTAATAAGAACGTTGTTTATTGGCCCATTGGAGAGGATTTTTGCTTTCTTTAAATTGAGATGCAAGCCATACAGAAGGCTGTGCTCTTTGATCTTCATCAGTAAGTATTTTAAGTCCTTTTCACTTTCAGCAAGCAAGGTTCTATCATCTGCATATTGCAGGTCGTTAATGAGTCTTCCTCAACCTGATGCCACATTTTTCTTCATAGAACCCAGGTTCTTGGATTATTTGCTCAGCATACAGGTTGAATAAATATAGTGAAAGAACACAACCCTGTCGCATACCTTCCTTAATTTTAAGCCACTCAGTGTTCTCATGTTCTGTTCGAACAACTGCGTCTTGGTCCATGTACAGATTCCTCATGAGCACAATTTATTGTTCAGGAATACTCATACTTCGCAATGTTTTCCATAGCTTGTCATGATCCACACAATCGAAAGCCTTTGCATAGTCAATAAAAAAGAAAGAACAAGATAAGTTAAATATGATAAACGTATCCACTAATCATGATTCAACGCATTTGACAAATCTGTTGATGCCGGTACTTGGATGGCTCAAATGGTTAGTGTCTGACTACTAAATTCATGATTGGTAGTTTGAACTCACCCAGTAGCAACTCAAAAGGAAGTTCTGGTGATCAGTTTCCATAAATATAACAAACAAACACATACACACACACACACACACACACACAAACCCTATGGAGCTTCATTTTATTGTATATCATGAGTTGGAATTGTCTCAGTGGTTATTGTTACTAGATGACAGAAACCATGGGTAGGATAGGCAACAGGAAACATTTAGGACTGCAGTTGTTGCTCATCCAAGTAATAATATTCTTCAGATCACTTTTATTTGCACATCTCCAGTTCTATAGATTAAGGAGCCCTTTTGAGTTATGGGATGGGCAATTCAGTTATCAGGAGTTCTGTGGGAGAATGATGATGTGTAATCTCCATAAATATTTATAATCTTGAAAACACTCTACAGGGTCACTATGAGTTGGAAATGACTTGATGGCAAACAACAGTAGCAACAGCAATTCTATAAGATGGCTGTAAACTGGAATCAACTTGACAGCAGAGGGTCATGGTTAGTTGTTCAGTTACTTTAGCTTCTCATCATTGGTAATAACCAATGCTTTAATTTACCTTAAGAAATTAGGAAAAAAACAACAACCCAGAATGATGTACTCATTCAAAATTAAAGGCCAGTTAAATAGGCATTTGCATTACTATAAGCTAGCTCATTGTTCAATTTCACCAATTCTTTATTTTAATTCAGTACACAAGTGGTGATTTTTGTATTAGTATCTCATCAAATTAGTTGCACTTTAACAAGGTTTTTTGTTGCTGTTGAGAATAAGGTATTACATGTGAAAACCTTTTGTAAATTTGTAATTTAAAATTCTCTCCAAGGAGCTCTGGTAGTATAGTGGTTATGAATCAGGCTGCGAACCTTAAGGTCTGCAGTTTGAAAATAACAGATGTTCCATGGGGAGAAAGATGAGGCTTTATGCTCACGTAAAGATTTACAGCCTCGGAAAACCTGTTCAGGGTTGCTATGGGTCAGAACTGACTCGACAGCACATAACTACCACCACCACCACCACCACCAGGACTGTAGAGTATACTACTTGTAACAATGCTGTTTCAGGTAAGGATTGGACTAAAGACACAAGCATAGTGTTTTATAAGGTAGTAACACTATTACAGTGTCAAGCTCATAAGTCCCTCATCACAATTAAATCTAACATCCTCAGAGCATTTGAATAAGCTTTAATTGGATTCATTTCAATTTGTTAAAAAAAGAAATAAAGTCAATCAGTTATGCAACAATCAATTTAATCAATTACCTTGACCATTGCTGCTCAATTGACTCATTAGGTACTGAACCTAGACCATGAAAGTAAACAGTTTTCTACTGCCATGTATATGATATGTACAATCTAATTGCTAAAACTACATTTGTGCATTCTAGGTTCTTACTCCAGGTGTAGGGCTGTAGGATTAGCACCAGACAGCTAACCAAAGGGATGGTGATTTAAACTCACCAGCCAGTTCTTGGAAACTCTTTATAGTCACTATGAGTCAGAACTGACAGTACTTACCAATGACAATAGGATCAATGCAGCCTACCAAAGAAGATTCACTGGTAAAGTTGGTTCAGGTGCCTCAGTTACACTTTGCCTTAGACTGAGACAAGGAAAGCTCATCATTCTGCATAGTACTCAGCCTAATTATAAATCCACAATTTACAATTGTGCTACTTTGGAGAAGCAGTGTCCTTGTAGTAATTACAAGAAGATGGTAGCTTAACCAGAGCACAATATAGAAGAGTCCTTATACTTTTTGTCAAGTTTATTCCTGATGAAGCAATGCCTGCAGCTTGCCTTGGAGAACAGGCAGGCGGGCATCGTATACTAACTGCTAACCCCAGCAATGTGTTATAAATGGGATCTGTCTAAACCTTCCCTGAAGAAGCAAAACTTAGAGACATAATAGATTCTCAAATGTCTAGAATGATGATTTTTTTGTTTCAGTTTCAAAATAATCACTTGGCTTCTTCTGAGACTCTATATAGATTCTTCTCTAAGGTCTGTTCCCCCAGAGCAGTCCATAGCACAAGGCACATATTTTAACTAGATAGGACTCCTTTATATCCTTTTCTTGACATTTAAGTTCTTCATTTACTTTATGGCTTTGTTGAGTCATGTATAATTAAGCTAATATTGATATATTGATAAACAAAAGCTGTTGCTGATGAAACATTGTGTAAAGTATAAAGCTGATGTATCGTCCCATATATAACTCAATAAAGCTTTTGGAAAATAAACATTTCTGGGTCATTGTACAACAAATCCTTAATATATTATTTGCTTCTTTTCATTAGGAAGACTTTTAAGTTAGAGTTACCTTTATAAAGTTTTGGAAGTGATATTTAAAATTTTGGGGTTCATAGCACTTGTAGAAAATGCAGGAAAGTCATACATTTTGAGAATGTAGATGAAAAACAGTCAATTGCTTCTCATTTCCTTATATCAAAATCATATAACATAAATAGAAACAGATTTTTCATTTCTGTTTTAACAAACATGTTACACACAATTTTGAAGAATATGAATAGAAACGATTAGCAAATGATATCAACATTTCCAGTATCATGTCTTTAACAAATTCTCACTAAATGATAGAATGCAAATGATCTAGGTCCAAGGAAATTAAATAGCCCACAATCAAGAGCACACACACAAAAAATGATTTTTATCAGTGCTCTATTAATTATCATTGTTGTTGTAATTAAGTGCCATCAACTCAATTCCAACCCATAGTGACCTGTATAGGGTTTCCGAGGAGTGGGTGGTGAATTTGAAGAGCCAACATTGTAGCTCAAACTGACTTTTTCATTAACCCACAGTGCCACACCAAGACTCCTTACTTATTATAAGTCATTTAAAAATCACACAAAAAGGTCAGAAGACTGGTGTTTCTTTCCTTAGACTAATTAGAAATATGAGAATTACTGTGAATGTGTATAATCAGGCATTCAGCATATACTCACAATTTACATGAAGTTTCAATGAATTGTACATTCTTACAAAAATGTTATGGAAGAATATTTTTGCATTTTTAATTATAATAAAAGCTAGAAACAACCATGTATTTGAATAAAGGATTTGTTAAGTGCTGTGGAGTCGGTCCCAACTCATGCGACCTTGTATATGGTTTAGAAGGTGCTACTGGTGAGTTTGAACCACCTACCTTTTGGCTCAAACTGACTTTGTGGTCCAGTGTTTATCCCACAGAGCCATACCAGGACTCAAAATAAGGGATTAGGACTTATATCTAAAGAATACATAATACAAGATGTTACCTATGATATAAAAATTTTATGTAGAAAGACATTTGTAATAAATAAATGCCTAAAATGACTGAAAATACAACAACTTTATAGCAATGGATATTCTAGGTCATATGTCTTTTCTCCTAATTCTTCTGAATTTTGCATTTTCCAAAA
>NW_006408533.1:24043935-24048910 GCF_000296735.1 Chrysochloris asiatica | reverse complement strand
AAAACAAAATTGATGTATATATTGTGTTGTTGTTAGGTGCAATTGAATCAGTTCTGAATCATTATATATACATATACAGACATTCACAACATATACTATTTCTTCTTGTTAAGTGCCATTCAGTCAATTCCAACTCATAGAAAGCCTGAATAGGGTTTCTGAGAAGTAGCTGGTGGGTTTGAACTGCCAGCCTTGCAATTAGCAGTCCAGTGCTTATCCTACTGTGCCTACTGCAAATGCCCAGTTAATGGAAGTGTCAAGAGGCTCATGCAAACTTATCTTCACTTATTGGGAAAGGAAGAATGAGATCATCTTTGATTTTCATTTAGTTAGTAATGCTATATTTTCATTGAGAGATGGTATATTAATTTTGCCTATGGATTATCTCTGTTTGATATTTTGAGTCACTATAGTTCATAACTTACTCTGGGTGTATATATATTAATAATTGACCTATTAATAATAAATGTTAGATACTTTTCTTGGGACTGAGAATATAGTTGTAACAATGGCAAACTCCCAGCTTTTGAGAAATCAAATTGTAATAGAAGAATCTAAAAAATCCAAGGTTAAAAAAACACTATGTCTATATATGCATTTATATATTGATATCTGTCTGCTTGACTATCTATATTGCAATGTATCCTTTATAGCTATCTATGTGTCTATCTGTCTGTCTAACTTTAAGCAGTGCAGGCTGTGAAGACAAATAAAGGCAACTAAAATGATGGAACATAATAGACTGAAGATATAGTTCAATAGGACGAATGGTGAAGATATCTCTGGGCTGGTATCCATTAGTAGAAAATGGAATGAAGCAAGAAAGTAAAAAATAACAAGGTTGAAAATAAGAGAATTTCAGTCAATACCCCAAAGCTCTGAGATAGCATCAAGTGGCCATGTTCAAAGATGGAACCGGTAGTAGAGGATTACCAGTGTTGCACAGCAAAAAATGAGTTATATGGGCAAAAGTTTAGAGAAATAGACAGCAACAAGAGAATTAGAGTTTTAAGAGCATATTAAGGTTTTAGGTCTTTTGTTGCTGTTGTAAACGCTGTGGTAAATAATGAAGGGTTTATAATAGAGAATAATAGGCTATAATGCACCATGTAATGCACTGGTTAAGATCTTGCTGCTCACTGAAAGGTAGACATGGGAACACAGCAGAAGCTCTGTGGGACAAAAATACCCCACTTCCATGAAGATTGTTGGTGGTGGTGATGTGCTGTAAAGTTGGTTCTGACACATAACGACCCTTTATAGGGTTTCAGAGACTGCAAATCTTCACGAGAGTAGAAAGTCTTATCTATCTCCCCAGAAAGACTGGTAGTTTCAAACTTCAGACTTTGAGATTAGCAGCCTGACTCATAACCACTGTGTGACCAGAGCTCCCTTCCTTAGCAATTATAATTTAGGAAATTCAACTGAGAGAGTTCTATTCTATTATTTTTGTTGTTAAGTGCCTTTAAGACATTTCTGGCTAAAAGCAAAACATGTCTAGGGTTTTCAAGGAACAGCTGGTGGTTTTGAACTTCTGAACTTTCATTTTAAACCTACTTTGCTGTCCAGTGTATTTACCCTGCAGTGCCACCCCAGAACTCCCCTCTATTATCTGTGGTCACTATTAGACATAATGAACTGGATGATAGGCGATATCAATAACAATGATGTGATGGAATATAAATCATGTACTGATTTTTTTTTTCTTTTTCTTTTTCTTTTTTTTTTTTGGCTATGTTTGAAGAATAGAAAGTGGAATATATTACAGATGAGAAGAAAAGTAAAAAAATTATTTCAGTAGTCAAGAATGAAGATGATAAGGAAAGTATATTGGAGGTGGTAAAATGTCCTCATTTTGGATCATAATTGAATATACCAAAGGGGTTTCAACAACTTTGTGGAAAAATTCCATTTTCTCTGAATTCCATTTTTTCCATGAACTTTTTGAAGCCCCTTGGTATATAGTATTCAAAGTATTAGAGGGGTAAACTTGAGCAAATCAAAATTAACCTGTAGGTTGATTTGTTTCTCTTTTATTTAATTTAGTCTAGTTTTGTTTTGTCTAAGAATCTGGCTTAATGATATAATACATTGGGGCTTCCAAAATTTCATGGGAAAATGGAATTTTTCCACAAACTTAGAATTCCCCTCAGATTTACTGATAAGGAAAAGACTGGTGACTGACATCTTGAGGTGGAATGGGAGGAATCCAGAATTTTGTTCTAGACATTAATTTGCATATGTATAACAGATATTCATGTGGAGGACATTGAGAAGACATTGGAGTACTTATTATGCTCAGTCAATTCTGACTTATAGTGACCCTATACAGGGTTTTCTGAAGAGCAGCTTGCACTTCTGATGTTGTGGTTCACAGTCCTGGGCTGACCCTATACTTTCTCACTAGGATTTTACAGCTCAGGAAATTTGGGAATAAGTATATGATTGGAGCTTAGAAAAAAAACAAAAAAAACATTGAAAATAGATAGGACTATTTTGCTATATAGAGAGGTGTGACTTTACAGCATTCACCATCTAAAGACTGGTATCATTTCAAAGGGAGGACACTGTTGAAACGGGAAGTTCAACAGGGTTTTCAAAACAATGCCAATTCAGTAATGATAAAAGAGTCCAGGTGTTGCAATGTAGGAAAAGCACTAGACTGCTAACCATAAGGTCAGCAGTTCAGACCCACGAGCTACTCCTCAGAAACCCTATCTATACAGGATCACTATGAGTTGGAATCAATTTGACGGGCACCTAAAAACAAAAACAAAGAAGGCTATAACTAGAAAGGAAACGAGTAAAATAAGCTAATTTTTAAGTTTTCAACATTTGGAAGGCAAATGGTTTAAGCTAACTATTGAGTAAAATCACTATCATTCATAAAGTATCCTGCACCCCCCAAAATTATTCTAATTACATAGCAATTATAGTCTGTAGGATAAGCATTCAAGGTCGATTTGAATTGCAAGATCAGTGGTTCCATTTCACCAGCCGCTCTCGAAACCCTATATAGGGTCGCTATTAGTAGGAACCAAATCAACAGCACTAAACAACAACAGCAGAGTAAATTACTGAGTTATTGGCATCGTGGGGAATAAAGTAATCTAGCAACTGTTTCTGATTGGTGACTCTAGCTAATTTTTCTAAGCCTGTAACCATGGTTTGTTATCAGATTCCTCCTTCACCTTTTAATTCTTTAATTGACATCTCTTCTCTAGTGTCTGTCTATTGTAAAAAGTAGGCCTAGCATCATAGTGGATTACAAACTGGGCTGCTTACTGCAAAGTCAGTAATTTGAATCTACCAGACGCTCCGCGGAAGAAAAATGAGACTTTCTGCTTCCGTAAAGATTTCAGACTCAGAAACTCTATACATGGTCACTATGAGTTGGAACTGATTCAGTGCCACACAACCCCCACCAACAACCACAGAGTAAATTACCTAGTTGTTGGCAGCAGGTGGAATAAAGTAATCTAGCAACTGCTTCTGATTGGCAACACTATCTTGCTGCGTCTCTAAGCCTGTAATCATGGTTTCTTATCAGATTACCCCTTAACCTTTTAATTCTTTAATTGATATCTCTTTTCTAGTGTTTGTTGTTAAAAGGAGAGCTGGTAGTGTAGTGGATTAGGAGCTGGACTGCTAACTACAAGGTGACCAGTTAGAATCTACTTGTCACTCTGTGGGGAAAAAGATGAGGTTTTCTGATCCTGTGAAGATTTACAGCTTCAGAAACCCTATACGGAGTTTCTGTGAGTTGGAACCACCTCAGTGGCACACAACCACCACCACCATTTGTTTTACATGGTTATGCACTTGAATTATTAAAAGATTGGCAGTTCAAATTCATCCAAAATTGCCTTAGAAAACAGCACTAGTCATCTGCTTCCAAAAGGTCACAGACTGTAAAACTGTATGTAGTCCTACTCTGCACACATGGGTCACCATCAATTACTTGACTCAGTGGCAAACACTAACAACAATAGTATTATTTTCTACCAATAAACAATATCATTTTGTTAAGCTGTACATGATGATGCTTTGTTTCCTGTTAAAACTTAAAATTTAATGCTATAATGAATGAGTGTAGATTTAAAGTGAAGTTCTATAGAAAGACTGGAGGAGACAGTCTTTTAGGATGTTCAGCCTCACTAAAATTACCATACTAATGTCCAATAGCTATAAAGGAATTACTTGCTATAAGCTTCTAATAGTTTTCTTTCCTTGATCAGGATTATGCAGTCCTTAAATTAGAGTGTATCAAGTTATTTAAGCATGGAATTTGGTGTGGTACTGGGTAGCTGGGGTCCAAGCAGAGTCACCCTACTATTAGAAGAGTCAGAAGGCCAACCTCAGATTTCCAGAGAGGCTGAAAATAGAGAGAGAACATCTCAGAAAGGGGGATCTTTTATAATGAAAAAAGATTACTTCATCAAGAAATTGTAACAATCTTGACTATGTATACAACTGCTTACAGAGCTTCAAAATAAATGATGAAAACCAGAAAGAACTGAAAAGAAGAGACATACGAAACAATTGTGAAATATTTTAACAAAGTGTTTTCCATTATTAACATAGAACATCCAGACACAGAAAATGAATCCCTGGTAGCAGAGTGGTTAAGTGCTAAACTGCTAACAGAAATCTTGGTGGTTTGAACACGTTTGCAACTTCTTGATAGAAAAAAGTTTGCAATTTGCTCCCATAAATATCAAAGCCTAGAAAACACTATGAGACAGTTCTCTTCTGCTATATAGTCACTATGAACTGACATTGAATCAATAGCCAACAATAGCAATAAACACACAAAAAATGGGTATCAGTGATTTGAACAGCACAGCCCAGTGATCTGAAAGGCAATAATGATTCTCCCTGGTACAAGATGTGTCACCAAGATATAGCATGGGATAGAGCATCAAAAAATATCAATATATTTACAAAATTTGAAATTTTGTATGCTTTTACTATA
>NW_006408533.1:24041412-24043619 GCF_000296735.1 Chrysochloris asiatica | reverse complement strand
TTATAAATAATTAATTAAATACATTTAGAAAAGCCCCAGATGGAAAGCAAACACTGTACTTCCATAAGCACCTTTATGCAAATAGGAACTTACATAGAAAATTAGAAGATATTTCAAAGCATATAATAATGAAAATAGTAAATAAAAGGAATTTGTGGGGTGCAGCTAAAATAGTGCTTATATAAAATGTTTAGCTAAAATATTCTAATTAAGGAATATGTCTTTAAATTCATTATCTATGTTTACACCTTTGGAGTTAGTCAAAACCAAAGTACATAGAAAAGGACAAAAAAAGATAATAAAAGGCAAAGTTGAGAAAATTAACAGAAAAGATGGCTACTTTAAAAGATTCATACTTAGCATAACTGACCAATTGCAAATCACATTAATTGAAATGGATATTATTATGAGTTTTATAGACATTAAAGTCATAACATATAGTTATTAGTGATTTTCTGCAATAAATTTGAGAACATAGTGGAAATGGACAAAATTCTTAGAAAGGATAACCTATGAAAACTGATGCAAAATGTAAAAAGGAAATGTGAATAACCACATAACTATTAAAGAAATTTAATTATTTAAAAATGGTCACAAAAAATTCTGCAGTGCCAGCTAGCTTTACTGCTAAATTGTATCAATTATTTCAGAAAGAGACACAAAGTTTTACAGGCACTTTACCAGAAAATACTGAAGGCTGGGATACTCCCAACTTATTGTATAAGACTAGCATAAACCACATAGAAAAATGTAAATAGATAGAATGATAAGCAAATGATGGATGACCTATCATAAACATATATGAAACATATTTTTAACATATTAGCCATAAAAAGTCTGCAGTTATATGAAAATGATGGAACTTATTTATCACTTGTCCAAGGAATTCAAGGTTGGCTTAATAACTGAAGGATAATATAATTTATTATATTAGCAGGATAAATGAGAATAACCCTCTGATCAGGTTAATATATAAAGAAAAAGTGTTGTTGTTAGATGCTATTGAATCAGTTCCAATTCATAATGACCAACAGAACAAACCAGCTCTGTGCCATCCTCACAATTGTTATTGTGTTTGAGCCTATTATTACTGACTCTGTGTCAATCCATCTCACTGAGGGGTGTCTCTCCACTTTAGCAAACATGAAGTCCTACTCAAAGACTGAGCTATCCTGACAACATCCAAATATGAGAGATGAAGCCTTGGCATTCTGGCTTCTAAGGAACATTCTGGCTGTACTTGCTCCAAAGACAGTTTTGTTCTCATGGCAGTACTTGGTACTTTCAATAGTTTTCATGAACACCAAGATTAAAATGCATCAGTTCTTTTCCTGTCTTTTTTACTCATCATCCAGTTTTCACATGCATATAGGGTAACTGAAAATGCCATAGCTAGGTTCAGGCACACTTTATTCTTCAAAGTGACGTCTTTGTTCTTCAACACTTTTACTTTTAAGAAAGGCTTTTGCAACAGATTTGCCTAACACAATGCATCCTTTGATTTCTTAACAGCCTGGTGTGGTGCTGTGGTGTAAAGTAAGTAGCAGCTGGTAAGTTTGAACCACTGACATTGTGTTTCAAACTTACCAGCTGCTCCTTGGAAACCCTATATATAGTCGGAACTGATTCTATGGCACTTTGCAACAACAACCACTTCCAAGATTGCTGACTGTGGATCCACCCAAAAAGAAGTCTTTGACAACCTCAATCTTTTTCCCATTTATTATGATGTTATTTATTAGTCTGGTTTTGAAGATTTTAGTTTTCTTTACATTAAGGTGCAATGCATACTGGAAACTTTCATCTTCATCAGTATTTCAAGTCCTCTTCGCTTGCAACTTTCAAGGTTGTGCCATCTGCAGATCAAAGGTTGTTAATGAATTTTACTCCAATCCTGATGTCACAGTTTTCTTCATATAATCCAGTTTTATGGATTATTTGCTCAGCATACAGATTGAGCACATGTGATGAAAGTATACACCCCTGGTGCACAGCTTTCAGTATTCTCTTGTTCTCTTCGAATGTCTTCCTTTTTGCCTATCTACAGGTTTTCCATGAGTATGATTAAGTATTCTGAAATTTCTATTATTCCTAATGTTATCTATAGTATGTTATGATCCACAAAATGCCTTTGCATAGTCAAAACAGCACAAGTAAACATCTTTCTGATAATCTCTGTTATCAGTCTTTCAGTCACTATCCATCTG
>NW_006408533.1:24038945-24041162 GCF_000296735.1 Chrysochloris asiatica | reverse complement strand
CACTGCATCAGTTTGTTGAAACATTTCAATTTGTATTCCATTAATTTCTGGAGGTTTTTTTGTTTGTTTTTTTGTTTTGTTTTGTCTTTTTGACAAAGTCCTCAGTGCAGCTTGAATTTATTCCTTCAATACCATTGGCTCTTAAACATTTGCTATCTCTTGAAATGGTTGAATATTTATCAAGGTTAATACTAATATGCTGAGATTAAGACTAAGAATATTTACAACTAAATGTATTATGTGTTCCTGTACCAAGGAAAAATAACTATAAGAAATAATAATAATAACTATACAGAACACTCCTGAGACAACTAAAAAGTTAAACATGAGTGAGATAATAGCATTGTAATTAATATAAAACATCCTGAGTTTCATCATTGATAATTGGTAATGTCAGAAAACACTTCTTTTTAGTAGTAAATGATCATTTTCCTCTCAAAAAAGAAATGTGATGTTAAATATAAAAGTGTACATGTGCACACATACACATAAGCAGACTGAAAACACAACAAAAGAGGCAAAATGAAAACAACTGAATATTCTGGAAAAGATTATAATAAATTGTTTTGTATTATTCTTGCAAGATTTCTGTAAGTTTGAAATTATATAATATTAAGAGTCACACATACACAATAAAGTCTTATTCTCAGGCTATTACTATGTTATTGTGTTCATGTGCATACATTAAAAATCACATAAAAATGGTCAGTTTGAAACCAAATATCAGAAAATTATATAAGTGGATTTTTTTTTTTTTTAAAGAGGAACAGATACTGTTTTCATGAGTGTGATTGACAAATTCTGTAGATTAATTTCTTTTTTTCCAGAGGACAATTGCTCAAACTCTCTGCCACCACCATTAATCTACTTCAACATTGGCTCTAGTTGCCACTGAAAACGAGAAGATAGTTTTGCCTTTGGGACCTATTCCAGCCTTCGATCCTCTGAATGGACTGACAACTAGAAGGGAAATTGAATGTTGTTTGTGATCTGTACACCTCTGTCTACTGGGAACAGAGTTGAAACTCTGGTATGTTTCTCTTGGCCCTCAGAAATAGATGTCAGAAGGGAATGACTGTACTGCACTATTTGGCTAGGTTGAGACTGAGCTAGTGCAAGACTATTTAGGATGAAAAAGTTTGAGGTTTTAATTGCTTCTGTTGTAGTGCAGTTCAACACATGGTCATTGGGTACCAGCTGTATACTCAGCCATCATGGAGTGGTGTTGTAGGATAAGTACTGGACTGCAAACATCATTGTTAATGGTTCGGATGTTCAAACCCACTATTAGCTCCTCAGAAACCCTATACAGCATAGCTAAGAATCAGAATTGACTTGATGGCACTTAACAATAACAAATGCCATATACATTGGAGAAAAGCAAATGAAGGAGAGTATGTAATCCCTAATCTTTACTGTTAAAATATAGTTTGGGAAGAATAGAAGGCATGTGACTAAACTAATAATTAATGAACTAAACATTTAGAGAACCCTGGTGTGGTACTGTAGGATAAGCACTGAACTAGTAACCACAAGATTAGTAGTTCAAACCCACCAGCTGCTCCTTGGAAACCCATAAAGGGTCATGAGTTGGAACCAACTCAACAGCACTTAACAATAATGTGAGTCAGAACTAACTCGACGGCACACAACAACAGCTTAAAATGTATGGTCAGTGTTTTTGTTTCAAGATAACTCATAAAGCAAGGAGGGGACTGATTAACTTTGCAGTCTAGGAGTGGAGGTCCCTGGGACCATCAAGGGAGAAGAGCAGAGAGCGGGACCCTACCCAGAGAAGCAGTGATGCCAGGGGTCCAGGCAGAGATAGATGACATGGAGAGATGGAGTGGCTGGGGACTTTTGACCCAAAGAGGGAGAGAGAGGGGCTGTGTGCTGACGACCTAGGGGGCGGGGGGCTGTAGGGGGGTGCAGGCTTGCAGGGTATACCCTTTGGTTGGTTGATGATGCATGGTGCGGATTGTAAGCATAGCAATGAAATGATATACTATAGGATGAATGTAAAACTAATGTTCTCCCATGTAAACTATCACATAATTCACAATAAAACATTAAAAGAAATAGCTCATGAAACCACATATTTAATGTCTTCCCTCTTAGATACCCATTCAGATTTAATAATAATAATAATAATAATAATAATAGAATAAAGAAAAGTATTGCATCAGAACTATAAACCAGACAAGAATATCATTTACA
>NW_006408533.1:24034820-24035307 GCF_000296735.1 Chrysochloris asiatica | reverse complement strand
ATGAACATTTCTTCATATGTTTGTTGGCTGCCCAGATCTCCTCCTTGGTGAAGTGTCTATTCATGTCCTGCACCCATTTGTTAATTGGGTTATTTGTCTTTTTCTTGTAGAGTTATTGTAGTTTCTTATATATTTTAGAAATGAGTCCCTGTCTGATGTGTAATTGCAAACAATTTTTTTCCCATTCTGTGGGTTCCCTTTTTACTCTTCTGGTAAAGTCTTTTGATGCACATAAGTTTTAATTTTTTAGTATGTCCCACTCATCAATTTTGTCTACTTTTGTTTGTGTAGTTTTCAAAATCTTTGGTAATATGTATATTCCCTGAATTAGTGCCTTCACATTTGTCTTTATTTTTTCATTGATGGCCTTCATAATTCTTGGATTCACATTTAGGTCTTTAATCCATGTTGAGTTGGTTTTTGTATAATGCGTGAGGTGAAGGTCTTATTTCAGTCTTTTGCATATCGCTTTCCAGTTCTGCCAGCA
>NW_006408533.1:24028609-24029908 GCF_000296735.1 Chrysochloris asiatica | reverse complement strand
TTTGTTGTCTGTTCTTGTTGGTTCTTAGTCTATAGAATTCTCTTTCTGATGTTTTGTAGTGCAGCGTTGGCTTTGGCAAAATCCCTTAGCTTCTGTTTATCCTGGATTGTTTCGATTACACCTTCATATTTGATTGATAGCTTTGCTAGATAAAGGATTCTTGGTTGACAGTTTTTGTTTTTGTTTTTTTTCTCTCAGAGTTTTATATATATATATATATGTCACCATTGCTTTCTTGCTTTCATGGCTTTTGTTGAGCAATTCAAGCTTAATCTGACTTGCTTGCTTTTGTATGTAACGCATCTCTTTTCCCTAGATGCTTTCAGGATTCTCTCCTTATCTTTGATTTTTGGAGAGCTTGATTATGATATGCCTTGGTGATTTTCTTTTAGGGTCTACCCTTCCTGGAGTTCATTTAGCTCCTTGAATGTTTATCTTTTCACTTTTCAGGATGTTAGAATAATTTTCTTTCAGAAGCTCCTCAACTATCACTTCTGTGGACTTGTGTGATTCTTCCTCTTCCAGAATTATTAAGTTGTTCCTCTTCATGTTGTCCAACATAAATCTTAGACCTTCTTTGGGTTTTTTAATCCTTTTTTCTGTTTGCTCTTATATCCTAGTGGAATTGCGGGATTTGTCTTCCAGTTCACTAGTTCTGCCTTCCATCTCTTCTATTCTACTCCTTTGCCCATTCAGTGTATTGTCTATTTCTGACATTCTATTATTGATCATTTGAACCTCTTTCTGTAGGTTTTGAATTGTTTCCAATGCTGTATTTATCTTATTTGATTGTTCCTGTAGTGCTTTCCAGACTTCTTCCTTATTTTTCTCAACTCCATTGTAAAGTGTTCTGAAACATTTTATAATCATTATTCTGAATTCCTTTTCAGGCATTTCCAACACCTGCCCTCCTTCCAGAATGGAGTCCAGTTCTACCTCCACATCATTTGTCTTAGACATTTTATCTTGTTTCTGGAAATGTGTTGATATGTTCATCTGTTTTTGTATTTTAGACATGTTTATTGTTTATTTGTGGCCTTAATATTTAATTGAGTATGCATTTTGGTATTTTTTATGCTTTCTGATTGCCTCCAGGTAGATGTGATCAGGAGTTGGGCTTCCCTTTTCACTCCTCTTATTGCTTAACTCAGAGTAACTTTCACAGGTGTTGTCTGCCTCCCTAGTGTATGGTAGTTGGTATTGATTATTGCCTGGATTGTGGGGCTTTATCGTGTGTGATTGTATCTTAATTATATGGAAGCAATTACTGTCATTTCTTGGGTAATATAGGGAGAGAAA
>NW_006408533.1:24025761-24027573 GCF_000296735.1 Chrysochloris asiatica | reverse complement strand
ATGAAGAGGTCTGCTAGATGACAGAATGGTAAAATCGACAGAGTACAAGTTCTGTAGTTTACTGAATTTCACTGGACATTAAATCCTTGTAAGCTAACTAGGAGAAGAGAGATCATTTCATAGGACTTGCATTATCCATAGACTATAATTCATGAAGCTACATTAATTACTTATGAAGAGGAAAAATATTGTTGCCAGCTAAAGAATGACTTTATTAAATATAAAAGAAAAGAAATCAAATGAGTAAGTGTGTGTAATTTAGTGTAAACATTTTCTCTCATATAGCAAGAAGTTCAAAGAGTAATGTCTTGTTGACAATATATCAGTGGCCTCAACATCATTTTCTTATTTCAAATATGGAGCCACAGAATTTTTCTTAGTTTTTGTTCTTTTTTTTCTTTGGACAATTGATTTTTTTAGGCTGAAATAAGCTCATTTTTCCCCCTATGGAGAAAGTATTTTGCTGGAACGAAAAGAAAAATGATGCATCTTTACCTAGTAATAAAAGTTTCCAGCAGTTTTGCATCTGTCAAACCTTGTCAGTTTATTCTAAAACTTGAACCACAGAAATTTACAGGTAAACAAACCATAATTTCTTTTAAAACAATGATCACTTTTCTACATTGCTATGCCTACAAATTATTAATATGTAAAGAATAATTCTCATCATTGTCATATGCAGTTGAATCATCAAATTGCAAGGTCAATTCATTGCAACGACAACCCCAATGTACTAGGTATATGGTCAGATGGCAAAGTGCAGATAATAGATGACCTTGGGAAACTAGGGTCTTGGAACACTCAAAGAAACAATTATGTATGCTTTATATCAAGACAGTAAGTCATTGCCAAGAAGTTGGATCTGTAGGCACATCTGTTTTCCCAAGAATCAGGAAGAAAACAGAGAAACTGAAAGATCTGTGCTTATGTTTTCCCATAATATATACTAATAAAAATACAAGTAGTTCAAGAGCAGTTTTTAAAATTCCACCTCTTCATACTCTCACAAACATACCAATATATATCTGAGACTAACGTTTGGTTTGTATCATGGGAATAGAGTTGGATCATCCTATGATAAAATCACTCCCTATTTTGTAATTGCTGTTATTTCTAATGTTCAGGCATGCTCAAGAGGGACCATGATACAGTTGTGAAAGAAATTCATTTTACTATGAAAATGATCTGGAATTATTGGTGGGTGTCAAACTTGTGTCTTCTAGGGATATAAGAAGACTATCTGAAGGATATCTGGTATGGGAATTTTAAGGGAATAAACGACTAAGTTCTTGAATTCCAAACTTCTCTTTTCTTACAAGTGAGAGCTAGCATTGAAGAATCATTCAGTTTCCCTTTACTCTTTTTACCCCTGCTGCACATCTTCTAATCCCTACAAGAAAATTTATCTTCTAATCCATACAAGACAGTTTACTCATCCCAAGCCTAATCATCAGAGTTCTAGATTTTCTGCTTTAGGAAAAGTAAGAATACTTTGTTTGTCAAAAGAAGAGAAATCCAAATATTTGGTGGACAAAAGGATGGACTGTGCTAATCAAGGTATTTCAGTGTCTTATCTTTCATATATTATAGTGAAATGTGCAAATACCTGTAATTAGAAATCAAAAGGGAAGTACACATTCAGCATTTCTCAAGCTGAAATTCAGAACTAAAGAAAAAAATCGAAGCCTTGAGTTGCAATATTGAAGAATTCTATGGGCAAATTATTGAATGATCCAGAAAGCATCAAAAGAAGATGGAAGGAATACACTGAGTCATCATACCAAAAGGATTTGTAGGTGGTGGAGTTCTGGT
>NW_006408533.1:24021702-24022941 GCF_000296735.1 Chrysochloris asiatica | reverse complement strand
CCTCATCTTTCTAGGGCAGAGGGTCTAGTGATTCACAGACCAGTGCTTATTCTACAGTACCACTGTGCTCTCTTTGGCAGATGTGGCAAATGGAAATGGAAAAAAAAAATAGAAAGCAAACAAAATGTTCACATTTGAAGAGTTTGTCTATACATTTTTGAATAAAAGACCAAAAAAGAAAGAAAGAAAGAAAGAACAATAAGTCCATTGTCTTCAATTTAATTCTGATGGATCTGGTAGATGAACTCTATAGGTTTTTCTTGGGTATAAATTTACAGAAATGGATCAGCCAGTCTTTCTTCCCAGGAGTCACTGCATAGGTTTCAACAACCAACTTTTAGGTTAGCAGGCAAGTACACACTATTTGTGTCACACAGGACTTCTAGATTAATGACAGTGGTATTGAATTTCAATAATATTTAGATTTCATTGGAATAGACGCTTACTGACATACAGACATACATATGTAGGAGGATAACTCAAAAATTATCCATATGCCAGATATTGATTATTTTAATCAACTTTGAGAAAAGACAAATACATCTTTTTAAGATATAATTTCCTTGATTTCCAGTACACTTTGTCTGTCTTTCAACACACTTTCATATTCCTTTATTTAAAAATGCTTTAGGCTGAGCTGTGAAACATAAATGCATTGCTGTCTTCACTTCTTCATCATAGATGAATGTTCATCCTTAAAGGGCTACTTTCAAGGGACCAAACAAGTGAAAGTCTGATAGAGCAAGATCACAATATAGGGAGGATGTTTTCACACCTCCAAACGAAGCTTTGGCAAAGTGTCAACAGTGTGGGCAGAGTAGGTGGTTATGCACAGTCATGCAAGATCACAATACCCTTGGAGAACATCTCACCTTAATGAGTACTGTTGATTGTTGAACGTTTGTCTTGATAGTATTCCAGTACTGGCCCTAGAGGATCTAAGAAAACCATAAGCATCAATTTTCCAGCTGATGGATGACTTCTGAACTTTTTCTTAGTTGGCGATTCAGGATGTTTCCATTCCATCCTCTGCTGTTCACTCTCAGGCTCCTAGTGATGAATTTATATCTGATCACCAATAGCAATTATTTAAAGGAAAATTTTACCTTCCTTTGAGTATCATTCAAAATTTTGTTTCCAGATGTCCAAACATTTCTGTTTACCCTCTTCTATTAGTTGTTTTGGTACCTATCTCGTGGATGGGCATTTTAATATAATCAGAGTAAGTATAATTTTTTA
>NW_006408533.1:24017658-24021312 GCF_000296735.1 Chrysochloris asiatica | reverse complement strand
GAGAAGTTTGTGTGATATGGGTACCAAAACAACTCACAGAAAAGCAGAAGCAGAAACATTTGGACATCTGCAAACAAAATTTGGACCAATAGTTAAAAGTAGGTAGAAGTTTCTTTAAAAAAAAAAAAAAAATCATTACTGGTGACAAGATATGGATTCATTACTACAAGCCTGAGAGTAAATGGCAGAGTATAGAATGAAAACATCCTCAATCACCAACTAAGTAAAAGCTCAATAGTCAACAATCAGATGGAAAATTGATGCTTACAGTTTTCCAGGATTCTCAATGACTAGTATTGGAACACTATCAGGAGAAAGGTTCAACAATCAACAGTGTTGAGGAGCTAAAGCCTAAACTTTGCATTAAACACAGAGGACTGCTAGCTAAGGATTTTGTGATCTTGTATGACAAGGCACATCTACACACCTCAGCTCATATGGTTGTCATTGTGTTAAAACTTCATTTTGAGGTGTTAAAACATCCTTCCGATAGTCCTTACTTTGCTCTGTCCAACTTTCATCTATTTGGTTCCCTGAAAGCAGCCCTTTGAGGATGAAGATTCACCTCTGAATAAGAAGTGAAGACAGTGGTACATTTAAGTCTCAGAGATCAGCCTAAAACATTTTTTAATAAGGGAATATGAAAGCTTGTTGACAAATAGACAAAGTGTATTGAAAAGTAAGGAGATTATGTTGAAAATGATATATTTGTCTTTTCTGAAATTTGATTAAAATAAATTCTACAGCCAGAGTGCAAATAATTTTCACCTACATGTTTGTGTGTTATATATATATAACATTTATTTCAAAAAAAAAGTTTATGTAAAACATTAATATTTGTCATTTTTAACATTTTTACTGTACAAGTCAGTGCATTCATCATGTTGTATGGCCATCACCAAAATTCATTTTCAAATGTTTGTTTTTTATCACCCTAAACAGAAGTTTTCTGAGTTTATTTCAATTCAGTTGGACTTTATAGAACAGAGTGGAAACCTTCAGTGTTACTAAGTCTGCCACATCTTTCTAAAGCAATGCTGCTTGTAGATTTGAAGAGTTGATCTCTTAGTAGCAACTAAGAGTTGTAATGAGTACATCACAGGGTTCTTTAAACAAATTCAGTACCTCATAAGTAAGAACCTCCTATTTTACCTTTTTCCGAAACCCTAGTAACCACTAATATACTTTGGTGTCTATTCATTTAGTTATTCTAGATATTTCACATAAATGGGATCCACAATATTTTTCTTTTGCTGCTGATTAATTTCATTCAGTATAAATTTTTCAAGTTTTATCCATGTAAAGCATGTATCAGAACTTAATTTCTCCTTATGCTGAAGAATATTCCATTATATGTATATACTATGTGTTGTTTAAGGAGCTCTGGTAGTGTAGTGGTTACGAATTGGGGTGCAAACCTTAAGGTCAGCAGTTTGAAACTACCAGTTGATCCGTGGGAGAAAATTGAGGCTTTCTGCTCCCGTAAAGATTTATAGCCTCGGAAACACTGTATAGGGTTGCTATGGGTTGGAACTGACTCAACGGTACTTAAAAACAACAACAACAACATGTTGTTTACCATTCATTCATTGATAGACACTTGGGTTTTTTCCACCTTTTGGCTATTGGTAATAACAGCTGCAGGCATACACTGACAGAGAACTTCTAGAGGTTCAAGCTGGATTCAGAAGAGGATGTGGAATTAAGGATGTCATTGTTGACATTAGCTGGATCTTGGCTTAAAGCAGAGAATAACAGAAAGATGTTTACCTGTGTTTTATTGGCTATGAAAAGGCTTTCGATTGTATGGATCATGACAAACTATGGGCAACATTGCAAAGTATGAGTATTTCAGAACACTTAATTGTGCTCATGAGGAACTTGTACATAGAACAAGTAGCAGTTGTTCAAACAGAACATGGGAACACTGAATAGTTTAAAATTAGGAAAGGTATGTGACAGGGTTGTATTTTTTCACCATGCTTATATAACCTGTATGCTGAGCAAATAATCTGAGAAGCTGGGCTATATGAAGAAAAACATGGCATCAGGATTGAAGGAAGAATCATTAACAACCTGTGATATGTACATGATACAACCTTGGTTGCTGAAAGTGAAGAGGACTTAAAATACTTACTGATGAAGACCAAACACCACAGCCTCTGGTATGGCTTGCATCTCAATGTAAAGAAAACAAAACTCTTCATCACTGGACCAATAAACATCATTCTTATTAATGGATAAAAGATTAAAGTTGTCAAACACTTCATTTTTTTTTTTGGATCAACCATCAACCATCATGAAGCAGCAGTGAAGAAATCAGAAGATGTATTGCATTAGGAAAACCCTGCTACACAAGACCTCTTCAAAGTGTTGAAGAACAAAGATGTCAACTTGAGGACTAAGGTGTACCTGACCCAAGCCATGGTATTTTCAATAACCTCCTATGTATGTGAAAGTTGGACGGTGACTAAGGAAGATCATAGAAGAATGGATGCTTTTGAGTTATGGTGTTGGAGGAGATTATTGAAAGTACCATGGTCTGCCAAAAGAGCAAACAAATCTGTGTTAGAAGAACAATCAGAATGTTCCTTGGAAGCAAGGGTGGCCAAACTTCATCGCTCATACTTTGGACATATTATCAGAAGGGACCAGTCACTGGAGACAGATATCATGTTTGGTAAGGTGGAGGGTCAGAGAAAAAGAGGAAGACCTCTGGCAAGATGGATTGGCAAAGTAGCAGCATCAATGGGCTCAATCATGGCAGCAATTGTGAGGTTGGCCCAGGACCAGCAGCGTTTCTTACTGTTGTGCATAGGGTCGCTATGATTTGGTACCGACTCAATGGTACCTAACAACAATAATTCTGTCATGAACAATGACATTTTACAGGTTTGTTTTCTTTCCTGCTTAAATTTTTTGGAGGTTGTATATTTTAGAGTGGAATTATTGTGTCATATAGAAATTTTGTGTTTAGTTTCTAAGAACTGCCAAAGTGTTTCCATAATTGTTGCACTATTTTGCATTTCCATCAGTAATGCATGAAAGTTCCAATTTTTCCATGTCATCACCTACTGTTGACATTTTCAACTTTTTTATAATAGTGTGTGAAGTAGTATCACATTGTGGTTTTGATTTGCATTTACTTATTGATTGATGACTTTTCATGTGCTTATTATTCATTTGCATATCTACTTTTGGGAAAATGTCTGTTCAAGTACTTTGATCAAATTTTGACTGAAATTTTGTTGCTGTTGTAGATGTGTTGTTGTTAAGTGCCTCCAAGTGGATTCTGGCTCATAGTAACCATGTATTTCCAAGGAGCAGTTGGTCACTTTGAACTGCTGACCTTGTTGTTCAAATTGAACTTGTGAGCCAGTGCTTACCTTACTGCATGCACAACACAAAGGCTTCGGTTGACTTTTAGGATTTAAAAAAATATATCTTTATATTGAATCTTCATCAGATATACACTTACAAAATATTTTCTTCTTTTTTTTTTTTAACTTCTTCATTTTCTTGATATAGTTCTTTGATACACTAAACTGCTTCATTTTGATGAAGGCCAACTTATCTATTTTGTCAAGGTTTTGGTGTCATATCTAAAACTCCATATAGAAAATAAGTCTCAAAGTTTTCCCCTATGTTTTCTTA
>NW_006408533.1:24011028-24017473 GCF_000296735.1 Chrysochloris asiatica | reverse complement strand
TAACAACAACTTTTGTTGATTTAATTTTCACATGTGGTGTAAGTTATGGGTCCAACTTTACTCTTTTGCGTGGAGAGATCCAGTTATACCAGCACTATTTATTGCATAGGTTATTATTTTCCCTAATGTACCCTAATTAAAATCAGTGACCAGAGATGCATGTGTACAAATCAGATTTTAAATGAGTCATCTGAGAACCGTGACTTACTTCTCAGCTTCCTACTGAGCTGCTTCTTTTTATTTTCAAAAAATATTTTTTGTGGCTTTGATGGAAATTTTCACAGCAAATTTGGCTTCCTTTTAACAATTCTATGCATACTATTCAGTGACATTAGTTACATCTTTCCACAATGTGTCAGCATTATTTCCATCTGATTGTTCTGTTTCCATTAATCTAGCTTCTCATTTGCCTTAGGGTAAATGTTGAACAGTTAGAGTCATATAAACTATTTTAAAAAATAGTTCACTCTTCTCTGATGGTATCATTTATTTTGTGATCCAACCATTTATTTAGCTTAAGAGTGATATCTGGATTAAAGAACATCTGAGTGGGGCAGTCTCAGGCATGCTGTAGTCTCTATCAGGCAGTAAGTCTGGCCTTTTTAAAATAATTTGAGTACTGTTTTATATTTTTCTCCCATTCAATCTTGGATCATCTACTGTGTCTCTTGTCAGTATAATCTTTAGTATTGTTGTTAAGTGCTGTTCAGTCAGTTCTGACCTATAGCAACCGTGTATAGGGTTTCTGAGGACCGACTGGTGACCTTGAACCGCTGACTTTGCAGTCCAGCACGTTAACCCACAGCATCACACCAGTACTCCAATCTGTAGGAGAAGCCGGGCACTGATTAGTTCTTGTCGGAACTTTTTCTTGACTAGAAATCAGAATTCAAACAAATATATTTTACATTCATGAAACACAAAAGGAAATGTAAACAGACTCTACATGGAAAGAAGTTGAAACAGTTAGAACACGGATAAACAACAGTAACAAAATGATAATGTCAGAATCTGTGTAGTATAAACACTTGAATGTTGGCAGCAGTACATTATTTTATTATCATTGTTAAATGCTATTAAGTTGGTTCTGACTCATAATGACACTGTACAGTGTTTCTTAGAGTATAAATCTTTGAGGGGGCAGAAAGACTCATCTTTATTCCTCTGAGAAGCTGGTGGGCTCAAACTACCGATCTTGTGGTTTGGCAATCCAGTGTTTATCCTACAGAACCACCACCCAATAGTATAATGTTTTTATTAAATGCCATCGAATTGGTTCCAACTCATAGGGATCCTGTATTGGGTTTATGAGGAGCTATCATTTATTGAATGCTTACTCTTTGCCAGGACTGTTCTATGATTAGTTTCCCCTTTTCCCATTTATCATATGAGTTAAGTACTAGTGATATATTTGTTTGGAAGATGATGGAAGTAAAATACAGAGACGATATGTAGCCTGCCTATGATCACATAGAGAGATATAAATAAGAATGAGGCAGAGAGCATGAATCTATGCATACAGACTTCTATACACAAACAAAAACTATGTGTATGTGGGCACCCCACCACACATTTTTGCTAAGATAAAACATCTATACATTTGTTTTTGAATTGAACAATTCCAATGACTTTCCATAATATTATATTTGTAGCTATTCGAGCTAGTTGTAAAGCAGTATTTAGATAGACCTATAACAATATAAGTATTGCATCTTTATCTGCAAGTAATATTGTGAAATATTATTAGGTTTTATGTCTATAAGCTTTACTGCTTTATCTTTGACAAAGTCTGAAATAGTACACTGGTGACATTTTTAAAAATTAGTCTCCCGCATTTAAAGACCACTCACTATTGCCATCTATCATTGTTCTGGAAATGTCACATTGATTTTATCCTTCTTGCAATAAATGGTAACATCCAAAAAAACAAATAATGGTCTGACACTTCAAAATCAGCTGCCAGTCTTGAGTAGGGCAAAAATAAATAAAAGGGTAATTTTACTTGAAGGACAGGGAAAGAGACTGGAAAAAAGAGAGTAAGCAGGCCTCTATCAGACACTGGCAATATTGACAATAGTCCAAAATAGCCTAAATTAAAACATTTTGTCTTTTCTATTTAAGATGTCATATAAATGATAAATATAGCATGCCAAACCATAGGTCTATTAAAGTTTGTAGATCATGGTAAATTTCCAAAATAGATCTAAATATAGAACCACAGAAAAGTTTGAAAATTGCAAAATCAATGTACTTGGAAGGCAAATTACTTCTAGATAACATACGGAGGAGTTCTCATGGATTATATGGAATTAATGATATAAATAAAAAAAAAATAAGATCATAATGTTATTTGGAAATGCATTAAAGCACCCTAATGTGGATAAACTGAATTTGATTCCTTATGGCATGGGTCGAATTGAGAAGTATATTGGAAAGAGACACTGAACAGAGAGTTCAGATCTTTGGATTTCACTGACATCTGTTTGCGCGATGGTTGGTGACTTCAGACAAATAAAGTGAACTATTTAAAATATTATTTTTCCCTTTGTAAATAGTTACTGGAAAAAAAAAAAGAAAGAAAAGATTCCTGACTAGATCCCCAAAATATTTAATTGAGTGTGGGGGGCATGTCCTCAGGAATTTTATGCTATCAAATTCCTTAAATGCTTATGATAATTAGCAATGTTTGGAAGTCTCTATTCCAGAGTGTCTACTACTGTGACAAGAGCAAGGCAGGGAGCTATTCAATGTACCAAATAGACACAGACTTCGCCTTCCTATATTTCTGAGTGAACATATATTTCAAGTTACATAATTATCATGAAGAAAAGACACATTTTCTTTTCTTCCAAAAGGTTCTCTAACAGCTTTCTGGGATATCTCAGTCAAGAAGGGTATGAATATGGGATGGAAGTTAAGGGCATCATGCATTTACTAGGAAAAATATATATGTACTCACCCTATTCTGGGAGAAAGATGAAGCTTTCTGCTCTTGTAAAGATTTACAGACTCAGAAACCCTATACAGAATTGTTAAGCATTAGAACTGACTCAGAAGTACACAAGTAAGCACTAACTTTCTATTCCATTAAAAACTAACTAGCAATAAAATATACTGGAATAATTTGCAAAAATAGCTACACTATTTTGAAGTTCCTTTAATAGAATAATTTCCCTGGTGTTGCACCTCGGCAACTTTGTGAATTATGTCAATCAATGAAATGCGGCAGAAGAAATGTATGATTTTGAACTCGGAATGTTTGAACTTCAAGAGGCTTTGTGTGTCTCTTTTTCTTGGAATCCTGTAACTACTGTGATCGTTCTAGGTCAACACGAAAGGAGATGAGAGACTGCGTGTAGTAGATTCAGGAGGTCACAGATGAAACTTTTTTTCTGACTCAGTTGACTTGAAATTTGACCCCAGATATATGAATGAAAAATAATGGGAGGTCAGAAAATCTACAGAGCTGAAACTAGACAAAAATGTTAACTCAGAATTACTAACTAAATAATTTAAAGTCTAAATTTGTATGTTTTGCAGATAACGCTAAATGATTTAGATACTATTTTTCAGGATAGCTGAACATTACTCCAACAAGTAAATAAAGTTGTAATACAATTTATACTGCTTTAAGAATAAATATTGTGTATTAAAAAAGGAAACCCTAAACATATAATTTTCTGTTATTTTCATCTTCAGCAACTTGTAGAATCTCTGAAACAGAGGATTAACAAAGACTTCCTTAGATCACCCCTACACACATACACAAAACACATGCATATATAAACATATAATTCCATAAATAAACTAGAAATAATGTATAGTAAAGTTAAAATTAAAAAATGAAGTCATTATTTGTAAATGATAAAATTACATATATTGGAAGTTCAAAATAATCCACAGATAAACTATTGTACTTAGTGAAGAAGGTTCACAAGATTACTCAATTAAATATTAATACTCAAAAGTAATTCTATTGAACTTATGGTAAGAAACAATGTACAAATGAAGCCTTAAAATGATGCAACTTCAAATCATATTAACATTCAATACCTGTAAATAAATATAACAACTCACTAGCTGCACACACAGGGAAAAGGAATAAAGACCCTCAAAAAATATTACTGCAAGATACTCAAACATATCTATAATAATAGAAAGATTTTGTATTTTTGTGCAATTGGAGATTAGACATAGTACAGGTGTCAGTTATGCTAAATTTATAGATATAATACAAAACCAAATAAACCCCAAGTACAGTGACGCTGTGGGCTAATGCGTCAGACTGCAAAGTCTTTTGAACTGCAAGGTTCAGGCTCACCAGCTGCTCCTTGGAAACTCTCTACAGGGTCACTTGTTGTAGTTGTTAAGTGCCGTCGAGTCCGTTCGAACACATAGCGACCCTCTACAGGGTTTCCGAGGCTGTAAATCTTTACGGGAGCAGAAAGCCTCATCTTTCTCCGGCGGAGTGGCTGGTAGTTTCAAACTGCTGACCTCAAGGTTCGCAGTCCGATTCATAACCACTATGCTACCAGAGGTCGCTATGGGTCAGAATTGACTCGGCGGTACTTAACAACAACAACAGCCCTTTCACATAATCTGAGAAGCTGGATTATATGAAGAAGAAAGTGGCATCAGGATTGCATGAACATTTATTAACCTGTGATTTGCAGCTGATACAACATAGCTTGCTGAAAGTGAAGAAGACTTAAAATACTTACTGATTAAGATAAAAGACTATAGCCTTTAGTGTGGCTCTCACCTCAATGAAGAGAAAACAAAATTCTTCACAATTTGACCAATAAATAACATGATAAATGGGCAAAAGAGTAACATTTTCAAAGACTTCATTTTGCTTAGATCCACAATCAACACTCATGGAAAGAGAAGCAAAAAAATCAAATGAGGTATTGCATAAGGCAATCTGCTGCACAAGACATCTTAAGGTTTTTGGTGAGAAGATATGAGCTTTAGGACTAAGGTTGACCTGACCCATGCCATCGTATTTTCCATATAGTCTCATATATATGTAAAAGTTGGACAATGAACAAGGAAGACTATAGTATAATTGATTCATTTCAATTATGGTGTGGAAAAGAATATTTAGTGTACCATGGAGTGCCAGAAGAACAAATAATTAGTGTTGAAGTGTAGCCAGAATTCTCCTTAGAAGCCAGGACGGCAAGACTTCGTCTCTCATATTCATACATGTTATCAGGAGTGATCAGTCCCTCGATAATGACATCATGCCTGGTAAACTGGAGGGTAAGCTAGAAACGGGAAGAACTCCAGTGAAATGTACTGGCATGGTGGCACCAGCAATGGTATCAAGCATAGCCACAATTGTGAAGATGGCATAGGACCTGGCAGTGTTTTGTTCAGGACCTGGCAGTGCTGTGTCTAGGGTTGCTATGAGTTGGAACTGACTCAACTGTACCTAAAGATAGCAATAATGTTACGGTTATCAATATTACTACTCATTTGTTACTTTTATATTACTTGATATGATTTAATAAACATTTTTTTCATGGCAAGGCATCACTACTAGTCTGTTTGTCATATTGTGGTGACTTGTTTGTTGCTGTGATACTTTAAATTATGCCACCAGTTATTTTAAATACCAGTAGGTTTTCCTGTAGCAACCCATAGTAACCCAAATTCTTCATTTTGAAATTGATCAAATATGCAAATAAGATGCATTGATAATTATTGATGAAAGGAATTATCACTGGTAATTATCAATGCATAAATTGGAAACAAAAAAATTGGATAGGTAATTGAAAATTATGGTCTTGATGATTGAAACAATGCTGGAGATCTCATGATAAAATTTTGCAAAACCAAAGACTTATACATTGAAAATACCTTTACTCAACAAAATAACTATGTGCATTGACATCACCAGATGGAACTCATAGAAATGAAATCTACTACGTTCTTGTTACTTGTTATATGTTCTTGTTAGGTGCCTTTGAGTTGGTACCGACTCATAATGACCCTCTGCACAACAGAACGAAACACTGCCTGATGCTGAGTCAACCTCACAATTGTTGCTACATTTGAGCCCATTGATGCTTCCACTATGCCAATCCATCTCATTAGGGGTCTTCCTCTTTTTCTCTGCCCCACTACTTTACGAAGCATGATATCCTTCTCCAGTAATTGGTTCTTCCTGACAATATGTCCAAAGTATGAAAGATGAAGTCTGGCCATCCTGACTTCCAAGCAGAACTCTAGCTGTACTTCTCCAAACACAGATTTGATTGTTCTTTTGGCAGTCCATGGTACTTTCAACATTCTCCTCCAACACCATAACTCAAATACATCAATTCTTCTATGGTCTTCCTTATTCACTATCCAACTTTGCATGCATATGAAGTTATTGAAAATACCATGGCTTGTGTTAGGCACATCTTAGTACTCAAACTGACAATTTGCTCTTCAG
>NW_006408533.1:24007771-24008490 GCF_000296735.1 Chrysochloris asiatica | reverse complement strand
TGAAAAAAAGGAGAGACAGACAACTTTGGAATGATTAGCCACTGAAAACCTTATAAATCACAGTGGAATATTGTCAGATAAAATGTTGGAGAATGAGTCAATCCAGTTGGAAGGCACTCAAGATACTACTAAGGAAGAGTGGCACCTCCTCAAAGTAAAGTTAATCCTAGTGATATGAACGGAGTAAGCTTTCTGGACTTTGATTTGCTAATGAGAAGAAACAGCTGCAATATCCACTAATAATTGGAACATGAAAGGTATGAATTATGAATCTAGGAAAATCTGAAGTTATCAAAAATTGAATGGAAACCATAAAGATGGATATCCTAGGCATTAATGAGTTGAAATGGCTTGGTATTGGCAATCATATGGTTTACTATTCTGTGCATGTCAAATTGAAGAAGAATGGCCTCACATTTATTGACAAAAAGACCACGTCAGGATCTACAAAGGTGAGTCAAATTTTATATAAACTCTGGCTTAATCAACTTTTAGAAAAGACATATACATCATTTTTTGACAGAATCTTCTTGCTTTTCAATACACTTTGTCCATCCATCAACAAGCTTTCCTATTCCCATATTACAAAATGTTTTGGCTGAGCAGTGAGCCAAGAATGCACCACTGTCTTTGTTTCATTATCAGAGCTGAATCTTTGTCCTTGAAGGGCTACTTTCAGGGAACCAAACAGGTGGAAATCTGATGGAGCAAGATCAGGA
>NW_006408533.1:23981059-23993438 GCF_000296735.1 Chrysochloris asiatica | reverse complement strand
AAGCTGCACTGACGGCATTGGCAATAAAACAAAGCTTCGGGAACTGGTAGAATACAAATTGAGATCTTTTAACTAACTGAGACATTAAATGCCAAGAAATTTGGAAGACTTACCTAGCCAATTGATTGGATAAGATCCATGTTTGCACTTTTTCCAAAGCGAAGTTACCTAATGGAATATAAAATAATATTAATACCACATGCAAGTAGAATTTTTCCAAAGGTAATTAAAAAATGGTTACAACAGTACATTGACAGGAAACTGTCAGAAATTCAAGCCAGATATAGAAGAGGACGTGGATTAAGGGATATTATTGATGACATCAGATAGATCCCTACTGAAAGTAGAGAATACTAGAAAGACATTTTCTTGTATTTTATTGACTATGCAAGGATTTTCAACTGTTTGGCTCATAACAAACTATGACATTGCAAAAAATGGTATTCCACAATGCACAATTGTGCTCCTAAAAGACATGTACATAGACCAAGAGGCAGTGGTTCAAACAGAAAAAGAGCATACTGAATGGTTAAATATCAGGAAAAGTATGGGCCAGGGTTGTATCTTTTCACCATACTTTTTAATTTATGTGATGAGCCAATAATCTGAGAAGCTGTGTGATGGAATGAAGAAGAATGGGGCATCAGGAATAGAGAAAAAGTTGTTATTCAGATGATACAACATTGCTTGTTGGAAGAGAACAGGACTAAAAATATTTACTGATGAAGTTCAAAGAACATAGTCTTCTGTGTAAATTGTATGTTATAACTAGACCAATAAACAGTGTGCTAAATGATAAAAAGATTGAAGTTGTCACATATCATGTGCTTGAATCTACAGTCAACACTCATAGAAACAGCAAAGTATCAAACGAAAAATGTATTACATTTGGCAAATCTGCTTCAAAAGACTATTTTTAAGTGTTAAATCAGTTTGAGGACTAAAGTAAGCCTGACTCATGCCATGGTATTTTCAAACACCTCATATGCATTTGACAGTTGAGCAGTGAAAAAGGAAGACCATAGAAGAATTGGTGCATTTGAAATAATGATGTTGACGAAGAAAACTCTATGTACCATAGAGTGCTGGAAGAACAAACAAATCTGTGTTGGAAGAAGTATAGCCAAAAAGCTACTTAGAGGGAGGAAGGGAAGATTTTGTCCATACTTGTTGCTGTTGTTAGGTACCATCAAGTTGCACCGACTCATAGCGACCCTATGCAAAGCAGAACAAAACAATGTCTGATCCTGGGCCAACCTCACTACCACTGCCATACTTGAGTCCATCGATGTTGCCACCTGGCCAATCCATCTCATTGGGGGTCTTCCTCTTTTTCTCTGACACTCCATTTTAGCAGCATGATATCCTTCTCTAGCGAATGTTCCCTCCTGACAACATGTCTAAAGTATGAGAGACGAAGTTTGGCCATCTTGGCCTCTAAGGAGCACTCTGGCTGCACTTCTTCCAAAACAGATCTATTGGTTCTTTTGACAGCTCATGGTGCTTTTAGTATTCTCCTCCAATACCATAATTCAAAGGCATCAATTCTTCTACGATCTTCCTTATCCACTGTCCAGCTTTCACATTCATATAAGGTTATTGAAAATACCATGCATGCTTAGGACATAGTTTTTAGAGGGACCAATCTCTGGATGAGGGCATCATGCTTGGTAAAGTGGATGGTATGCGAAAAAGTGTCAGACACCCAGTGAGATGAATTGACACAGTGGCAGCAATAATGGACTCCCAACATAATCACAATTGTGAGAATGCTGCAGGACCCGGCAGTGTTTCATTCTGTTTTACACACTATCACTCTAAGTCAGAATGGGCTCAATTGTACCTAACAACAACAAATACTGTGGCTCTTCATCCTTAGATAATTGCTTAATCAATCCTAATACTTAATCAATCCTAATGCTACTGAGAAATGGTGATAACAAGGTCTACTTTCATTGTTGTTATGAGGACTCAGGAAGCATGGATATACAGGACCTAGCCAATTTTACTGTGTTGCTAGCTGTCCTGGAATAAATTCTGACTCATGTTCACTCAATGTGCAAGAGTACAAAATGTTTACCCATCCTGCACCATCTTCACAAACTTTGATATTTTGACTATTTTCCAACTTAGGGCGTTCATAGTATGTTGTAGTAGTACATAGGGTTTTCAAGGGCTAATATTCAGCAGTAAGTCACCAGGCCTTTTATCTTAGTTTGCCTTAGTCTGGGAGCTTGCTGAAACTATACATCATGTGTGTGACTGTGTTGGTGTTTTAAATACTGCTGGTTTAGTTTTCAGAATTATAGCAATATTAAAGCACCCCAGTATGACAAATTGACAGATGGATGAGAGAGTCAGTGCTGTACCTAGCACCGATTAAGTATTTGCAATAGTCAATATTCAAAATATTATTGTTGTTGTTAGGAATCAATGAGTCAGTTCTGACTCACAGTGAACCTCTGCGTCACAGAAGGAAACATTGTTCAGTACTGTGACAGTCTCACAACCAATGCTATTTGTCAGCCTCTGGGTGCAGCATCTATTTATGTCATTGAGGATCTTCTCCTTCTTCCTGATCCTCTACTTTACCAAGCATGATATCTCTCTTCAGTGACTTCTCCCTCCTGATAATATACCCAAAGTACAAATCTTGTCATGCTTCCTTCTAATGAGCATTCCGGCGTACTTTTCCAAGGTATATTTGTTCATTCTTCTGGAAATACTCGGATATTCAATATTCTTCTCTGATACCATAATCCAAATACATCAATTCTTCTTCAATTTTCCTTATTCATTGACCAGTTTTTGCATGCATATGAGGTAACTGGAAATATAGGGCTCAGATAAGATACACCTTAGCCCTAAAGGTGACATCTTTGCTTTTTAACACTTTTAAGGAGTTTGTTGCAGGATAATTGTCCAAAGCAATACATCATTTGATTTCTTCATTGCTGCTTCCATGGATTTTTTTGTAGATCCAAGTAGAATCAAATACTTGACAATTTCAATAGTTTCTTCATTTATTTTGATGTTGTTAATTGGTTCCATTGTGAGAATTTTTGTTTTCTTTATGTTAAGGTATAATTGTTACTGAAGGCTATTTTCTTTGATCTTCATCAGTGTCCAAAGTACTCTGCACGTATTAACTCAGTTGATTTTCACATTCCAGATATAAAAAACCAAACCAAAACAAAAACACTGTCCTTAAGTCTATTATGACTCACAGTGATCCTATGTAGGGTTTCTGACATTGCAAATTTTTACAGCAACAGACAGCTGTATTTATCTGGTGAATTTGAAATACTAAACTTTTAGTTAGCAGACCAATGCTGATCCCACAGTACCACCACAGCTCCTTTTAGGTACTATTCTTAGAATTTCCTTCAACAATAACCCTTGTATTCATAGTGTAACTTCTGAGAACAGAAACCTAATACATGTTGTTTACTATTTAGTCCAGTACTTAGCTGAACATGTTTATATTCTGACCTTAGGGAAGCTTCTAAACAGCAACAAATATAGGTCTTCATACACTATACATTCAGGCACACCGATTGTTTAAGAAAAAGTAATTATACTTTAATTGAAGATGGAAGAATTCTCTAGGAACGTCTCAAAATGAATGCAACTCTACTCTCCCACAGACTCTTAAATTCCTGTAAGAAGGGATGTGGTCTTTTGTTGGAACAGAATCCTGATTACAACGAGTGAGTCCTTTGGGAGAAAAAAGGTTGGTCTAGTACCCAGATTTGAAGAAAAGGATTAAAACTAATATGCAGGAATTAAGACAAAATGTTTGTTTTTGATAACGTGGGGAGAGATTACTCTAGAGGGATGGATGGGGAATAGCAAGGAAAAAGGAAGCAATCTGAACCATCTTTGAATTTGCAAATTTTTAGTAAGGTTGCTGAATTACAAAAAAATAAGTGTAGTGGTTATGAATCGGGCTGTGAACTGCAAGGTCAGCAATTCTAAACTACCAGCTGCTCCGCCGGAGAAAGATGAGGCTTTCTGCTCCCGTAAAGATTTACAGCCTCGGAAACCCTGTACAGGGTCGCTATGGGTCGGAACTGATTCGACAGCACTTAACAACAACAACAACAACACCTAGATTGGTGACTAAAACTTTTGTAAAAACCATTTATAGAGCTGGAGTTTGTACCGTGATTGCTATGGGCAGAAAACAGTATTTGGATGAGACACAGGGGTTAAAGCAGATAACAATAACGTAAAATTCCAGAATTTGCATCAGTCTAAGGGAAGGTTTTGTTCTGGTTCTCAATATGGAACTAAGATCATCAAATTTTCCAAGTGTAGGGGTAATTGAACTCAACACTAGGTTTTTGAAAAATAAAAGTAAAATGCTAAGTGTGGTATTACTTAACATTTTCCTTTTACGTTCTTGTTGTCATTAATTGCCATTGAGAAGATTCTGAGTCATGGTGATCTCCTATGTGACAAAGCAGAACTGCCCCACAAGGTTTTACTGGCTGTAATTACCAAGACTGTTCTTCTGGTGGTCCACTGGGTGGATTCAAGTTGCCTATTTTAGGTACGCAGTTTAATGTAAATTATGGAGTAATCCAAAGGCTTCATGAAGGAAGCAGACAAAGCTACTTCCTTTTATGTAGGGAAAGGTGTTAAAAACATTAGCTTACTTCTAAATGAAAGGGTTGAGGAATTTCATATTAAATCTTAAAGTAAGTTTTCTACAGTCCTTATTTCCCTGGTAATAGGCCCTAGCAATTGAAGGCAGGGTGCTGAACCCACCTCCCCCATTCAGCTGTACTAAGACTTTCCTTGGAGGTCACACACAACACTTAGCTTGGAGTTCCAGGGATTATTGATAGCAGCAGCCAGCAGAATAAAAATTCCATAGGTAGGCAGTAAATATTTGAAAAGACCTTTCAGTTTGGGGAATGGTTTATATTGTTGCTTAAAAATGTAGTTTGAGAGCCATGGGAGTCTACGATTGGGTGCGGCATGTTTTACAAATGATACCCATTTGTCCTGAGCGAGAAACATTCCATCCTGTAAATGTCAGTTTCACAGTGACCAGATATGATGAATGAGTCCTCTGGCTCCTATTAATATGGAGGTCACACATTTAGAGAAAAAAATTAGAGACCATTGCAAAATTAATTCCCCTTCTCGGTGTGGCTAAAATGATAGGGAAGAAAATGGGGTGAACAAGTTTGCAAAAATATGAAACATCAAGTTTCTCTTTGAATGTCTCTCTGAGCCTCCAACTTCATAAAGAAATTATCTTAATCATATTGAAAAAAAAAAAAATGAGAGGGCTTGAAATACGATCTCAGATGGAAACTCAGACACAGGGAAGTATAGCATAAATTTCTAGGCACTCAAGTCTGGGATATTGCAGGCATGATTCCATAGCTCAACCTCTGAAAGGAATAATAATTACTATTTGGCTATTTGTCAAGGTGAGGGTTCCACTGGAGGGAACGTCTTATTCAATTTGGGAGCTGAAATTACACACCTGGTAAGATATTAAATAACAGCACAAAGCTGAAAAGGGAAAGAAGGCGAGCTAGTAGCTGAATTGTAAGTGAGGAAGAAGTAGATCCAAAGTGTGAGGAAGGCCTGAAGGAAAGGGTGAGTAGCTTCTTTGGTGCTAATTTTAGGCTTAATCTCATTTTATGCAAATTCACATGATATTTTTAATCCATTTATGTATCTGTTAATGACAAAAGATGTCACTTTGCAATTAGCAGGTGTGGTAAATCAATTAATCAACTAACAAATATTTATTAAGAGCTTAATATATTCAAAGCCAATGCCAAGTGTATAGGAGATGCAAGCATAAATTGCATTACCTATCTTGCAATTTATTTGCAGAATCAGACTGTACTAACAAAATCTAGCAAAAATCTGTTGTTCATTGTGAAACACTAGGTTTCAACTCATGGTAGAAAAATATGGAAAATCACAAATGAATGGCACTTTACCTGCCACAGAAATTTATAGACTTGTTAGGGAAGAACTCATGGAAAGATTAAGATAGGTCACAGACAGATAATTTGATATACATTTGAACTTTGAGAACTAGTTTTGCTTTTTTTTTTTTCCTTTTTTGACCATCCATGAAATAAATATGCATAATATACACTTAAAATGTTCTAGGAAGGCAGTAGGTATTGTACACACAAAATAAGTATTTGTCACTCCATTTTTATTATTACCAATTGGGTAAAACAGTTTTATTGCTTGAGTTAGCATAGTGAGTCAGGAATATTACTCTCTGCCATTAGACAAGAATCAGTACATTGCATAGGAAAAACTCACTTCTGTGTACAGTAACATGTTCCTTCATCCATTGGTTTAAATATAGTCCTGTAGTAAACTGAAAAAGGTTCAGATTACAGCAAATGTATGTTAAACATTAAAGTGTTTTATTTGAAAATTGGTGTGTGAATGTTGGGAATTGGTATTTAACCTTAAATGCACTTAAGTAAAAAACTGGCTTATATTTGAGTTATTGCAAAAATGTTTAGGCATCACCATGGTTTATTAAGGATGCTAGTGAAGCCCCTGTGTAGGGGTTAGAGCAAGGACAGGCACTTTTTCTTGACAAAGGTATTAAAGTATCCATTATAACCTCCTGACCATCAAATTACTCTCTGTTTGTCATACCATTTTAAATTTACATGGTACCAGGGCCTTAAATGTCAGGATTTCTGTTATAACTTAGACTCTAGTGTCTTTAATTAATGCTTCATGTTCCTGTTATGGTTATTTAGAATTTGCTGAAATCCCCAGAGCTATAAATTTCTTTTACAGGTCTTTGCGGTATGAACTTTAACAAAACAGCTATAAAGGGGTAATAGGAAAGAGCTGTATATCACAGAGCAGCAGCAGCAGCAAGTTGGGACGAAGAAGGAAGTATTTTGCAAACGGATTAAAAGATTTTGTTTTTGTTGAGGGGTTTGGAACTGGAACAAATTGGGCATAAAATTTAGATAAGAAAGCTGTAATGCTTTGAGTGGGTATAGATTTCCATTTTTCACTAGGTAAATAATTTCACTTAAATCATATTAAAGTCAAATTGATTTCATTAATCTAAACACACTCTGAATGCCTACTGTGTGTTTAATATATTTTTGCTGCTATAGAAGTTACACAGAAAGGAAAAGGCAAGTTTCTGTCTCATTCATCATCAAAAACTAGTTTTGGAGGCACAGTTAGCATACATGAAGCAATTACAGACCATTATGAGACAGACCATAAATCTGTCAAAGTGCATAGTCTAGTTGTGAATTTTGAGTGCTACTGCATCTCATGGGAAAAGATCAGTAGGAACTAGAATTACCATGGAATCCACCATAAAGTAGGAAGCATGAAATGGTTATTGTAAAATGGATGGCCATTGGAACGTTGACCCAGTACAAGGATGTTCCAACAGAGAAAATGGCACAATGCAAAAAACAACAACAGCAACAACAACAAAAAAACACAGCATTGAATCCTAGAAAAGAACATAGTTTCATATTCAGAAAGATCTAGTTATGAATTGTTTACTATATTATATCATTTGTTTAAGAAAGAGAGGTCTGTTTAGGAAGAAATATATTATTTAGAATTGGGAGTGTATATATTTCAAGAACAGTTTAAAATGATTGAAAGAAATATTAAAATCTCCGTTGAGGGCTATTTTAAATGTAAACTGCTTATGCGATATTTTACAGCAAATTAACATGATAAAGATTTATTTCATTATTATTAACATAGAAACTTTGGATAGTTTCCCTTGTCCTAGATGGCAGTAAAAAAAAATGGGATGAGGCAGGTGGGAGAGAAAATGAAGCAGGAGTCCATATTTTGTTCTGAGTTTCAAAGTACCACAATAAGTTTGAAAAGGAAAAAAAAACAAGCTTCAACTTACTTTGTAAGGTAGAGTGCACAGAGCTGTACAGATTATTGATCTTGCTTTTAAAAACATATTTTACTTTTTTTAATGTTTTATTCTGAATGGAATGAAGATTTATAGGGAAGATCATATGTTTTACCTTTTAAAATAATATATCTTGTTTTATTAAAATGATTGCAATCTCTTCTATGTACCATCTGTTAACTGTATTTACCTCTATTCACTTTCACTTTTGCATGCATCTTTTCGTTGCAAACCTCCCCCTTGTATATTGTCTTCCCTATCACCCATGTTAACATGTGTCTAACCTCTAGCCACCGCCACTGTCACCATCATAAAAGTTTCTTTTATCAAGGAACACTTTTCTTAACTTTTGACAACATCGTTGTTACTAAGTGCCATCTAGTCAGTTTCTGGTTCATAGCCACCCTGTCAAGGGTTTCTGAAGATTGCCTTGTGAATATGAACCACTGACCTTGCAGTGCAAACCAACCTTGCAGTCCAGTGCATTACCCTACAGAGGTACACCACGACTGGTCTTATACATTATCTATCCTTTAATGATTTACTGATTTCACTCAGCATAATGCCCTCTTCGACTATCCATGTTGTGAAATGTTTTGCAGATTTATCATTATTCTTGAGGGTTGCATAGTATTTCACCTTGTGTATATATCAAAGCTTGTTAAACCATTCTTCTGCTGATGGGCATTTAAGTTGCCACCATCGTTTTTTAATGTGCCTCTTGTAGACAGTATATTTAAGGATTCTGTTTTTTATTCAATTCTGCAACTCTCTGTCCCTTTATGTTCAGTGTAATTATTGATAGGTATGAATTGATTGCCACCATTTTGTTCTGTGTGTGTGTGTTTTGTTTTTATATTGCTGGTTTCTTTATTCCACATCATTCTCTGTGCTGAATTGATTTTGTCTGTGTGTTTTCTTTTCATTTTCTTCATTTTTGTTGTACTAATGTTTGTTAAATTTTTCTGATTATCTTCTATCTTATTTTGATGTGAAGGTGTATTAATGTTTTATGAGGTTACCCTGTAATTAATTAATTTTTTTCTATTTAAAACAGTTGGTTTTATTTTGAAATCTGCTTGACTTCTTCACCACTTATGAGTCTTGTATCTATATTATCCCCTATTTTGGCTTCATAGTTCCCATCTTTTTAAATTGGCATTACTAGTTGCCTATTTTCAATTTTGTTAGTTTATTTTACTTTAAATACTTCTACATATGGATTAGAGTCCTGGTGTGGCACTGTGGGCTATGTGCTAGACTGCAAAGTCATTTGAACCACAAGGTTTGTGGTTCAAACTCACCAGCTGCTCTTTGGAACCCCATACAGGGTTGCTATGGGTTGGAAACAACTCTACAACCCTTAACAATAACATACATGGTTTGAGTTCTGGGTGGTGTAATATATGTTAATCTCAAGTGATAACCTGCTATTGTTCATTCTCAGTCCAAGGAACATCCTCTAGTATTTTTTGTAAAGTTGGTCAGGTCATTATAAATTCCTTTTATTTTGGCTTATCTGGATATGTCTTTATTGTACCGTTATATTTGAGGGACAACTTTGCTGGGTATATGATTATTTGTTGGCATTTTTTTTTCCTTTCAGAGTTTTGAATATGTCATACCAATGCCTCTTGCCTGCATGATTTCTGCTGAGAAATCAGAAATTAGTCTTAATCGTTTTCCTTTGTATGTAACTTTTTGCCTTTTCCAAGCTGCTCTCAAGATATTCCACTTGTCTTTGATTTTGGAAAATTTGATTATGATGTTTCTTAATGATTTTCTTTAAAAATATATCCTGTTTGGGGTTCATTTCCACTTCTTGTATGCACAGTTTCTTGTCTTTCATGATGTTAGGGAAGTTTTCTTCCAACAGCTCTTCAACAATTACCTCTGTGTTTTTTATTGTTTCTTTCTGTTCTGGAATTCTAATCACCAATAAGTTATTTTTCATCGTGGTGTCAAACATAACTATTAGGTTTTTAAAAATGTATTCATTTTTTCCTGATTGTTATTCTAGCATACTAGTATTGAGAGGTTCACCTTCAAGCTCACTAATTAGGGTTACCATTGCTTTGAATCTGCTCCTTTGTCCTTTCAACAAATTGTCCATTTCTGAAATCTTAGTATTAATCTTCTGGATTTCTAATTTAAGGAATTTTACTGTTTCAAATTTTCCATTTATTTTATCTGTTTGTTCTTGCAGTGTTTTCCTGAATTCTTAAGTTTTTTCTGTGATCTCTTAACTTGTTCTCTATAATTTGAAGGTAATTAAACATAAATTTTAAAATTCTTTTTCGGCTCTTTCCATTACTTTTTCTTCCTCTGAAAGTTTTCTGGTTCTGCATCTTGGTTTGAGTCATTTGCTCTTGTATCTTCATTTAAGCTAAAATTGTCTGTTGCCTCTGGGGTGTTATCATATTTGTATTTATTTGATGACTGCATGTTGATGTGTTGTTAGGTCCTCAACAACTGTTTTCTGTAGGTATAGTTAGAGAATTAAAGTGTGTACTGTTGTCCATTTGCCATTTGAGTACCTCAGCTTAGAGTGGGTTTAGCTGGTTTGGGCTGCTACCATTGATCAAGTGGTATAGGAGCCTGTATTGACTCTTGCCCAGTGTAAAGAGCTGCAGACGATAAGTTTGTGTCTGGACTGTATGGGTACAATTGCTATCTCCTGTTGGATGGGAAATAAGATAAAAATACCCCATATGCACATACATACACACACAGAAAACAAAACAGAATTAAAATACAAGTCATCAACAATGAAATAAAAAATATATATAAAGAATGAGAAAAAAAAAGAATTAAAAACAGGCAGGAACCAGAAAAATGGGACAGGAAAATGCAACTACAGCTAAGAAATAAAAGAGAAAAAAATAAATAAAATAAATTATTTTAAAAACAAACAAACAAACAGAAAAACCAGGATGCAAGAAGATTAAAAGAGAAAATGTGGAGAGTAGTGAGGAAAGATCAAAAGGAGAAAAAAAGAGGAGGGATGAGAAACAAGAAAAAATAAAATAAAAAGAAGGAAAAACAAAAGTGGAGATAGAAAGGATAAAATTGAAGAGAATGGAAAGGGAAGAAAAAGGAAAATAAAGAATCAATAAATAAAAATAATGAAGGAAAAAGCAAAAGAAAAACAAAACACCAGTGCAGCTGTTGGAGAGGATAAAATACTGTGGAGCTGCTATTAGCCAAGGAACTTATGAAGTAGGTGTGGGAGGAATGTGATAATGGAATTCCTTGTCCTAGATGGAGTACCTATAGTTCTAGGTGCTATCTAGGTTTAGGGCCCTCAATCTGGAAATAGTTCATGTAGGCCCTTGATAGAGCTGGTTTTTGCATCTTTTAGGGCCACAGGACTGGGGACAAGGGTTTCTGCAAGACTAATGTTGGACTTCTGGTTCTGCACATTCTGTAGTTCAGAAGGTGAGCTCACCTGAATCCAGGCACCAAAGCAGTGCAGTTTGCCTCACCTTACACAGGTCTGGCTTACAACCACATGGCTGCAAACTCCTGAAGAGCAGAGTTTGTGCTAGGGGTAGATACAGGTAGAAACTTGTCACACTGCTGATCACCAGATAAGTATGGGGAAAAAGAAAGGATTTCAACTTTCTTGTCACCTGTGTGAATCAGCTCTGCCTGGTCAGCTTCTGTTTCCAAAGCTCTTCACAAAAGTTCAAGATGGCTGCCTTACATCTGGGCAGCCATTCAGTATTCAATTTCCTCACTCAGCATCCCTGCTCAACTTCTCCTCCCAGCTAGCACTGAACACTTTTCTAATATTTTCTCTGAAGTTCAAGGTTCCAGGATTTTCATCTGTGTCCATCTTGCTTTTTTAAAAGTTCCTTTTAAAAATTGTCTTAATCTAGGAATGTTAAAAACAGTGATAATATTGAGAGCTATGTTATGACAATGGATAGTTTGCTTATGAAGAATTATTTTAGAGATCATTGTTTTCATATTCTTTATTAAATATCAATCATGTGGTATATTAGAATTGTATCTTGATGAAAATTTGTTTTGCACATTTGTTGTAAAATTAACTTTTTTCATTCTGTAAATCTTTGTAAAATGTTATATAATTTAAAACAGGACAGTCAAGGTTGTATTGCAATAGCAAATAGCACAATCTCTTGAAGTAATATAAATTTACACTAAACTATATGCCCATTCCAGATTAAGGATGTTATGTTTCTGTAAACCATAGTCAGTAAAGTAGTCCTGTTGTTGTTGCTGTTAAGTGCCATTTGGTTGGTTCCAACCCATAGCGACCCTGTATAATGTTTCCAAGGAGTGACTGGTGAGATCAAACCAACATTGCAGTCCAGCACATTAACCTGTAGCACCACATCAGGACTCCAAAATAGTCCTTTTGTTGTTGTTATTGTAAGGTGCCATCGGGTCAGAACTGACTCTTAGCAACCCCATGCACAACAGAACGAAACAATGTCC
>NW_006408533.1:23957545-23979899 GCF_000296735.1 Chrysochloris asiatica | reverse complement strand
GCTATCTTAGGCATTAGTGAGCTGAAATGAACTGGTATTGGCCATTTTGAATCTGACAAAATAGTCCTAGAGTGGTACAATTGGTTAAATGCTCTGTTACTAACAAAAGGGTTGTAGAAATTTCAGAGGAATAATTTGGCAATCTACTTAAAAAAAAAATAAAAAAAAAAATGACAGTCATTGAAAATCTCATAAAGTACAGTTCGACTAGGACATACCACATATGATTATCATGAGTCAAACTTGACTGGGCAGTAATCTTTTTTTATTTTCTTTTTTAATTAGGAAACAACAGTGACAGTGCCTCAACCGTCTCGTAGGCCCTCAGTTTCTATGAAGGGGATGGGAACCTGGCAAATCCCACATTGACTCCTAAAGACTTTCTTCACATAGTGAAAACTCAGTTCTGGTCACATGACCATGCCAAACTTTTAAGTTCAATTATCATGTATGCAACACTAACATAGGGCAGGGTGGAGGAGAGCTGGAAATACTCAGATAGATGAATATCCCTAATGGCTTCCATAATTAGTGCTGAGGTTTGAGGAGAGAAAGACACATTATCTCTCAACATGCCACTATAATTATAATTATTGGAGGAGTGGGAATGTTAACATGTAAACAAATAATATCAGAGGGGTAAACCAAATAAAGAAAACAAAATAGGACAATATACAATAGTATGATGGAGTCCTGGTGTGTGCTGCTGGAGGATAAACACTGGACCACAAGGTTGTTTTGAACTGCAATGTCGGAGGTTCAAACTCACCAACTGCTCCTTGGAAACCCTATACGGGGTCTTCATAATTTGGAATCCACTCAATGGCACTTAACAGGAATAGAACATTGGGGTAAGAAAGTAAAAAAAAAAAAGAAGTCTCCAAATAATTGACTGAAAATTAAATGGCTGAAAGTTATGCAAATTTCTACCAAAATTTGGTAAGTAGGATGTCCTGAACATAAGAATGAGTTGAAGTAAGGCTTTGTAACTTCAAATAAAGTTGTTCGATTTTATTTTACTGGGGCAATTTTCATCAGGTGTGATCATATCTTTTTAATGACATCTAACAATTGTATAAATAATGATTAATTATGAGGAGAGAACAAATTTAGAGAAACCAGTTCAGAAGTCAGTCACAGAAGATTCAGTCTAGAAACGGGGTGTGGGAGTCGGTACTGAGCTGAGGATGGATTAGAGACAGCAGATGTTATGTTTTGTAAAGTGAATGCAATGTATGAGTGCAAAAGAGAGATTACTGTTGTTCTCATGTTCTGGATATGAGCTATTGGCTAGAAGAAGGTCTCATTTATCAAGATGGACAGAACTAAAGCAGGGACATGTTTTAAGGTAATGTGGTGTCAGAGTGCTTGCTTAAGGTTTCTGGTTTGTAAATATTAAGTTGCTACCTATTTCTTACTTCTATGACTTTTGATAAGAAATCTGCTGTTATTCGAATTATTGTTCCTAAAGCAGTAGTCCTTAACTAGGTGTAATTTTGCCCTTAAGGGTACACTTGACAATATCTACAGTTGTTTTTCCTTATCAAAACTGGGTGGGTGAGTAGGTGGCATTGGCATCTAGGATTCAAGTCCATAGAGGCTAGCGATGCTTATACACAACAAAAAACGTATCTGGTTCAAAATGTCAATAGTGCTGAGTCTGGCGATCATTATTCCATCGGTATTATAATTTCTCTCTGGATGTTTTTAAGATTATTCTCCTTTGTCTCTAGTTTTCAGAAGTTTAACTATGATCTGCACATAAGTTTCTTTGAGATTTTTCCCATTTAGAATTCAATGAGCTTCTGGAGTCTATAAATTTATGCCTTTCACCAAATTAAAAATTTTTATCATTATTTCTTTAACTTTTTTCAGAATCACACTCTCTTACTTATTAAATTCCAGTTTTAGAATGTTAAAACTTTTTTTTTTTTTTCATGAGTGATCCCTGAAACTGATTTTTTTCAATTAATTTCTCTTTGTTGTTCAGAATGAATTATTTCGCTACTAGGTCTTCATGTTAACTCATTGCTCCCTCTGTCATCTGTCTTGACTGTTGAGTCTCTCCTCTAAGGTTTTTGTTCTTGCTCTTGTTTTGTTGATAATGTCTTGTAATGTTCAATTCTAAAACTTCCATTTGATTCTACTTTATATGTTCCATTACTTTGCTAAAATCTCCTATATGTGCATTTGTTTCAAGAGTATGTGTTATTGTTGTTGTTGGTAAATGTCATCAAGTCAGTTTTGACTCATAGCAACCCTGTATAGGGTTTCCAAGGTTTGAACCACTAACCTTGTGACTAGCAAATCTGTACTTATCCCACAGTGCCATGCCAGAACTCTAATAATATGCATACAGTGACTTATTAAAGCATTTTGTAGCATTTGTTTTTACATCCTTGTCTGATAATTCCAGTATTAGTGTAAGCTCAGTGTTATTGTCTCTTGACCATTCTAATTTGAGTTGAAGGGCAGCTTTTTATGTATTTTAATGGTATGTGTAAAAAGACCTGGAGTTAGAAACTCAAAGTTTCAACATGTTCAGCATTTCTCAAATTGAGAGAACTAAAGAAAAAAAAAAACTAAAAAAAAATGAAGCCTTGACTTTCAATATTGAAGAATTCTATGGACAAGTTGAGTCCTGGTGTAGTGTTATGGGAAAAAGCACTGGACCTCAAGGTCGGTTTGAACCAAAAGGTCAGCGATTCAAAGTCACCAGTCACTCCTCGGAAACCCTATACAAGGTCACTGTGACTTGTAGCCAATTCAATGGCACTTAGCAACAACAAAAACCTGGGCAAAATAGATAATGATGCAGAAAGCACCAAGAGAAGAAAGATTGAATGAATACACGGTATCACTGTACTAAGAAAAGCAAAAAAAACCTCTCTGTTCAATAATTCCAAGAGGTAGCATAGGATCAAGAATCAATGGTACTGATCAAAAAAAATCCCAGATGCACTGAACTGAAGGCATTAGTGAAAAACAAGTTTCCAGGTATATATGAAATACACAATGAAATCTTTCAACAAATTTATGCAGTCCTGGAGACATTCACATGGCAAGAAATTTGAAACACAGATTACCTGGCCAACTGATTGTGCCCATTCCAAAGAGAAGTGATCCAATGGAAAGCAGAAATCATTGAACAATACTATTAATATCACGTGCACACACACACACACACACACACAAAATTCTGAAGATAATTAAAAAATGGTTGCAACAGTACATCAAGAGAGAAATGCCCTAAATTCAAGTTAGATTCAGAAGATGATGTGGATCCAGGGTTATCACTACTGATATCAGATGGATTTCACTGAGCAGAGAAAATCAGAAAGATGTTTATTTCTATTTTATTGACTATTCCAAGGCATTCAACTATGTGGATCATAAAAATTATGAATAACATTGAGAAGAATAGGTATTCCAGAATGCTCTATTGTGCTCATGAGGAACTTGTACATAGACTAAGAAGCAGAGTTAGAACACAACAAAAGGATACTGAATAGTTTAAAATCAGGAAAGATGTGAGTCAGTGTTTTATACTTTCACTATATTTATTCAATTTGTATATGGAGCAAATAACTTTATAAGCAGGCTTATATGAAGAAGAATGTAGAATCAGGATTGGGAAAAATCTCATTAGCAACCAGTGATATACAGATGATATAACCTAGGTTGCTAGAAGCATGTATGACTTAAAATACTTATTGATGAAGATCAAAACATTCAATATAGATTACACCTCAATTTAAAGAAAACAAAATGCCTCACAACTGGAGCAATAGCATCATGATAAATGGAACAGAGACTGAAGTTGTCAAAGACTTCATTTTACTTGGATCCACAATCAACACTCATGAAAGCAGCAATCAAGAAATCTAAGGACAGATTATGTTAGGCAAATTGGCAGCAAAAGATCTCTTTAAAGTGTTAAAGGGCAAATTTTCAGAGGACTAAGGTGCCCCAAAACATGGCATTTTCAATCAGCACATAAACATATGAAAGTAGGACAAGGAAAATTGTAGAAGAATCTATGCCTTTTAATTATGGTGTTGGTGAAAGGCATTAACTGCTAGAAGAACAAATAGATTTGTGTTGGAAGAAGTGCAGTCAGAATGTTCCTTGGAAGCCACAATGGTGAGTATTAGTCTCTCATACTTCAAACATGTTATCAAGATGAACTTGTAACTAGAGAAGGACATCATATTCCATGAAGTGGTCAGTGAAAAAGAGTAAGACACCCCCCACCCACTCCCCTGCAATGAGATGGATTGATATCAGCAACAATAGGCCCAAATTTAACAATTGTGACGGTGGCATAGGACTGGGTAATGTTTAATCCTGTTGTATATATGGTTGCATGAGTTGGAACTGACACAAGGGTATTTAACAAGAACAACAACAAAAGTTTATAGCGTTAGAAACTCTGTATAGGTTTACTGTGACTCAGAATATATGCTGACAGTGGTTTTCGTTTTTGTTAAAGGCTAATGAGAATGAGCATCTTTTCATGTGTTATTGGCCACTTGAATAACCTTATTGGTGAAGTGTCTGTTTACGTCCTTTGTGATTTTGTTGTTAAATTTTAAGAGTTTTATATATATTAGCTCTGGTAGCGTAGTGGTTACGAATCGGCCTGCGAACCTTAAGGTCAGCAGTTCGAAACTACCAGCCGCTCCGCGGGAGAAAGATGAGGCTTTCTACTCCCGTAAAGATTTACACCCTCGGAAACCCTGTTACAGGGTCGCTATGGGTCGGAACCGACTCAATGGCACTTAACAACAACAACAACATTTAACATTAAACCCTTATTGTATATATAGTTTGGAAGACATAGTCTCCCAGTCAGTAGGTTAATTTTTATTCTATTGAAAAATTATTTTACCAAGGGTATTTTATTTTTATGATGGCCCAATTATTTGTCTTCTGCTGTTAATGTATTTGTGTTTGTTAATCTATCATTAAAAATACAAACAAACAAACAACTAGTTCACCAAGTTTTATCCCTACATTTTTGGCCCCAAACCTTATGGTTTTAGTTTTCATCTCCTAGATCCAGGGGATGATTGGTACCAAGATGTAAAAATATATCTCACAAACACAGGGCCTACATTTTGTGTTAAATTAGGTGTATGCTTAGAGTATGGTTCTTACTTCCTTTCTACATGTGGATATTCAATTGTGCCATCACCATTTGTAGGAGACACTGTTCCTTCCCCATGGAATGGAATTATGAGCTTTATTGAAAAGCACGTGACCAAGGATGGTGAATTTATTTCTTGGCTCTCACTTATATTCCATGCGTTTGTGAGTTTACTGTTGATGCAGTACCAGGCTAATTTGATTACTGTAGCTGTTATATTATATTATGAAATAAGAAAATGTGACACCCCTACTTTGTTCTTCAAAATTATTTTAGCTATTCAGAGTCTCTTTCCTATTCATACAAAGTCCATTATTGGTTTTTTCTTTTTCAGTAAAGAATGCCATAGGAATTTTGATTGATATTTCATTGAATTTAAGAATGCTGTGCATTCTATTGAAGTTTCCAAAGCAGTAAGCCTTCCAATCCATGAGCATAGAATATTCTTCCATTTAAATAACTTGTTTAGTCTCATGAAACAGTCCATTTATAGTTTTTAATTTTTTTTCTTTTTTTATGAACTTGGAACTTGAGGAAGAGGAAAATGGTTTTAAGACACAGAAAACAGTATCAAATAGTCATCTTGCAATGTTGGTAATTGTTTGTTCTTGGGAAATGTATTTATTAGAATTGTCTTAATACTGTTAAGTGTTCATTTGAGATTTGTAACTATCCTGGAGTTTGTTCAATTAATGAATCTTAGAATTGTTCAAGGACTGCAAACATAGAAAATTAATGGTGAATAACTGAAGTTGTTAATGATGGTTTTAAATGCTTGAATAAAGTTAATATGTAGAAATTAATTAACTGTTAGTTTTCATATGGACCAACAGTGCCAAAAGCTGAGCTCTCCATCTAAATTACCTACTTTTAACCACAAAGGAGCATGTGGTATAAGCATAATATTACTATATGTAGCTATTAATTCTTCAGGTACTTATGACATATCTACTTCTTACCAAACATGGGATAGCTTGCATTAGTGAGTAAAAGTAGACACCATTTTCCCTAGATGTGTGAGTCATCTATTGTTGAAAAAAAAAAGTCAAATCAAAACAAAAAAGCAACCAAAAAGTTAAATATTTAGTCCTAAAAGCAATTTTTCTGCGGTAACTTATAAAATGATTATCAAACACACTTAAAATTAGATTCTTAAAGTGAATTTTGAAATAAAGGTGATTTTCTTCCTGAATAACCATATTTTTCCCATAAAACTTAAAAATCAAAGGGTAATGGATCACAAATAATTGTTCAGTAGGAAAGTATGCAATTATAAAGCAGTAAATCAGTTCACAAATTATACCAACTTGGAGACATGGTTTTTAAAAACAAATAGATTAAATTAATTAAATCTATCTTTAGTTTTCATTTTTATTTTAGCAATGAAAAGCTAGTTTCTTCATTATGATTGTTTGTTCCTTTCCAAATGCATAATTATAAGGATATTCTGAAAATTCAGAAGCATAAAATGTGAAGTTAAGATGGTGGTGGTAATACGGTAGTTGCTGCGTGTTGTGATGTTGGTTCTGATCCTGTACAGTGTTTCTGGGGCTGTAAATCTGTACTGGAGCAGAAAGCCTTATTTTTCTCCATCAGAGTGCCTGGTGGACTGAAATTGCTAACCTTGCAGTTAGCAGCCTGAGGAGTAAACCACTATGTTACCAGAGCTGCTTGAAGTTAAGATACTTGGATTAATTTAAACCAAACATTCTAGTGTTCATTTTCATTTAAAGGAAATATTTTCAACTTCAATGTGGAAAACAAAGGAGAGAAAAATCATGATTTGTGCAAACTGCAAAATAGTATCATTGAAGAAAATTGTTTTGACTCAAAAACCATCCCTTTTTACTTAAAAAATTTTTTTTTTCAAACTTTAATCTGACACCTTTATCAATACATATAAATTGCATAAATTTAACCATAACCAACAATCCATTTTCTTATGTTATGTTCAGTAAGAAAGTCAAACCTTGGCAATTCCAATTGAACTAACTTTCTAGCACAATGATGCTTAATTATATACATATGAAACTGTATCAGAATCATGGTTTAATTTAATCTGTTAAACTATTACATTTGATAAAATTAAATGTTTGGGGGTTATGTCTGTTTCTTGATGCTAACATAAACAAATACAATTGGTAAAATCAGAAGCTAGTGTTATAAGGAGCTCTGGTAGCATAATTGTTACGAATCGGGCTGCTAACCTCAGGGTTAGCAGTTCAAAACTACCAGCTGTTCCACAGAAGAAAGATGAGATATTCTGCTCCGGTAAAGACTTACAGCGTTGGAAACCCTGTGCAGGGTCACTATGAGTTGCAACCAACTCCATGACACATAACAACAACAGTGCTGTAATACATAGTAATTCAATGAAAATTTCTGGAGCATAATGGACTAGTAAAACAGGTGATGAAGTACACAATTTGTATGGAAGTTAGTGGAGACGTAATTGATGTTATTATTGTTGGCTCCATCTCACAGTGATTCCATGCGTACAGAGTTGAACTACCTTACAGGAGGGTATTCAGTGAACAATGCTGTGAACTTTTGGAAGCAAATTCTAGGCCTGTCTTCCAATTTGCATCTGGGTGTGTTTGAACCACCACCTTTTCAGCTATTTGTTGTGTGCTTAAGCATTTATGGCATGTTGTTGTTATATGCTGTTGAGTTGGTTCCAACTCACAGCAACTTTGTATAAGGTTCTGAGGAGTGACTGGTAGGTTTGAACTACTGACCTTGCCATTAGCAGTCCAGTGCTTATCCTACAGCACCACAACAAATATAAGATCTGAATTCTGTTTTAAGGACATTTAATGAAGGAAACATGCAAGTTCATAAAAAGAGAAACAATCCAGAATTGTAGAAAACAAAGAGTTAGGAATTTAAAAATGTATCTGATTTCTGACTGTCAACAAGGGGATGTAAAAGCATTGATATTTTGATACGACTAAGTGTCTGCTGGTTAAGCTTAAAAATCAGTTGTTTATTTTTATTTTTAATTTCAAACATATTTTAAAGTAGAGATCATGTACCTACCATTCAATTTGAATGGTAGTCAGAGCATGGCTAATCATTTTACCTAGTTTGTTACACAAGTATTAGCATTGTTTTTATTGGCAAGAGAGGATGATAAAGGAATAATAAATGTGTTTATTAAAAACATGAAGCCTCAGGATGCTTACTGTAAACGGTTGAGAGTTTAGCAGCTCACTGTAAGATCAAGAGTTTGAGTCCACTCAGAAGTGCCACAGATGAGAGGCCTGCAATCATTCATAGATTAATTGAAAACCCTATGTAGCACAGCCCTATTCTGATACACACAGAGTTGCTATGAGTCAGAATTGACTTGAAAGCAAAAGATAATATTATGAATATGGTTTTTTCAGTGTGCCAATTTATATGCCATATAATATTTGCAATGACTCAGAAATGGTGATTATAGTATCATTTCATAGTTTAAAAATTGTAAAAGCTGTGTACCACTAAGATCCTCTTGGGCTCACATGTTTTTATTAAATTTGTTCTAGCTGTCACCTCAGTTTTGTCCCAGTTCTGATTGGGCTTCCACACAGATGCTACTCGAAAGTACATTGCTCCATGCCTATGTTTTGGGCCTTTTGTCTCTTTTTTATGCTTCCCTGTTGATGCCTTTATAGGACATTAACTGGAGTCCATGTATAACAACCACGATATACAAGGGGGCTTCAAAAAGTATGTGGAAAAATTACATTATCTTTTCATTGAATTTTTTTCACAGGCCAACTTTGATCAACAACAGATGTGGGATAAAAAGTCTTCCAACTTGCTCTTTTTTGATAAACACTCTTGAGAGAGACCAGGCAACTAGTTTTACTTAGTGGCAACTACTTTGACAATGCATTCTCTTTGTGGCTCTCCCTTCTTTCCTGCTTCGTTTTTAGCATCCGTCATTCTTGTTATCTGGCCTAGCACTTCATAATGAGATAATAGAATATAAACCTTCTGCCTCAGGCTCTGCTTTCTGTGAAACACAGGCTAAAACAGCAACTGAATGAATTTAAGACTTTGTCCAAGTTCACATAACTATCATATGTCAGAATTAAGAGTTCAGTTAAAGATTTACTTAACATGAAACCAATGCTCTTTCGCTACAATAGTTGGGATCATTAATGAGATTCAGCTGTGTGTGTAAGCGTTTGGCACTGATAATATGGCCGACCTCTCTGAGAAGTTTCCACCAAATCTTCGAAAATGTATAATATGGGGAAGTAGTGATTGTTCAGTATGGAGGAATATGTATAGTTTTTAAATTCCAGACAATCCTGGAATATTAATTTCTTTTAAAAGAGGTAATAAATAACTGTTTGGAAGCTGTTTTGTGGGATCGGGTCTTGATAACTGATGGGCTTCACTTTTGGATGAATATAAAAGGACCTGATATTTTACTAGAAATCTCCAAATATTGATACTGGAAGTTCCTCCACTCCCCAGGATCTTTTAATTTCTCTTGAAGGAATGCCCACAACTGCCCAGTATGGCAACAAAAATCACTATAGCTGAACAGGGGAAAATAATTAAGAGACTCACTAATTTTTAAAATAGATTTTCACATAAATACTTTCTTTCCGTATTCAGCCTTCCTTGCCCATCATTCCTGTGATTGGTTAACCCTAGAGACTACAGTTAGTTTAGTTGAATTGCTATAGACAATAATCTACTATCAAATGGGAATGTATAGAAAGATATGGAAGTTGCTTAGCTGATTGGAATGATGGAGGGGATACAGATATAGAATATCTTTATAACCAGAATTTTAGTGAATATATACATCTATCTATCTATCCGTATTCTTCTTAGTCACGTCACTCTCACCAGCTGAAGTGTTTGGAGCTCCCCATTCCTGTTTTATCTCTGATTTGACTTAGTTTGGAAGCCTCTTCTGCCCACATAGAAAATTTTACAGTCTGCCAAATCTGTTAAAAATCTGTTATCCCCTTCTATCTTCCCAAACTTGCTTGATATCTTTTATACATTCTTATTTCTTTTGTAATTATTATATTAAACATTTTTTTTAATTTCTCTATAGTTATTATAAGGAGCTCTGGTAGCGTAGTGGTTACGAATCGGGCTGCGAACCTCAAGGCCAGCAGTTCGAAACTACCAGCCGCTCCGCGGGAGAAACATGAGGCGTTCTGCTCCCGTAAAGATTTACAGCCTCGAAAACCCTGTACAGGGTGACTATGGGTCCGATCCGACTTGACGGCACTTAACAACAACAGCAACATAGTTATTATGGAGTCCTGGTGTGGCTCTGAGGATAAGTACTCAACCGTAAGTTTGGTTTGCACCCCATGGTCAGTGATTCAAACTTACCAACCACTCCTCAGAAACCCTGCACAGAGTTGCCATGAGTTGGAACCAACTGAATGGTACTTAACAATAACAACATAGTTATTATGGGAGCTCAGTTAGCATAGTGGGTTTCACATTGGATTGTTAAACACATGCTTAGCTGTTTGAATTCACCAGCTGCTACACAGGAGACAGATGAGGCTTTGTGCTCCTGTAGAGATTTAGATGCTCAGAAACCTTGTAAAAGGTTTGCTATGAGTCAGGCCCGACTCCATGGCACATAACAACATAGTTATTATGGGGTACACGGGTGGTTCATTGGCAGAATTTCACTTTCCTTTAGGGAGACTTGAGATATATTGTTGGCCAGTGCACTTCAAACAGAGCCATAATCTGTCCATGGAGATTTGTGTATCGCTATGATATTAACAAGGAACTCTGGTAGCATTGTGCTTACAAATCAGGCTGCTAACTTCAAGGTCGGCAGTTCGAGACTACCAGCTGTTCCGGGGGAGAAAGATGAGGCTTTCTGCACCCGTAAAGATTTGCAGCCTTTGAGGGTCACTATGAGTTGGAACCAACTCCACGGTACTTAACAACAACAATGATATTAACAGGTTTTAGTGGTGCTGAAAGGAGGTCTTGAAATCTACTACTGAAAATCAGTCAATGAAAACCCTATGGTCTGGTCCTCAAACAATCACAGCATTGGCACAGTACTCAACAGTTTTTCATTTCATTGTGCATGGGGTCATCATGAGCAAGGGGCTAAATTGATGCCGTTAACAACAGTAGATATATATTCATGCTTCAGATAGCATAGGCATAAATGCATGCATTTATTGTGTCATAGTTGTCTAAAAGCTCAGCATGATCTCTTTTATATTATAGTTTCTATTTTTGAAGAAAGTTACCTTTCTCTCATTGCAAAAAGATCTCACTAATGATCCCTCTACTCAACAAAGTTCAATAATTCATCGCAATGGTGACACAGAACTCAGACAATAAACTCACAGTTATGGGGTTTACTAGGGAAGTTAGCAGGCTACAGTGCAGGATCAGAAAATTCTCAAGGCACTTCTTTCAATCAGGACAATCTCTTCTCAGCCATGCCCATACGCAGGTCTCTCTCTGCTAAGGCAATGTGACAGAGTTCTCTTTGTGGTGATGGTTGTGTGTTGTTGAGTTAGTTCTGACTCATAGTGATCCTGTTGACCCTGACTAATAGAAATCATAGAATTTCTGAAGCTGTAAATCAATAATATATACAAGAGCAGAAAGCCTCATCTTTGTCCCTCATAGCAGCTGGAAGATTTGAACTGCTGACCTTTTGGTTAGCAGCCCAGCTCATAAACCAGTAGGCTGCTGGAGCTCCTAAAGCTCTTTTAGGCCTGTTGATAAATTCTCACAGAGAGTACCACTCCACCATAGACATCAGCCTGAAATCACTTGCCTCTAGCTTCTCCAATTAAGTGTCTGGAGGCAACCACTCTACAAGTCCCTGTTCAAAGTCATTCAATATTCCCAGTTCCATGAGCTGGGTGGGAGTCCACCATTCTGTCTAGTGCTCTGGTTCTCAGTTCTGCTTCTCTGCTACTCTTCCAGTGCCACAGCTTTCTGTGCTTGGGTCTAGGAGGCTCAATGTACAGGGAGCTCAAGGTCACTCCACTCCTGACTCTTGTTCTTTAATGATGAGATCCTCCTTTCCTGTTCCTGAGCTGACTGATTTTATACATGCTGGATCTCCAAGTCTTTCTAATCACAATTAACTTTGCTAAAAACTCAAAACTGAGTCATATAATCCTATCAGCACCTTCTCCCATCTTCTCTTACCTAAACACAGTAGGGCAAAAAAGGTTGTATGTTGGGAGTTACTAAGATGCTAAGTAGAAAAGCTATATGAAATAATTCACTACACTGCACATATTTTCTCTAACATTTTCAAGATTCAGAAAATTCATATACATATGCGTATGATGTTATCTAGCCTAAATATTCCATTTGGAGAAATCTGACCTTTGACTTATTGGAGATGCTATATGGGGGAATCAAACATTCAAAACAAATTTGGAATAGATTGATCAATTAATATGCATTAAATCTATATTAGGTTCTGGGTGTTAGGTGTGCAGAAGTGACAAGAAGAAATACCGACCTCATGTTGGAAAAAACTTGTAGAATACTGGTACAACCCTATGAATTATGAATAAAGGCAGCTGTAAGGTGGAGTCTCATAGCAAATGAGATGATGCATTTCTTGTTATCCCAGTTAAACACTGACTTTATTCTGAATAGTGGAAAGCTATTTAAAACATTTTAACAAGAGAGGAACTTGAGTGAATTTGTACTTGCATAAATAAATGCAATAGTCGAGACTGGATTGAAGTTTCCAAGAGAGGATATCCCAAAACCCCTTGAGCAGTTATTATATTTTAAAAAATGTGCTACATTAAATACTTTGAAACAATTTATGTTTTGTTTTTTTTTTTAAATATTATAAGGACTGCTTTTGGTTTTGGTTTATTTTTCAGTTGAAATTATCTTGATTTTAGTGATAAATGATAGAAATTTGGGGAAAAAATAGTTGATTGGCACTAGAAAAAGTGGCTGATTTGAGACACATTACAGGACTTGATAGTACAGCCTTTGGTACAGAGTGGATACCAAGGAAAGTAAAGGATAATTTTACCATTAACAGTGACTCTTAACTCTGAGGGAGAGTTATAGCCTTTCCTGAGATGAGAAAGGAGTGGCAGATGTTTTAAAGGGTATTAGAAGAGAAGAGGATTTTATTAATGTGTGGTATTACTAACTCTTTTACTGCTTTACGATATTCACATGGTGATGTCAAGAGGGAATTTGGGAGCTCAGTGTCATCAGAACATCTATAGGAGTTAGGTTTTCTACATTGGTACAAGTGGTAAGGGAAAAGTTTAAGACTACAATTCTAAACTTCTGAAGGAAGAATATTGGCCAATAAATGATTCTGAAAATGAGTTGATAAAGGACAATCAAAACAGTATGATATACACAAGAGAGTGTTTAAGGTAGATTTCTTTTTCTTAGTCTTTTACAGTAGTGGTCCTATGCAGTATTTCTCTTTTTCTGACGGACTATTTTCACTCAACATAATGTCCTCAAGGTTCATCCATGTTATATGATAGCTTACAGCTATCATCTCACACCAGCAATAACAGCAAAGATCTAAAAAGTAAAGGACAATAAATGCTGACGAGAATGTGGAGAGACTGGGATGCTCCTGCATTGCTGGTGGGATTGCAAAATGATCCAACCTCTCTGGAAAGCAATATGGCGTTTCCTCAGAAGGTTGGAAATAGAAATACCTTATGATCCAGAAATTCCTCTACTTGGTATTTACCCACAAGTAATACGAGCCATAACATGAGTAGATATATGCATACTAATGTTCATAATAGCACTATTTACAATAGCAAAAAGATGGAGCCAGCCTAAATGCCCATCAACTAAAGAATGGATAAACAAATTGTAGTACATACACACAATGGAATATTATGCTTCCTTTAAGAAAAACAACTCATTCTAAGGGGTGGAGTATTTTTTGCTGGTTGCTGGGATGTGAAGGAGGAAGTCCAAGGTGCATGGAAGGAATTGTCAAAGAACAAGGCACCAGGAACTGATAAAATAAAAATTGAAATCTTTCAAGAAAGTGAGGCAGCACTGAAGGCACTCACTCATCACTGCCAAGAAATTTGGAAGACAACTATCAGGCCGAGTGATTGGAAGACTTCCATATTTGTGCCCATTCCAAAGAGAGGTGATCCATCGGAATGCATAAATAATCGACAACAGATCTGTGTTGAAAGAAGTTCAGCCAGAGTGCTCCTTGGAGGCCAGGATGGCCAAACTTCGTCTCTCATACTTTGCACATATTGTCAGGAGGGACCAGTCGCTTGAGAAGGATTTCATGTTTGGTAAGGTGGAGGATCCGAGAAAAAGAGGAAAATGCTCAACGAGATGGGTACCGACTCAATGGCACCTAAAAATAACAACAACAACAGTATGGCTAAGTTAAAAATTAAAGCAAAACAAAATCTAACAAAAAATAACTAATGTTAGTGTGAATGTAGGAAAGTTTTATAACCCTTATCCATTGTTGGTGGGAATGTGAATGGCATAGTCACTGATGGTCAAAATATGATATTTCCTAAGAAAATTAAAAATAGAACTACCATCTAGCTCATAAGTTCCACTTCTAGGTATCTACCCCATAAAAATTGATAACAGAAACTCAAACAGATACTTGTACTCCAATGTTCATTGCAACTCTGTTGACAATAACAAAATTGGAAATAAACTTGTTGTTGTTGTTAAGTGCCATTGAGTCGGTTCCGACTCATAGCGACCCAGAACAGGGTTTCCGAGGCTGTAAATCTTTACGGGAGCAGAAAGTCTCATCTTTCTCCCTCGGAACAGCTGGTAGTTTTGAACTGCTGACCTTGTGGTTCACAGCCCGATTCGTAACCACTATGCTAGCTTTAAGTGAGCATAAATTGATGAATGGATAAACAAAATGTGGTACAAATATGCATAGTTCAATATGGATAGAATTTGATTGATATTTTAGATCCATGTATAGACATTCAAGTTGAATGTATATAGGATGCTGCAAACACACCTATATTTGATGATATATGTTGTTGTTAGGTGCCATCAAGTCGTACTGACTCATAGCAATGCTATGCACAACAGAAAGAAACTGCCCTGTCCTTTTCCAACCTCACAATCATTGTTACACCTGATCTCATTGCTGCCACCACTGTGCCAATCCATCTCATTGAGGGGTCTTCCTCTTTTTCTATGACCCTCCACTGTACCAAACATGATATCCTTCCCTAGTGACTGGTTCCTCCTGCTACTATGTTTGAAGTATGCGAAACAAAGTTGGCCATCCTGGCTGCTAAGGGTCACTCTGGCTGCACTTCCAATGCAGATTTATTTGCTCTTTAGACAGTCCATGGTACTTTCAATATTTTCCTTCAACATCATAACAAATGCATCAATTCTTCTATCATCTTCCTTATTCACTGTTCAACTTTCATATGTTCTGTTGAAACAACTGCCTCTTGGTCTATGTACAGGTTCCTCATGAGCACAATTAAATGACTAAGACTCAAGGGTATAACATGAACAGGGATGTGGTCTTACTGCTCAGCATGTTGGTCACTGACAAGAGTAAGTAGGGGAAAAACAGCAATGAATTGTGAGTTAAATCTGACCATGTTTAATAGACCCCTGTCAACCTGGATTGAGATATGGCTGGCCAGCAGTATGGTGAGACCTGGGGACTCCTGGACCCAGGGATAGGGACATGGCCACAGAGGACTAGAGCAAAGAATGAAGGGTCCAGCTGATATGAAGTGAGGAGAGATGAACAAGACATTGGCTACCAAATGTGGGGGGTGGGGGCGCTACAAAAGCAAGAAGTGACTGGCTTACAAACTTTAAAGAGGGAACTTTGTTTCAGAGTGTATGTTGTTGTTGTTAAGTGCCATCGAGTTGGAGTGTATAGGGGAAGGTAAAATCTCCATTGAGTGTTTTCGAATCTGTCTGGACGGGGCTGGTAAAAGGAAATGGTGATAAGACTCTTGTGGTTCAATAGTGAATAATTGCTATCATGACTGATTGCGAGCGTTGCAAATGTAAAGATATACCTTTTGTAACAAAATGAGGGGAGTGGCTGATCTTGCAGTCCAGGAGTGGAGGACCTCAGGACAATCAAGTGAGAAGAGTAGAGTGTGGGACTCTATCCAGAGAAGCAGTGACTCTAGAGATGGAAGCAGAGTCAATGACATGGAGAGATGGAGTGGCTGGGCATCTGGACTCTGGGAGGGAGAGGGTCTGTGTGTTGACAGCCAGAGGGCAGGCTTGCAGGGTGTACCTTTAGGCTGTTTGATGATGTATGCAGGGAATTGTAATCATTGCATTGAAATGAAATAAGATAGTATGAATGTAAAGCTAATGTTCTCCCATGTAAACTATCACACAAAAAAGGAGGACTGGAATTAGGAAACTCATGGAGGAGGTGAGGTAACTGATGTTACATTGCAGGAATTGCAATTAATGAGATGAAACAAAATGTGTATGCATTGTTGAATAGAAAACTTATCTGCTTTGTAAACCTTCACCCTAGTCACAATAAAATAGTTTTTTAAAAGAAAAAATATTTATGGGCACTAAAAAGCAAGCAAACAAAAACAACATATAAAGATATTCTTGTTTTGGTCATGAATCTGGGATACCCAAGTCCAGAATAGTAGATGAGATAATACAGATATTTAAAAAATTCTTAAACTAAATGTCCTGTTTGTTGAAGTAGCCAAATTGTCCATATGCTCAATAACAATGTGTAACTTATCAAAAGTAAATGTCCTTGATTGAATAATTCATAAAGTTAAAAGCTATATTAAAAGTATTTTATAAAGGTTATGACTCATAGTTTCTCATATTTCTTAAAGCAATAGAAATAGAATTGAGAAAAAATGAATCTTAAGTTATCATGATTTGTCATTCCATAAAAATTCTGTAAGGACAAATATCTGTATTAAATACTTTGATATAATCCAAGATAACTGTACATAGAAAGCATTAGACTTGATAGCTATTTTTTCTATTGAAAAATGTTATATTTTTGAGAAGTAAAAATTTGTATCGTATTTTATACACTCAGAGACTAGGCAATATGCAGTTTTTAATTCTGTGTTCTTATTTACTACTCAAGTTATAGAGTTAAAGTATCAGAGAAAAGATGACCTACTTCTTATGCACAGAATTTGGCTTGTAGAAAAAGAAGAAAATGAAACTGGCTATTTATGGCAGATTATACAGTATAATGCAATATAGTGGATCCACCTTCTTCAGATGAAGTTTCTAAGTCCTCATTCTTATTATATACAAGTATGTATTTCTTAAAAGTACTGAAAAAATAAGTTAGCCTTTGTAGAAACTTAAATGTATAAAGTTGTTCAGAAAAATTTCAGACAAATGTTTTAGATGATTACCTTGACTATAGATATGTTTATATACATGAAACTATGAGATCAATAAAAAACAATAAAATAATTTCTTTATGGTAGAACATGAAAAATATGTGTTTACATTTTTAATCAAGTTGGTAAAACAGCATATTTGTGGATAGTTTATTTCAAGTTTTTGTTCTTAGTTTGAATTCAGAGCTGTCTGATCATCAGATACTTAAAGATGCTCTGTTTGGTGGCTCCATATGATAAGCACTGGACTATGAAACACAAGGTCCACAGTTCAAGCCCACCAGCCTCTCCATGGGTGAAAGACAAGGCTTTCTATTCCCACAAATATTTAAAAGCCTCAGAAACTCTATACAGGGTTGCTATGAGTTGGAATTTACTTGAAGGCACTTGACATCATGAAAGATGATCTATAAAAATATACCCATCACTTATCCTTCACTTTGTTATGCTGTGGTGGCTTGTGTGTTACTGTGATGCTGGATTCTATACCACTGGTATTTAAAATACCAGCTGTTTTACCAATGGTGGGCAAATTTTACCAGAGTTTTCTGCCTAAGGCAGACTAGGAAGAAGGATGTGGCTGTTTACTTTTGAAAATGATTTGCCACTGTAATTCTTATGAATGTTGTTGTTGTCAGGTGCCATCGAGTCAGAACCGACTCATAGCGACCCCATGCACAGCAGAACGAAGCAATGTCCGATCCTGGGCCAACCTCACTATTGCTGCCACACTGATGCTATCTGGCCGATCCATCTCGTTGGGGGTCTTCCTCTTTTTCTCTGATCCTCCACCTTACCCAGCATGACATCCTTCTTCAGAACAATAACATATTGTTCTCTCCTGACAATATGTCCAAAGTATGAGAGACGAAGCTTCTCTGGCTGCACTTCTTCCAAAACAGATCTATTGGTTCTTTTGGCAGCCTATGGCACTTTTAGTATTCTCCTCCAACACCACAACTTATGAATAGCAGTGATATATAGTGTTGGAAGATGACCCCTTCATGTTGGAAGGTGTTCAGAATATGACCAGGGGACAGCTGCCTTCTCAAAATAGAGTTGACCTTAGGGATATGGATGGAACAGAGATTTTGCGACATTCATTTGCTGATGTAACATGACTTAAAATGAGAAGAAACAGTTGAAAACACCAATTAATACAAGAATGTGGAATATACAAATTATAAATCTAGGAAAATTTGAAGCTTGATAAAACTAAAATTATTGTTGCTTTTAGGCGCCATTGAGTCAGTCCCAACTCATCGTGACTCTGTCTAGGGTTTTTAAGGAGGAGTTGGTGAGTTTGAACGGCCGACATTATAGTTCAAGCCAAACTTTCCGTCCAGTGCTTTAACCTACAGCACCACACCAGGCATTAGTGAGCTGAAATGCACTGGTATCAATCATTTAAAATCAGACAATTATATGGTCCACTATGCCCAGAATGGTAAATTGAAGAGGAATTCCATTGTATTCATTGTCAAAAGGAACATTTCATGATCTATTCTGGAATGCAATAATGTTAGTAATGAGATAATATCTGTATGCCGATAAGGAACACTAGTTAATGGATTATTAATCAAATTTATGACCAAGCACTAATACCAAAGATGAAGAAATTAAAGATTTTTACCAACATTTGCATTCTGAAATTGATCAAACATATAATCGTAATTCATTAATAATTAATAGTGACTAAAATGTGGACATTGGAAACAAAGATAGTCATCAGATTGAAAATATGGTCATGATGATAGAAACAATGATGGGGATTGCATGGTATAATTTTGCAAAACCAATGACTTAGTTATTACAAATAGGCCTTCTTGGATGGAATGAGTAAGAATCAAATTGACTACATCTGAAGAAAGAGAAAATGGAGAAACTCAGTGACATCAGAACAAGGTCAGCAACTGGCAGCGAAATAGACAATCAGTTGCTTATATTCAAATTCTGCTTAAAGTTTAAAAGACCAAAATGTTTATCATAAAAAGCTGTCAGACGTGTTCATGAACACAGAATATTAAAGTGAGTGGAAGAAATGATGCAACAATGGAATTGAAGAGGTAATTTGAAAGGAGAGTTCAAGCCAAAAAAGGAATGCATTATAATGAAATGTATAAAGATCTGGAGTTTGAAAACCAAAAAGGAAGAACGTGCTCAGCATTTCTTAAGATAGAACTGAAGAAAAAAAAAAAAAGCCAAGTCTTGAGTTGTAATATTGAAGATCTGTGTTGAAGAATTGCAAAATACACAACACTTATGGAATCAGAAGTCAAGAAATCAAACATCTTATTGCATTAGGCAATCTCCTGTACAAGACCTCTTTAAAATGTTCAAGAGAAAAGATGTCCATTTAAGGACTAAGTTGTGCCTTGCCCTAGCCAGAGTATTTTCAATATACATGTGAAAGTTGGAAAGTGAATAAGGAAGACTGTAAAAGAATTGATGCATTTGAGTTATGGTGTTGGAGGAGAATATTAAAAGTACCATGGACTGCCAATAGAACAAATCATTCTGTGTTGGAAGAAGTACAACACAGAATGCTTCTCAGAAGCCAGGATGGCCAGACTTCATCTCAGGAGGCACCAGTCTCTAGAGAAGGATATCATGTTTAGTCAAAAGGAGGGTTGGAGAAAAAGAGGAAGACCCCCAGTGAGATGGATTATCACAGTAGTAGCAGCAATGGGCTTAGGTGTAGCAATGATTGTGAGGTTGGCACAGGACAGGGCAGTATTTCATTCTGTAAGCTGGTACTGAGGTGATGGCACCTAACAGCAACATTGTGAAAACTCAATAAAAGGTTTTCATGCCAAAAAAAAAAAAAAAAGTTCTTTGATGATTACCAGAGGTGGGAGGGAAGGGAGAGTAATTCACTGTCTAAAAGTTAGATAGATATATGTTAACCTGGGTGACAGGGAGGGCTATATACAAGAAGAAGGAGGTTGCCAGAAGAAGGTTGAAGACAGATGAAGACATAGGGATGTATGCAAGGTCTAAAGGAGATAGAGGTACTAATGTTATATGCATAACCTTGGAACAACAGTGTTCAGTGGGTAGATACACAGGCTAAACAGGTATGGAAGGAAGAGTCTAACCACAAATACAGTAGGGCTTGAAAGAGGATATTTATACCTAGATATTTACTTCTGCTGCAAATACACCTACGAATGTGGTGGAGCATACAATGAGCACAATGATGAAAACATCTTAGATATTACCAAATATCTTAAGGCAATGACTAACTAGGCCTGGGGGCACAAGAAAATAGTCTTAGAGGACACCATGGTCAATTGATATTATATAGGCCACTACCTCCTACTTTGGTGAGTAGCTTCTGGGATACTAAAAATTCATGAGCGACTGTCTAAGGGGCATCTATTGGTCTCTCCATGTGCAGAAGAAAAAATAGTGATGAGAATTGAAGATGTTTGCAATCAATTACGCTAATGGACTAAATGAACATGTGAACAGCAGATTAGATGGTGCTCAGTTATCATTACTAACTGTTCTGAAAGGAATCATATTAGAAGGTCCAGATAGAGGGGAAGAAAATATGGCACAAAACTAAAAATTAAAAATAAAATAAGACAAGTCTGGCTGATCAGAAAGAGACAGGAGGAACCTGAGACTATAGTCCTTGAACACCCATCAGGTATAGAAAGTAACTCACCCTCATGGTCTAATGTTAAGCTAAGTACTAGATAGGGATATAAGGGGACAATTACATTAGTAAGGTATGTTCACCATGGAATAATCAATCATTCAAAATAAAAGAGTCCACATTTAACTAAGAATAAAGTTCAGAATGGATGGAAAAGTGGGTGGAGTAGAAATAGGAACCATAGGACAGAATTGAGACAATTGTTGCATGGAGGGATTACAGTTATTGAGATGTAACCAAGTGAATGATTTGTTGAATGTAAAACTGATGATTTTGTCTGCAAATCTTCACTCAATTCACTATAAAAAAATAACAAATGCATTTTTAAATACAGAACTAATATTATTGAAAATAATAGTCCAAACTGTCTTGAAGGCATTGGCGAAAAATACAGTTCCAGGAATTGATGAACTATCAACTGAGATGCTTCTACAAATGCATGCCATCTTGGAAGTGCTCATTCATCTATGCTAAGAAACTTGAAAGACAGCTACCTGGCCTACTGACTAGTAGAGATCTCTACTTGTAAACATTCCAAGCAAAGGTGATATGCCACCATGTGGAAATTAATCACTATCATTAATATCACACTGCCACTTACAAGTGAAATTTTGCTGAAATAATTCGACAAGGACCTGCCAGAAACTCAAGCTGGATTCAGAAGATGTGGAATGAGTGATATCATTGTGATGTCAGATGGACTTTCGCTGAAAGTAGAGAATTCCAGAACGATGTTTGTCTGAGTTTTATTGACTATGTAAAGGCATTTAACTTTGTTGTTAAAAACAAATTATGGATAACAATGTGAAGAATTGGATTTCCAGAGCATTTAATTGTTCTAATGTAAAGTCTTGGTGTGGCACTGTGAGTTAATGTGCCAGACTGCAAAGCCATTTGAACTACAAGCTCGGTGGTTCAAGCTCACCAATCACTCCTTGGAAACCTTATGCAGGGTCACTGTGGGTCAGAACCGACTCAACGGCACTTAACAACAACAACAATGTAAAGTAAACAAAAATACTCACTACTGGACCAATAAACAACATTCGTATCAATGGAGAAAGTCAAGGACTTCATTCTTCTTGGATTAACTATCAACACTCATGGAAGCAGCAGTCAAGAAATCAAATGACGTATTGCATTAGGCAGATGTGCTATACCAGACCTTTTTAAAGTGTT
>NW_006408533.1:23931604-23956595 GCF_000296735.1 Chrysochloris asiatica | reverse complement strand
ACCATAGCCTTCAATATGAATTATATATCAATATAAAGAAAACAAAAATCCTTACACCTGGGCCCATTAGCAACACCATGATAAACAGAGAAAGGATTGAAGTTGTAAAGAGTTTTATTTTACTTGGATCCAAAACCAACATCCATGAAAGTAGCAGATAAGAAACCAAAGTATTTCACTGGAAAAAAAAAAAAAAAAAAAAAAAACTGCTGCAAAAGAACTCTTTAATGTATTAAAAACCAAAGATGTCACTTTGAGAACTAAGCTACACCTGATCCCAACCAGCTATTTTTCAATTGCATCATATGCATGTTAAAGCTGAATAACAAATAAGGAGAATGAAAAAGAATTGATGCATTTGAATTACAGTGTTGGCGAAGAATATTACATATACCAAAGACTGCCAAAAGAATGAACACATTCTTATAGCCACATCCTAAATTTTATCATTTCTCTTAACCCTAAAAATAAACACCTGTTTCAGTTTCCATTTTGGTGCCTAGGTGACTCCTAATATCATGGATGACTAATACATATTTCTGTAAGTTTGAGTTTATGTAGCTAGAAAGTCGGTATAACAGTGCATGCTTTCCCCAGGAAAACTGTTGTGAGAGTAATGAGGACAATTTCTGTGTAAAGAATTTATGTAATATAAAATAGCATTCTGTATGTTACATTTCCCAAGTTTAAAATTATAGGCTATGGATTTAGAAGAAATTTTTCCAAATCAGAGATTTATTGAATGTGGGAAGAAAATGAAAAGCTGTTCGTTATTATTGATTTATTTAATCATATTTAATGTTGATAAGAAAGCTTTTTTCTAATTGATGAGTTATTAGAGACAGAAGGGGGAGGAAGTGGCATCAGGAAGCTAAAATGAATCTCAGACATGTACCATACAGATAAATTGAGCCAACTTAGATGTATTTGGAGTCCAAACTTGTAACGCTTTGCTTATCTCCAGGTGGTCTAACTACTACATCAACTCAAATGACTGTAATTACAACTAAAAACCTCCTTATACAAAGGAAGGCTAAAGACTTTGGGGAGGGTGTTGATCAAAACACTTTCTTTGATCTCCTTTGTTTTATAGCTTTCTTCTCCCAATTGTTTTCACCTTCGCTTGGGCTTATAAAGCTAGCCTTTAATAATTTAATATGTACATCTAGTTCATTTTATACTGAGGGATCTTAAAATAACAGCTCTAAAGTGAAGCTATATCAAGACAGAGAGAGTCTATCTTCTTTATCGGTTCCAGGAACATTCCAGAGTAATTAGAATAAGTGAAGACTCCTCTCTTGCCTACACTTTGATTTGGGAGTTCTATATCATTGACAAAGATTTTCTGTGTAACTTCAAATCTCTGAATAATCTGTTTATCTTTGCTATGTGTTTAAGAGAGATTTTCTAATAATCCATTCCAGGAATGAAAAAACACACAAATTTTTTAATAAACACAATAGTATTTTAATTTAGACACTACAAGAAATTTGAGGAAGTTATGTAACTAAAAAATACACATGCCATCATAATATCATTCCTCCTTGTTTCATTTATTACATCATTTAGTAGATCAGGTAGTATATCATGTACCTGGAATTATGCCTGATACTCAGAAGAAAAGGTAAAGAGGAGAGAATCCTTTACCTGTAGCTTTCACATTAAGTGAAAAGACAAACATAAAATACTACAATAGTATATAACATCCTGTGTTGGAATAGAGCTAAGGCTAGAGTGCTACAAAATTATAAAGTAAGAGAGGACTACTCTTCCTTTGTGCCTCTGGAAGGTTTCCAAGATGAGGTAATTCCAGTGGAACACTGGAGATGAATATAACGTTAACTCTAGAGGACAAAGATTATGTATGTATAAATGTACAGCACTATAGAACAGCCATATCCAACAATTATTCTAGGCTATATATCTCATCTTCTAAATGGTCTCTGCCAAGAACTATTAAATGTTGTCTGGAATAGTGATCTTTATGTGCTCCATTTCAATTTTGACAAATTTGTAATTTCTCTAGATGCATCCTTTTATGCTTAATGTCCTGATAATTAAAGGAATTTTGCAGTTGTTTTTCTTCATTTTGAATTATGTCCCATCAATAAATGATGGTCCAAAAACTTTGTTGTTTTCATCTTATTCAGTAAAACGCTACTTTGAGGAGGTAGCTCTTCTCCAGTTGTATTTTGCGTGCCTTCCAACTTGAGGTGCTCATCTTCTGGCACCATATCTGATAATGTTCTGCTGGTATTGATAATGTTTTCATCCTCCCATACTATATCTGACAATGTTCTGCTTTTTCCATAAGATTTTCAGTGGATAACAGAAGTAGTCTTCCTCTCTTTCTTAGTTCATTTATGTCTGAGAGCCCTGTTGAAACCTGTCTTACCTGGGTCACTCTGCTGATATTTAAAATACCAATGGTATAGCTTTCAGCATCAGAGAAACACACATATCACCACAATACAATAAACTGGCATATGAGTGGTAGTTTCAGTACCACACAACATGCAAAATTTCATGTACAGATGGTGGCTATGCTTGAGGTACATTGGCTGGGAATTTAGCTCTCTTTTCCTGCATGGAAATTGAGTCTTCTCTCACTCAACCACCAATGTCCCCATAATGACTATAGAAAGGAACATCTGTGCCTTCCAGAGACTGTGCTATCAGAATTCACCAACTAGTAAGCCTTAACTCCTCATTTGAGGCTCTTATCAACTAACCTTTCTTGAGAAACCCTAATGTGCCTTGCTATCTTCCTGTTCTGAGATAGTTCTAAGTGAGACATTGAGCAAGTGATTCTGGATACTACAGAGTACCCCATTTTCCAGTCCATTGCTACTTAGTAGAACTGCTCCAAAGGGTTTCCAAGCCTATACATTTATATGGAAGCAAATTGTCAAATCTTTCTCTTGTGGAGCAGCTGATCAATTTGATCGACTGATCTTTTACTTGGTAGACAAGCACATAACCAGTTATGTTGGGCTCCTCCTGACATCTACACAAAGGTTTGAGATCTGTTCCAACTTTGTAATCCCTAGAAGTCATAACAAAGTGCAGTACTCTTGAAATAGCATTTGAGTGTAAATGAAATCTAAATGTTTTTTTGGTGCAATGAGTGAGTTTGGAAACAAAGGGGATAGACTAGAAGTACATTATCAATTCAAAGAAGGAAAACCTGTCAAACTTTAGTGGTAAGAAAAGAAGCAGAATTTGAAGTGGTTGCTGCCTTGGATAGAATTTATGTTGGCAGGTGGGAAACATGCAGTGGAAAGTAAGCTTTGAAACAGAAGTATAACTAGAGGGGTGCGGGAGATAGGGACCACACCAAGTGACAGTGTCAGAAGAGGTGACACCAAAATGAGAATCTCTAAAATGTTCTGTGTTTCAGCAGACGTGTATTACTTTTTATAAAATTCCTTGTAGTTAGTTATAACTTGTAAACCCAGTCTACACATATCAATATAAGTACAAGGTTAAAACTCTATGCCAATTTACATGTTGACCTTTCTAATACACTGTGGTCATAGCTGTCATTATTACCCAATTGCAATGATACTTTGAATTCTGTGGTTTGATCAGCAGATATAAATGTACCAGTTTTAAAGTTTTTTTCCTTGCTTCTAGTGCTTTTATAGTCACTGTGTGGTGCTATAGGCTAGGAACTAAAGTAATAAATACATTTGTTTGTGGTTCAAACCCACCAACAACTCCTTGGAAACACTACACAGGGTCACTATGAGTTAGGAACAACTCTAATAACTACAACATACAGCTATACAAATATTGTTCTATGATTAACATTTTAATACACATTACTAAAGATTCTGTATGGTTTGGTATCGGAGGAGGACTCCATAGTGGGAAGCCGGTGGGGGAGTGAACCAATGAATGAAAAAAGGGCATGGAAGCCAATATGGCTTCACAAGGAGACTCATATTCAAAATCAGATCAAAATTGATTCCTGTGAGGCAAAAGTCCACCCTTCAACCTGCTTTATCCTATTCTGACATCAGCTGTCCCTCCCATGGCATTCCTACATCTCTGCTAGGTTCAATAATGCCTTGCAATGGCCACATAGAACTCACAGAGAATATTCCCATTTACGGGTTTTATTAGGGAAGTTAATAGGGAACAATTCAGGATCAGAAATAGCTCAAGATACAGCAATTCTTCAGTCAGAAATATTTCTCTGCTGTCTTGCAGGTGTGTTCCACTCTTGTCCTGGGCCTCTCAGTCATGCATATCCTTGGCCTCTGTCCTGTTCAGGTGTTAAAAAGTTCCTTGAAGAACTGCCCATAAATTCTCAAAGGGCACAATCTGCAAGTGAGTCTCCTGTCTCAAGGCCTTCAGCTTTACTTGGTCCACATGCCAGGAAGCCCCTGCTCGGTTTTTCCATGCTGCTGCCTCTGCTACCGTCACTTTTCCAGAGAGAGATCTTAAGTTCCACTCATGATTCTTCTTTCTTGATGATTCTGGAGTCATCTGTTTCTGCTTCTGAAATGGCTCTATTTTAACCTGGCTGGATGGCAAAACTAACCAGTCTCCACTGTGGAGTCTTATACAACCTATTTACATGATCACATTCAGTTATTTAGTGGGAGTTACAAAGGTTTTAAAGACACATATTAAGTAAGCTCACTGTTCTATAATGAGTTACTGCACTGGGTGATACCAACCCTAGTGTCTTTTATTTTGAAGAAAGAATTGTTGTTGTTAAGTACAGTTAAGTAGGTTCCGACCCACAGTGACCCTGTACAGGGTTTCCGAGGCTGTAAATCTTTATGGGAGCAGAAAGCCTCATCTTTCTCCCGTGGAGCGGCTGGTAGTTTAGAACTGGTGACCTTAAGGTCCGCAGCCCGATTCATAACCACTACACTGCCAGAGCTCCTTAATATAACCACTTAAAATAACCACTGTAAATAGCACTAGGCTACCAGAGCTCATCTGAAGACAGAGCTTTTAAGAGTTAATCCTCGTTCTGCCCCCTCACAACTTGCAGAGCTATAAGCAAGTAATACGATTTCTCTCAAACTCAGTTTTCTTATTTATGTTGTTTTTATTAAGTGTCATCAAGTCGGTTCCGACCCATAGTGACCCTGTATAGGATTTCTGAGAAGTGGCTGGTGTGCTTGAACCACTGATCTTGTGGTTTAAACCGACTTTGCAGTTCATAGCATTACCCCACAGTGCCATACCAGGACCCTTCTTATTTATTCAAGGGGAATCATAATTCCTTCCTCATAAGGTGATTGCAAAGAGTACAAAAGTATTTTTGCATTTGTAAAACACTGAGAGCAGGTTTAACAGGAATGACTTTCCATAAATAGCAGGTATAATGAGTAAAGATGAAAGGTGGGTATTCAGTCATGAGCATAAGGAAGTAGAGTGCAAAAGGAGGTGCTCACAAGTGCTTCAAGAAGTCAGAGAAAAGGGAGTTAAGGTAGGAAAGATGACTTGTTCAGAATTAGTGGTAATTTAGCCTGAGGATATCGATTTGAGTCTATAGAATACTTTTATGAAAGTCTTTGGTTGTGTTCTAAAAAGTGGAGAGTGGATAGCAATAGTGTTACCAGACACAATTTGGCAGTACTCATAGTGTAGTGGTTACGAATCTGGCTGTGAACTGCAAGGTCAGCAGTTCGAAACTACCAACTGTTCCACGGGAGAAAGATGGGGCTTTCTGCTTCTGTAAACATTTACAGCCTCGGAAACCCTGTGCAGGGTCGCTATGAGTCAGAACCAACTCCACTGCACATAACCACCAACCAACACACCACCATATTTTATTGAGGAGATATGAAAGTAAGGACCCCCTGGATGTAGAAATAGTAACCTTATTTTTGTGTGACAGAGGAACCCAAGTAAGCAGATCAGACAAGAATTGGAAAAGTAGATTTCCCAATGCATCAATCTCTTAGTATGTCTAGAATTACAAAAATTATGTACCCATAGGCAATACTAATTATCATAGAAACTAATTCCAGTTGGAGTTATGGTAAGGTTCAGGGAAGAGAAAAGATTGCAGTTAGGTTTGTAGAATATGGGAAGCATGTAGTTGCCAACAGTTATTATTATTTTGTTTTAATGAAAAAACTTATAAAAAAGCATTTTAAGATTTATAATGAAACTCATGGAGAAGAAGTATGCTGAGTGGCTAAGCTATCCGTTTCCCAAATAATATCAAGTGGCAAAAGTTTGAGAGAATGAGCTGAGATAAAATTGTTGACAAATATAAAAATGATAGACAAACGTTTTGGAGCTCCTCTGGATAATGAAAATGATAATAACAAATATTTGGAAAAAGCAACTGCTAGTATCATTTCCATTAAATGAAGAAAATGTAAATTTACTTTTCAGGAACTTTAGTTCCTGAATTTAAGTTTTGAGGTTCTCATTCCTTAAACTGTTTCCGGTTAACAATCTATCAAATCTAACTTAGTTTTAATGTGCAAAGTTACCAGATTGGTTTGGTTTCTAGTGTCAGGCTCTATTCTTGATAAAATGGTAAATTGTGGAAAGGTTACCTTTAATTTGACTTCACTTCCCCTTTCTAGCAACTGATCCTTGAATTGCATTCTTAAGTATTGTCTCTGCTGAACAGTCACATCTAACCTCAATTTTTCACAACCTTTCTTGAGGTACTACTTTCCCTCTTCTGAATCAATAACTTTTTATGAACCCGGTTTTCCAAGAATCACTCTAATTCTGTGCTATAAGCCTTCCTAAAATTTAAATGACTATTAATGGCTTAATGTTCCATAACTTCTAGGTAAAGTATTTGCATTTTTACAGAGATATCTTAAAATTAATACTCAAAGAAATGATCCCCTAATAGCATGACAATTTAGGAGGATATGCATATATTTGGGCAGTGAGATTACCTGTCACCCTTCATCATAGCAAGATACAGGCATGTGCTCAGCTGATGTTTGTGGTTAATCCTATAGCACATTTAAGTCCTGTTCAAAAATCCACACAATCACTGACTTAAATCTCTCTTTGTCTAATACTTCTCAGGCTCTCTAGTGGGTGTGTATGTGGTCCGACTTGTCCCAATTGCAGCACCCTATAGAAAAAAAATCCCTTGAAACTTTCTGTAGTAAACTTCATCAGTTACATCTGGAAACCAAAGAGAAAATATGTGAAGGGACTTCACTCTATCAAAGGATGGCTTCTATCTGGTACCAGATGTCAAGAGAGTGATGTCTTATGCACAATAGTTAATTTATTAGACTTGGAAAAACTCTGCCTGAAAGTAAACACTACACTTCAAGAGAGTCCTTGACAAAATCAAAGAATGTTTTTAGTCTTCTATTTTGTCAAGGACTCTCTTAAAATGTACTGTGGTAGCTTTGCAAATCATTGATGTGGTTTGCAAATCATTTGATCACATAAATTCTGTTTTCTAAAACAACGCCTAAGATTTTATGAAGTCAAATTGTTTGCAGACCATACCAGCTATGTGGAAGGGGTTCTAGTGGAGAAGGCCTAAGCTATGTATCTTCTGTAAATTCAGATATGGTGAACATGGACTCTAAAGAAAGCTGGAATTCAAGCATCGCTGATTATATATTTGCTTGGAGAATCACAAAGACTAAGATCCAAAAGTCTGTGAGAAACATGAAAAACACCACATGTCTTTGACAGTATCCCAGATAAGGGACATATTCACCTTCAAGAGTTAGATTTGGGTTAAAATTTGATGGGAGACAAGGGTCTGAGTTAGAGGTAGAGGATTATTGATTACACAATATTAAAATGTCACTCACACTATTTTTGTGCACAGGCCTCTTTGGGCCAGGGCGAATCAGAAGAAGATGTAACAATAAGGAATCAGATGAAAATCTATACTAGTGGAGTTTATATGTGAAAAATGAGGTCATGTGTCAGTTCTGCTCTGTAGCCTAAGGCACCCTTAGTGGGAATAGGGCATTTCTCTTCAATGAGCTTAGAAAAATTTACTGGATTAGAAAGGAAAATATTGTGGTAATTTTCCATGGAAACATAAGATGGATTGGACAAGCGCCAAGGTCTTTGGTAGAAAAAGCTCCAGCTCTCGCAGTGAGACTCTCTCAGTTATGATGCTAGCCTCTAGAGTGCATGACCCCATCATTGGGAAAGCAGCTGTGCAATAAAACAATGTTTTACAGACTCATGAGAGTTATCCTGTGGGGTTAGCCTCTTTGAACTAGAGGATAGATATGAAGAAGCCTCCTGTACAACCCATTTAGCTGTTTGCTTGGAAAGAAAGTTGGTGGAGATCAGATGAAACCTGGGAGCTATTACTATATTTTACTACAGGGAAACTCTGATCCTTATGTGCTGGTTTAGCCAGAAATGATTCTTCCATACAGTATAGTCTAAATAACTGAGTGTTCATAACCTGGAAAAGAGAATGGTAATATATATATATATATTTTTTAAATCAGCTAATTTTAAGGACTTAGGTGGAAATCATAGATTTTTTGTTATCCAAGAGTGGGGGGGGGGGCGGATTACAGTGCAGATTCCCAGGTGTATAAAACTGATAAATCTATTCTTCTTACTTCTAAGAGTGATGGGATAGAAAGCCCAAATGAGAAAATAACTAAGAATATCTATTGAACTCAAATATGGTTCAAGAACAAGAATAAGTGAGCATCATCTGTCTTCCAATTGCTCTTCTCTGCCTATTTGACTTTACCTAAACCAGGGCAAAAGATAACTTCCTAATCCATTACTTAAGAGGACAAATAAAATATTCTTGTCATATTATAGAAATATTAATAAGCAGAAAAAATTTACTTCAAAGTTAGTAGGATAATTGAACAAGTGTATACCCCTCCTCCTTCCTTTCCTCCTCCTTCCTTTCCTTCTCCTTATCCTCTTTACTTCTTCCTTTTCTTCTATTTTTTATTCTACTGTCAAGTGAGAGATATTTCCATTTCTAGGGAAAGGATGTTTTTACTGTTCATACTTTTATAATCCTGGTAGCCATGAGCTGCGACTGGATTGGGTAGCTAGGTGAGTGCATAATTGAAAAAAAGAAAATCAATGATTTTTATGAGATGCTACAATATATGCCAAATATGTGTGTAATTAAATTCACTATCTTTCAATCCGAACACATAGTAAACATTTTAAAACATTTCATTATTTTTCCAAATGTATAACTAAATGTGGATATAGAAAGACACAAAGGGAAGGTAACCATGGAAATATGTTTATTTTTATCTGCATATTTTTAAAATTCTGATAAGAAGTTTTACATTTATTTCCTATTTTATTATTGTAAAAAAAAACAATGTGTGTGTTTTTAAGTGAGAAATTCACACTTAGTCTTAATACTACGTGTTTTGTTTTATTTTTTTCCCTTTTCTCTCCTGGTGTCCTTGGGATATATCAACTATTCATCAGTCAGTATCCTATCAAATAAACAAACCAAACCCACTGGCTTCAATTCGACTTTGACTCATAGTGACCCTCTGTAGAGTTCTGAGGCTGTAAATCTTTATGGGACCAGAATGCCTCTTCTATCTTTCTTGGTGCTGCTGGAGGATTTGAACTGCTGACCTTAAGGTTAGCAGCCCAACATGCAGCCTACTATATCACTGGGGCTTCTATCAGCCAATATATATTGATTAAAAAATAGAGTCTGTATATGATGCATGATAAATATTATGAAAAATATAATAAATTGTGATTTATAGAAAATATTTTTTTTTAGGAAAGAATGCCCCTGAAATAGATTCCCTACATCCTCTTAAAAGATTGACATCTTTAAAGATTATATTCAGGAAGAAAGTATTTGGAAGCCTGAGAAACTTACTGATTATGTATTCAGAATCAGAAAGACATGGCCACATGGGCAAAATAGTTAATTTTTATTAATATTTGAAAAAAAAATACATACAACACTTTGACTTAATTAAATAGGAAATTTAGCACACAGGTTGATCAGTTAGTCTCTCATGTGGAGTCATAAGAAACATTATTTTTCCTCATGGTTAGCAATAAAAGAAAAGATGTTTCCATAACTGTTACAAACCTGAGTTCTTATTTTGTCCCAAAAGATAGTCCTTTCCAGAGAACTAGCTCTAATTCTGCTCTATATTCTTTCCATCATTATGCAGCAATACTAAAATATGAAAATAGCTTTCTGTTCTGATTACCTGGATTCTATACCAGAGGATTTTTACACCTGAAAACATGTTTACTTGTAAGTGTGGCTGCCAACTTTGAGAGAGCATGTGTAGATGTTTGTTTCAGGGACAATAACAAGAAAAAGAACACCCTTATATTCTTGCAGTATTATCAATAGGAATACTGTCCTAGAGCAACAGCAGGTGGTCTCTGTTTCTACTATATTTTAAACCTGTTAGAAAATATAATCATATGTATGGGTCTTAGCATATAGCAAGCTCTAAGCATCCATTAATAAAGGGACTGTGCCATTCCTAATAAACTTTATCTTGAAGGGTTGGTGTGAGCTAATGATGTGCTTACTATATTCTTCAACTTCAGCCTCACTGCTTTAAAATGTAGTCCTCAACACAATCATGTCAGAAAAGGGAAAACATGCAATCAACTATCCATGACCCTCAGGATTTGAAAATGTCACAATTGCTGAGTTGCTAGTTTTAACTGCCCTTCACTTGTTCAGTGTCTCTCCCACACCACCCCCCACCCACTAAATATGTGGGTACTTCATGTTACTTAGCTTCTGATTTTTTTTTTTTTTTTCTATCCTCAATTTCTAAGCCTAATGAGGCTGTGCTGAGTTAATAATGGATGTAATAAGTAATGACTCATTGTTTTGGGGCCTGCGCGTCTGTGTGTGCCGTGGAACAGGAGCCAGAACTCTGATGCTATTTGTTCTGCTATGTCACTTGCCACCAAGCAATGCCACTCATCAATAAAAGGCAAGATGACGGATGAGTTCATTTAATGGAATTCCTCTGAGTGAGCTACAACCTAACTCTTCAATAGGGCTGCACGCACTCTCTCTCCCTCCCACTCTCCCTCTTGTGGCTCTTTTTTTTTCCTTCTTTCTAAATCCAGGACAGTTGGAAGGCATGCTTGGCCGAGAGGGCTGCCATTTGTGCCAGCAGCTCCTTCTGCCTTAACAACTGCTATCCTAAATCAAATCAGCAGCTTTGCGCCCGGAGATTAAATCGGTGCCACCTGATAGCAGTGGCACCCTGTGGCATTTGGCCACGTGTACTCCCTGCCTGGGCTCATTTATTTATTTCTTTAGAGGATTGGGTTGTGTTGGAAAAGGAGGTTCATGTCCTGGGGAATCAGGTTTTAAGTGTTCTCGTTTTGGCCAGTTGTAGCTTGGATCCTTCAAAGAGCCAACTTTTGGGTAGAGTTGATAGAATAATCTTTCTCCATGGTAGGTCAACCCTCAGTTTTCAGTTTGCATAGGCCCATTAGTTAAAGAATGCACTTTATCCCATAATCTGGATTTCACTTACAGTAAAACCAACATTGGTGACACCTTCACCAAGAGCGGGCAGAATTTTCTGCTTTGAGAAAATGGAGATGGAATTGGGAAACCTATGTAGGCTAAGATTAAAATGAGTGAAAATGAATCAAATATCTTTAAAACGGTGATAATGTCAACACACTGTTATAAAATATCAAATATTCAGTTATTTATGCTTTTAAGAAGAGTAGAGGGCACATATACATATACAATATAATCACCTTGCTGTGGCTCCTTAAGATAAGCACTTGACTATTAACCACAAGATTGGTGGTTCAAATCCACAGGTACTTCTTGAAAACCCTATACAGAGTCGCTGTGATTTGGGATTGAATTGATGACACTTAGCAATGAACAAGGAGTACTGAGGCAACAGAGAGTAAAACAGCCAAGGAGAGTGATTAACATGCCGGAACTTGAAGTGGGATGGTAGGATGTAGCGCGAAGATTTTTCCATTATGCCAAAGTGGCATAAAAAGGGAAGTGAAGTGACAAGAAGTTTAAAAGAATCATAGGACATTACAGACAGCAAGATAATGAGTAAATTAATATTGGGGGAAATGCTTCTCTGATTTTCCAAATTAGTGAAGTTCTGCTTATAAAGCAATTGAAACATCACTGATGAATAACTATGAAAGAGTCACTCATGTCTAATATTTCTCTGGCCGAACATATATTCATTTATCGGTTATAATTTGGATACAAAAGAGGCACAAAGGAGGCTTCAAAGTTTAAAAGTTCATGGGAAAATTTCATTAGCTTTTAATTCCATTTCTCCGTGAACTTTTTGAACCCCCTTGTATATATATATTTATACATGCACACACACACACATATTTAAATCTGTGGCATGAACATTTAACAACATGAGACATTCCTTTAAATTGCTACAAAAATTGAGAAACCCTGGACATGGTTTTGATAGTGAAACTTTCCAAGCCTCTGCTTCTTGTTTATTGTTAAGTGCATTCAAGTCTCTTTTGACTCATAGTAACCCTGTATAGGGTTTCCCAGGGTGGCTGGTGAGTTTGAACTATGACCTTGTGGTTAGCAGTCTTGGGCTTATCCTACAACACCACACCAAGACTTCAAACCTCTGTAAGGATGGTTCAGAAATGCACTATCCATCTTTAACAGTGTTGATTTCATGTGGAGCAAAAATCTTTGCTTCTCTAGATGATGATATTATATTTCATATTCAGGCCCTTGCAGAATTGAATCTATTCACTACAAAAGTCAATGTCAAAACAGGTAAAGTGATGATAAAGGAGGAAATATAATATAAGGAACTAGATGAGGAACAAAAGTGTTTTTTAAAAACTTAGAGTAAGGACAGCCAAGAAATAGATTAACAGAGTATTACATTTTATTGTTGAGCATAAATGTTCCATTCCTTTCTCTGAGCTCCTAATCAGTATTTTTCATTTTTCTTTCACTGTATCTGGCTTTGATGCATCAGTGTCCATAGCAACACTTTTAGTACAACAAAATTTTCTCCCATATCAGGGTTCTCCACACAATGAGCCTTGCCAGAGATGACTTCCTCCTAAATTAGATCTCCACACAATGTGGGGCCACAAAATAGAGCATTGGTCTCCCTTTAGTAGCAAAAACTTTGGGGAATGATTGCCCCATTCATGTGTAGGAAGGAATGCTCTCCTTCCTAGATATGAAAGGTTCTGCTTCTGAGTTGTTATGGTGTGATAATAAGAAAGCATAGAGATGCAACAGGTAAGCACTCAGGTGCTAATAAAGGTTGGGGGTTTAAATTCACCAATGGCTCTGCAGGAAAAAGACCTGGCATTCTGCATCAACAAAGACTACATTCTAAAAACTCCTATGGGGATACTTTATCTCAAGGGGTTGCTACGAGTTGAAAATCATCTTCATAGCACTTAACAACAACAATGATGAGACTAGACTGCCATCTAATCAATTTATATTCTTTAAGATGGTGCGACTCTCAAAACCTCATCTCATGTGATTTATCAGGATTACCACCATCATCCTTCTTTCTTTTGGCCCAGGCACTTCACAGCTTTCAGGCTTTAGTGCTGAGTGCAATTTAGTACTGGTAGAAGCATGAGTAGAACCCACCATACCCTTGAATGACAGTTCTTATGATCATTTTTGCCTTAAATATGTTAAATAAGAATGCAGTGATTTGAATATCTTCATACAACTCTTGTCCCATGACCACTTTATTAGTAGTCTCTATGCTTACAAGGAAGAAGGAGAGAGAAAGATCATCTTATCTACTCAGGCTAGACCTCTGCTTAACTATATGCATGTCATCACTTAGGACAAAGTCTCTGCAGATTTTTGTTATTGTTTTTGGTTCCATTCAGTTAGCTCCAACTCATAGTTATCTTATATATTGTTGTTAAGTGTTGTGAAATCAGTTTCAACACATAGTGATCCTGTGTAGGGTTTCTGAGGAGAGCCTGGTGGATTTGAACTACCAGCCTTGTGTTTAGCAGTCCGGTGTTTATCCTACAGCAGATTCCACCTTACATATAGCAGAATTGTATATATGTTGTTGTTGTTATTAAGTGCTGTTGAGTTGGTAGCAACCATGGTGAGCTTGAACCGCTGACCTTGTGGTTCAAATGACCTTGTAGTACCAGCACATTAATCCACAGCACTACACCAGGATTCAAGTCTTACATATAGCAAAAGAAAATGTTGCTTGATCCTCCACCATAATAACAACTAATGGTATTGTTGTAGCCACTGAGAAATCTCTCATTGAAAACTGCTTTCTCTTTTACTGATCATCTATTTTAAAAGCATGATGTTTTTCTCCAAGAATTGGGTCCCTCTTGATGACATGTCCAAAGTAAGCAAGATAAATTTTCACCATCATCACTTCTAAGGACTATTCTGGATGCACTTTTTCCAAGAAAGATTTGTTCATTTTTCTGGTAGTCATGGTGTATTAAATATTATTTGCCAACACTAAAACTCAAGCAATTCTGCTTTGGACTTAACTTTTTTCATTATCCAGTCTTTGCATGCATATGAGGTGATCGAAAATACTATGGCTTGGATCAAGTATACCATAGTCATCAAAGTGACATCTTTGTTTTTAACATTTTAAGAATTATTTTGAGTAGATTTACTCAATTCAACATAACATTTGATTACTCAACTACTGCCTCCATGAGTCAAGTCACTTCTGACTCATAGCAGCTCTAACATGACAGAATAAAATACTGCCTGGTTTTACACTATTGTTCCTTCTCTTGAGTTCACTGCTGCTGCAACCATGGCAATCCATCTCAATGGGAATCTTCCTCTTCTTCAACAACCCTCCACTTTTCCAAGTATGATGTAATTCTCTAAGGACTGATCCCTATTAGTAACTTGTATAAAGTATGAGAAATGAAGTCTCACCATCCTGGTTTCTAAGGAGCATTCGGGCTGTACTTCTTTGTTTGTGTTCCATGTTGTTGTTGTTAAGAGCTGTTGAGTTTGTTCTAACTCATAGTGACCCATATACGGTTTCTGAGGAGTGGCTGGTAGATTTGAACTGCCACCCTTGCAGTTCAAATTGATCTTGTGGTCCAGTGCTTCTCATACAGTGCGACACCAGGATTTCCATGTTGTTGTTGTTAGGTGCTGTCTAGTCAGCACCAACCGATAGCAACCTTATCCACAGCAGAATGAAACACTGCCTGATCCTGGACCAACCTCACTATTGTTGCCATGCTTGAGTCCATCGAGGCTGACACTTGGCCAATCCATCTCATTGGTGATCTTCTTCTCTTTCTCTGACCCTCCACCTTACCAAACATGATATCCTTCTGCAGAAACTACTCCCTTCTGACAACAAGTCTGAAGTATGATAGATGAAGTATGGCCATCCTGGCCTCCAAGTAAAACTCTGGCTGCACTTCTTCTAACACAGATCTGCTGGTTCTTTTGGAAGCCAATGGCGCTTTCAATATTCTCCTCCAACACCATAACTCAAATGTGTCAATTCTTCTACAGTTTTTCTTATTCACTATCCAGCTTTCACATGCATATAAGGTTATTGAAAATAAAATGGCTTGGGTCAGGTGCACCTTAGTCCTCAAGCTGACATCTTTGTTCTTTAACACTTTAAAAAAAGGGCTTGTGTAGTCGATTTGCCTAATGCAATACGTCGTTTGATTTCTTGACTGTTGCTTCCATGAGTGTTGATAGTTGATCCAAGAAGAATGAAGTCCTTGACAACTTCAATCTTTTCTCCATTGATAAAAATGTTGTTTATAAGTCCAGTGGTGAGGATTTTTGTTTTCTTTACATTAAGATGTAGTCCATACCAATGGCTGTGCTCTTTGATCTTCATCAGTAAAATTTTTAAGTCTTCTTCATTTTCAGCAAGCAAGATTGTATCATCTGCATATCACCGGTTGTTAATGAGTCTTCCTCCAATCCTGATGCCACATTTTTCTTCATAGAATCTAGTTTCTGGGATTATTTGCTCAGCATAGAGGTTGAATAAGTATGGTGAAAGAATACAACCTTGTCTCACACCTTTCTTCATTTTAAACCATTCAGTGTTCCCATGTTCTGTTAGTACAACTGCCTCTTGTACATGTACAGATCCTCATGAGCACAATTAAGTGTTCAGGAATACTTATACTTCTCAATGTTGTCCATAGTGTGTCATGATCCACACAATCAAAAGCCTTTGCATAGTCAATAAAGCATAGGTAAATATCTTTCTGGTATTCTCTTGTTTCAGCCAAGATCCATCGGACATAAGCAATGATATCCCTCATTCCACAGTCTGTTCTTAATCCAGCTTGAACCTCTGGAAGTTCTTTGTCAATGTGTGCTTGCAGCCATTTCTGTATTACCTTTAGTAAAATTTTACTTGTATGGGATATCAAAGAGATTGTCCAATGATTTTCGCATTCTCTTGGGTCACCTCTCTTTGGAATAGGCACAAATTCAGATCTCTTCCAATCAGTCAGCCAGATAGTTGTCTTCCAAATTTCTTGGCAGTGATGAGTGAGTGCCTCCTGGGACGCCTCACTTTCTTGAAAGATTTCAATTTTTATTCCATCAATTTCTGGTGACTTTTTCTCTGCCAATTCCTTCAATGCACCTTGGACTTCCTCTTTCAGTATCATTGGCTCTTGATCATATGCTACCTCTGCAAACGGTTGAACATTAACCATTTCCTTTTGGTACAGTGACTCTGTATTCCTTCCATCTTCTCTTGATGCTTTCTGTCAGTTTGTCATACTGTGGTGGCTTGTGAGTTGCTGTGATTCTTAAAGCTATGCCACCAGTATTTTAAATACTAGCAGGGTCACTCATTTTGCACAGGTTTTAGATGAGCTTTCAGATGAAGACAGACTAAGAAGACGAGCTACTTCCGAATATTTAGTTACTGAAAACCTTATGAATAGTAGAGAAACACTGTCAGATTTCCATAGACATTGATTATTAATCCAAGGAGACTGAAATCATTTATTTGACACTCATTAATATATGTTTAATTAAAATGAATTTAATAAAACCTCTTCTTTATCCTCTGAATTTACCTTGTCAGTTCCAGTTCAAATTATTCTCTTAATCTTTTTTTCCCTTGGCTTCAGAAATTTGGCAGATGGCATAGATATAGATAGATAAATAGGTAGATAGAAATAGATAGATAGATAGATAGATTAAATAGATAGATATATATAGAGAGATTGATACATACCATGGTAGACTGGACTGCTAATGGAAATACTGGCAGTTCAGATTCACCAACTACTCCTTGAAAACCCTATATAGGGTCATTATGAGTTAGAACAGACTCAGTGGCAGTTAACAACAATAACAACACAAAAATGTACACTCAAGAATCCAACTGGATTTTAGGAATGTTTAATTATCACCTATTGTGTGTTTAAAGTCCTGCAAAAAGTGTCATCATATCAAAATCTTACTAATAAATAGAAAACAGTAACAAATTATCTCTACAACTAAGAAAGTTGAGACATTCATGCTTCAAAGTCAGGATAGGAAGTATTCTAGAAAGAACTACAAAAGAAGTCCTTTTGTTTATAAAAGTTTGGAGTTAGAAAGATCTAAGAAAAGTGCTAGTTCTAACTCAGTTCCATTCCATAAAATAATCTTGAACAATAACTGCCTGAAGGACTATTTAGCCTTGCTTGAACACCTTAAGATTAGGATCTTCGCTAATTCTTAGGAAGCACAATTCTCCTGGTCAATATTTTCTATCCTGTCGGTGTGGATGTGTCATCCATGTGTTTCTACTGATCTTTGTCTCAGAGAGAAAACTGAACGTTTCTCCTCCTTTTCATTTTTCTATAGGGAAATTATAAGCCAGGCCACAAGAAAGAGTGAGACAAATTATGATTTTAGAAGTGTACACAGAAGAGAGAGGTACCATTGCCACTGGCCTGAGTTCAGTCCATGGTTAAGACTTCTTGATATTCTTTCTGCCTATTTTATATGATCCTGTGCTGTTTATCAGGACACTCCACAGGATTTACAGATGGAAAATAAGCCTGAAAGGGAGCAGTAACCAGGAGATGAGATGACAAAAAGGATTCAGAGGTATCATATCGAGTGACCCATGAGCTGGCCTATGTCACAATTGTGTTCATGTTGACTTCCAAAAATGAGTGACTATTGTTGATTTTGAATATTTATTTGCTAATATACAAAAATGGCAAGAAATGTGAGCACTCTTGAAATGCAGAAATCCCACCAGTATTAGAACTGACAGGTTCAGAAGAACAAACAGCAGCCAAGAAGGTGTGCTCCTTGAAATTGACAAGGACTCAATTATCATAGTCCCACCCAGGTTCTCCTCTCATTCACTCTTTGGCTGTTTTAGGCATTAGAGTCCTATTTCTCTGGATTAACTGGATTTGGGTCCCATGAGAAAAATGAAGAGGGATTGAGGGTTCAAATGTAAAGTATTACATAGTCACAGGACTGTACCAAAAAAAAAAGTCAATATTCCGACAGGAATTTCCTGAGGTAACATATGATCAAGAGCATTTGGTATTGATGGAAAAGTCCAGATTGCACTGAAAACAAACAAACAAAAAGCAAAGACTCCAGGAACTGACAAAACACCAATTGAAATGTTTCAGAAAACCGATGCAGCACTGGAAGCACTCATTAGTCTATACCAAGAAATCTGGCAGACAGCTACCTGATGAACAGATTTGGAGATATCCATATTTGTGGACATTCAAAAGAAAAGTGACAGAATACAGAAATTACCAAACATTATCATTAATATCATATGCAAGTAAAATTTTGCCAAAAATAATTCAATAATGATTGTAGCAGATTATTGATAATAACCTGCTAGAAATACAAGCTGAATTTAAAAGAGTAAATGTTACAAGGAATATTATTACTGACATTAAATGGATCCTGGCTGAAAGCAGAGAATACCAAAAAGATGTTTATTTGAGTTTTATTAACAATGAAAAGACATTCTGCTGTGCAGAATATAACACACTATGAATAACATTGTGAAAAATGATAATTTCAGAACACTTTATTGTGCTCATGTGCAACCTACACACAGAACAAGAGGATAGTGTGGTTCAAAATCACGCAATGTGTGTGCCAGGGTTGTATCATTTCACTATACTTATTCAATCTGTATGATGAACAAATAATCTGAAGAGCTGGACTGTATGAAGAAGAACTCAGCAACAGGATTGGAGGGAGTCTCATTAACAACCTCCCATATGCGGATGACACAAACTTGCTTTCTGAAAGGATTTGAAACACTTGCTGATGAAGATCAAAGAATACAGCTTTCAGTATGGATTACAGCTCAGTGTAAAGAAGATAAACTCTTCACAAGTGGATCAATAAACAATGTCATGATAAAAGTGAAGTTGTCAAGGATTTCATTTTACTTTGATCAGTAATCTATGTTCATGGAAGCAACAGTCAAAGAACATTATTGCACTGGGCAAATTTGCTGTACAAGATTTCTTCAAAGTGTTAAAGAGCAAAGATGTCAAGTTGAGGACTAAGGTACACCTGACCCATGCCATGGTATTTTCAATTGCTTCGTATGCATACATAAACTTAACAATGCATAAGGAAGCCTGGAGAATAATGGATGCAATTGAATTACATGTTGGTGAAGAATATTAAAAATATCATGGAATACGAGAACAAACAAATTTATTTTGGATAAAGTACAGCCCAAATACTCCTTAGATTCAAAGATGGCAAGTCTTCAATTCACATGCTTTGAACATAGTATCAGGAGATACCAGTCTCTGAAAAAGGACATCAGGCTTGTGAAAATAGAAGGTAATAGAAAAAGAGGAACCGCCCCCTCCATCATCCCAACAAGATAGACTGATACATTGGCTGCAAGAAATATCTCAAACTTAACAATGATTGTAGAATGGAACAGGACCAGGCAGTATTTTGTTCTGTTGTACTGTGAATCAGAACCAACTCAACAGCACTTAAAATAACAACTGCCAGGTGTGTGTGTGTGTATAGAATGCATTTTGAAACTTATAAAGAAAGCTGCTTCTGTGTGCTATTGAGTAGGTTCCAACTCATAGTAACCCTGTATAGGGTTTCTGAGGTTGTAAATCTTTACAGAGGCAGAGTCTCACCTTTCTCCCATAGAGCGGCTGATAGATTTGAACTACTGATCTTTCGGTTAGAAGCCCAACACCTATCAAGAGTATTGTCGTTGTTGTTGTTGTTAAAGTGCTCTTGAGTTGATCCTGACCCATAACGACCCTAGATAGGGTTTCCAAGAAGCAGCTGGTGGAATAGAAGATAATAAAAATCAGAAATGTGAAGCTTAGTAAAACAGTAGCCAAAGGAAAGAAGAGCATATTTTTATTGGATATTTAGTACCTTTAAATGCTGAGATTAAAAAAAAAAAAAAAAGTTATGTAGATAAAAATATTAAGCAAGTCTAACAGTGTAAAGTAGTAACTGAGATGCTACTTTAGGAGATTTTGTACTAATCTTTGGAAGAAATGGCGTGTTAGATACAATTTAAAGCTAAATTTAAATTGAATAAAATGCGGGCCAAGACAAATGATTTTACCAAACAATGGATTCACCTTCTAGCTTTCTCTACTAGTTTAGCAATATAAATAACCAACTTGCGAAGGGACTTTTAGCACCATGGTGAGATATCATGGTTCCCAGGAAATATGGACACCAAGAGATAATAAGATGAATAAGAATTTGGGGAAAAACAAACAAACAAAATGGAGGCTTGATTCCAGAAGCTAAGATGGAAAAAAGGAAAAGAACAAAGTAAGGGAAACACTAAGCAGTGAAATTTGGAAAATCAGAACCAACACCAAGAGCACTAACTGGTCATTCAATTGAGATGGTGCAACTGATGATGGAGCTAGTCACACAGAGTTCCAACATGTCATTTAACATTAAAATCCAAAGTGTAGAAAACATTTTGTCACACTTTCCAAAAACATAAGAACCTTTTAACAATTAAGTTCTCACCATTTCTTCCTGACTAGGTATCTTATTTTTATAGTAATAATTCAGTATTCCATTTCTATATTCTAATGCCACAAATTGTACAGTCCTGATAAACATAAACATGGATATTATTTTTATTCATATAACAATTCAACCTAAATCTCAAACTGAGCTTCACAGACTATTCCTAAGCATCAGAACGTTATTTATTGAAGAACAGTTTCTGGCTCCCCTCAATTTATGTAAAGAGTTCTATCTCACTATCCTTCTTGAAAAAAAGTTTTGGTGGGTATGCATTTCTAAGTTGACAATTATTTTCTTTCAAAATATTGAGTGTATGTTTTACAAGACTTCTGGCTACCATTTTTGATGTTGAAAAGTCCTTTATGGGTGAACTGTCTCTTCTCTCTAGTTATTTTTCAGAATTTTTGCTTTTATTTTGGTGTTGTCTCATTATGCTAAAAGGAAGCTGGGTATATATTGTTTTGTATTATCCTGCTAGGGATATATTATAGTTTTTGAGTCTATATATTTGTACTTTAAATCAACTCTGAAATATTCTAAGTGATGATCTCTTTAAATACTGCCTTTCCTCTAATTTCTTATCCTGGGGCTCCAATTAAAAGTGTTTTAAGCCTCATTTATTCCATCTTCCATAGCATAATGGAAGCATAATTTGTCCATGAACTTTTTGAAGTCCTCTTGTATATACACTGTGGCAAAATCATTTAATAATATAAGTTTCATATTCACAACTCAATAGCATTTTTTTCTTGTTTTGCCACTATTATTGCTATCCTTTTCCAAAATATCACACATTAGCGCAATACTACCACAAAAAAAAAAAATCTCCTTTCTCCTTCTCATCCATAATAATCATTAATAATTTTGGATTTCTATACATTTACTTATTTCATATTGATAAAATCATAGAGTATTTGTCCTTTAATAACTGACTTATTTACTTAGCATGAAGCGTTCAAACTTCTTTCATGTTGTGGCATGATTGAAGACATCATTTATTTTTATGACTGCATAATATTTCATTGTATGTACAAGACACTTCAAAATTTCATGTTAAAATGATATTAAAGGAGTCCTGCATAATGTTTTATTTTGGAACAGCATTTCACATCTAAGTGTTTATATGTTTAAACAAGGTAGGAAGACCTGTTTTGGTCTCCAAATGATATGCTAGTCTATAGGCTCCATAAGTGAGAGGAACCAAAGCACCATGTACATACCTTCACTTTTCACAGCATATTACGTTGAAAGGGAGTCCCTGAATGGTATATATCATTAAGTTCTAGCCTACTATTCTAAAGGTTGATGGCTCAAACCCACTCAGGAGACAGAACTGGCAATCTGCTTCTAAAATGTTGTTATTGGTGGTGGTAGTGTGTTATGGAATTGGTTCCAACTCATAGTGATCCTACATAGGGTTTCCAAAGCTGTAAATCTTTACAGGAGCAGGAAGCCTCATTGCCTCAAAAACCCTATGGAGGATCTGTTCTACTCTGTACACAAGGGGTTTGTCATGAGTGAGAATTAACTTAATGCCAATCAACCAACAACAACATTATGCTGAGATGATCTCACTTCCTATGTGTCTTTCTAGTTATTTGATGAGCTCTTCATGAAGCTACACCATGTGTTAGCCTACTCTGAAGTCCAGCAATGAACACAGTGTCTTGCACATGTGCTTTTAATAAACACTATATCTGAAAAAAAAATGATATTAAAGGATAATTGACTTTTCCACTAACTTTTTGAAGCTCCCTCATGCCACATTTTGTTATCTGTTCATCTGTTGATAAACATTTCCATTGTTTCCATGTTTTGTCTATTGTGAAAAATGATGTGGTTATAGGTTTCCCTTTGTGTTCTTATGTCTGCTTCTTCTGGGTATATACCTACTGAGCTTGCTTTGTCATATGGAAGTTTCATGTTCAACTTTTTGTGGAACCACCAAACCATTTTTCACAGATATATTACATCAAGGATTGGGATTTCTTTGTAATATCATGGTTTTGCGTTCAACTTTTTGACAAAACCATTTTTTCATAGTGTCTGTACCATTTTATATCCCCATGAGCAGTGAATGAAAGAATTTCAGATCCTCCTTAGCCTTGCCAACAAATGTTGTTCACTTTCTTTGATCATTGCTAATCTAATATGAGTTAGGTGGTATCTCATTGTGGTTTTAATTTGCATCTACATAATGACTAATGATGCCATACTGTCCATTTGAATACCCTCTTTGAACATCTGCACATGTCCTTTACACCTACTCGTCGTCAAAAAAAAATTTCATTGCTTGTGTCCCTGTTGTTGAGTTGTGTACATTTTATATATTTAAAAAAAAAAATTGGCCCTTATTTGATATTTGCTTACTTAAAATTTTATTATAATCTGTAGATTACATTTTCACTTTGTTAATTAAGTTCTTTGATGTACAAATGAACTTAGACAAACGAAACCTCATTTTTTTTAAATGAGGTTCTATTTCTCTATTTAGTTTTTCATTACTCAACTTTTTGTTGCCATATTTCTGTAACTTCTCATTTTTAGTTTTTACTTATATTCTTATTCACTGCATTGTAAGTAAATATACTCTTCAAATACACGTTCTAGTTGACTAATTCTCCCTTAAATTATATCTACGGTAGTGTTCATAAATTCATTGTTTTTCCTAATGTCAACATCTTCTAAAACTTTAATTTGGTTATTTTTCAGGTTTGCATGATTATTCCTGATAGTGCCATATTGCTTTGCCATTCTAAATGCCCTCCTTTAAAAATTACAATTTATATGTAACTGTTGATGTGGCTCTGTGGGTTAACACACCAAACTGCAAAGCCATTTGAATGCAATGTCAGCTGTTCAAGCGCACCAGCTGCTTTTCAGAACCCCTATTATTGGTCAGAACTGAATCGCCAGCACTTTACAACAACATTCTATGTTTTGTATCAGACAATTCAAATAGCCATAGTCCATTAATAACTAAAGGTATTGTTCTTGTTTTTCCCAACTCTCCATCATGGCTTCTCTGTTTTTGTGTTTGCTGATATTTCATTGTGGAATAATTAAATGATATTATGGGATCTCTGGTGTGGTGCTGTAGGATCAGCACTGGAAACACTATTCAGGGTGGCTATGATTCAGAATCAACTCAACAGCACATAACAACAACAATGGGAGCTTTGGAACAGTGCTGTAGGATAATCACTGGAGTGCAAGATCAGTTTGAATCACAAGGTTGGCAGCTCAGATTCACAGTCACTCATTGGAAACCCTATGCAGAGTTGCTATGGGTTGGAACTGACTCAACAGCACTTAACAACAACATGGGAGTCATAGTAGCATAGTAGGTTATATATTAGGATGCTAACCAGAAGGTCAGCAGTGAATCTACCAGCTACTTCCTGGGAGAAAGATGAGGCTTTCTACTCCAGTAAAGATTTACCAACTGCACAGCTCTAGCAACTATGGGATTCCATGGTGTAATGGTTGGCACTCTGGACTCTGAATCCAGTGCTCCAGTGATATTGGTAGAAGTTGTGCATTATTGGAGTCCTGGTGTGGCATTGTAGGATAAACACTGGACTGCTAATGGCAGCATTACCAATTACTTCTCAGAAACCCTATACAATGTTGCTATGAGTTGGAACCAACACAATGGCATTTTAACAACAACATCAACATGCCTTAGAAATCCTGTGTACATACAATGGGAATGCTACTTTCCAGATAAGATTTGTATTTGCATCATCTAGGCACCAGAAAATGTTAATGAAATAATTCAACCCCTAACTGAGGATTCCAATTCAATAAGAGCTCACTCTGAACTCCACTCACACTGGTTGACAATGGACCATATCCAGATTTCAGTGAAGCTATTGGCATCTACCTTATGGACAAGCATATCCCTCTTGTTTTCCCACTTTTTTTACATATTTGCCATGTCTTGTATTGATTATGAAGCCAGTTTATATTCTACTTTCTTTTCTTTTCTCTCTTTCTCCCTCTCTCTCTTTCTGTGTGTTT
>NW_006408533.1:23896193-23931504 GCF_000296735.1 Chrysochloris asiatica | reverse complement strand
ATATTCCATCGATTCCTGGACCTTTGTTTTTCTCCAATGCCTTTAGTGCAGCTTGGACTTATTTCTTCAGTACCACTGGTTTTTTTTTTTTTTTTCTCTTTCTCTCTCTCTCTCTCTCTCTCTCTCTCTCTCTCTCTCTCTCCTTTCTTATGGACACCAGAAAGCTAAGAGACATTGTTTACTTATGTCCTCAGTAATAAAGTTGTCCTGGTTAAAAATAATCTAATCTAGTGGTTCAAGTTTAAAAGAAGCCTATATTTTATTAACCACATCGTATTTCAATCTAAGAGTAAAATACAGTAAAACTTGTGAGAGGACTATCTTGTTATTCTGGGTCTCCCAAATTTTCTGCCTTTTACAGCATGCAGCCTTACCACTTTTATATTTTTCTCCATCAGTGGAAAATATTTGAATTTTCTTTCTATGACAGGTTTCTACACAGGTTCCAGTTTTTGCAGGTTTGACTGTTTTAGTTTTGTGCTTTTTTTCTTAATTATAGAACTTACTTTCTCTGTCTCCTTGCAAACTACTTATCTTCCATTTATCTTATTAGAGGAGTGGTTGTAATATTTGTTGCCACTGCCGTCATAACTGTAGTAATTTAGTAATTACCAGTACGATTACTACTATGTTTTGGTGAACAGTTATGCTTTTTTGAATAAAAAAAGTAAAAAACACCAGAATGGTTGCCATCAAGTTGATTCTGTCGCATGATTGCTTTATGTGTTACAAAGAAGAACCACTTCATGGGATTTTCATTGTTGTAATCTTTACAAAAAATGATCACCAAGACTTTATTCCAGGGCACCGTTGGGTTGATAGCTGAACATAAACTATTTGTGCCATTATAGGACTTATGAATAAATATTACACATTAGTACAGATTAATCACCTGGAATAGTCTTGAAAATCAAAAGAAAGTATATCAAAGTCATTCATATTTTAAAGAATTTAGGCAATAGAGAAGAAAGGAAATGCTTTGGATAATGACCATAGGAAATTGTTAACTGAAAGAGGGGAAATCAGGAGGCATCCTATATTCTTTATGAATCAAATCAATTCTTCAACTAGAAATACTGCATGAGGAGTAGTTATTACAAGAAGAGTTGATAAAAGCTGGCCTCTAAGCAAAGAACTGAAACTAATACTTCTCTGAGAAAAGACTGCCATTAAAATAAGCAAATAAACATAAAATTATCATCAGCATACCTACAGGTTCTTTAAATATTATCTTGTAGATTCATTGTTAACTTGGATATTATCAAACTGATTTTCTTGGTATCGACATATATTCACTTGTTGTCTCAATCTGTAATCTGACTCCTTTATATCCATTCAGAAACCAAGGCCTATTGATATTGGTCCTTTACATCTCTACTCATTTATGTATCTCTTTCACACAGACCTTACCTTAGTGTCAGTTACCACTGTTTCACCTGGACAATTGCAACTTGCTCTTTTTTCCTTCTATTCAAAGTAATTGCTTATATAGCCCTTGCCAAAGTTCTTCTTCAAAATTCAATCTGATCACACCACTACTCTATTTATTTTGTGACTTTGATGTTTTCTACTTGCATCTCAGTATTAGCTCTGTATTGTACCTCTTTCATCTTCTTTCCCCTTTCTTACATTCCCAAGCCACAGTAGATGCTACCATTTCCCCAAATACCACTGATATATAACCATGTGCCACAGATTTTATTAAAATTTTTGGAGGTTACAATCAAGTGATCATATCATAGTGCAACACAGAAAATAATTCAAATTATATGGGAAAGATCTATATTCCAAAATCCCAGACACTGCCTTGGGGTTTCCCCCTTTCATAATCAAATCAGCAGTTATAGTATTTATATATAAACAAAGAATTCTCTGCTCTGGAGAGCAGTCATGTCTCTCTTCTACAGGACAAGCATGGTTTTCAACAGCACTTTTTCCTTTTGGAAGAGAGAAACTTTCTCTGATCTCCCTCATTCTTCCTCACATACTATATTAAACACGTCAGGAAATGATTCTCTTGCTTGCACAAACACAGCCAGTGGGACAAATGCCCTAATACCTCTTCCCAGTCTACTTAATGCCATGTAAGTTCCCTGTTCTGTGACCTGCCCATTGCTCCTCTGTAGCATTAGTGCCTGGGAATGTTTAAGATAGTTTCTGTAGCACATGGTAAATATTTGTCTTTCTTCAACAAACACTTGTATACCTTAAGACAGGAATTTCTTCCCAACAGCATACAATATACTAACTAAAACAGAATAAGTAATTTATACATTTTTGTGGAATGAGTAATTTTTGTGCCCCTCAAGCTCCTCCCAAAGTATTTGCAGAACTTATGCTTTCTCTGTTAATATAATAAAAGTAATAAAATAATTTAAAAACTTATATCTATCCCAATACAGGTATGTATGTATGCATCTATCTAAAAAATATATAATCACTAGCACACGGACACTGAACTATTTTTATGTTCAGTATCCTTGCACTATTTATTGTTATTGTTATTGTGTAGTGCCATTGAGTCAGTTCTGACCCATAGTGACCCTGTATAGGGTTTCCAAGGAGCAGCTGGTGAGCTTGAATCATCTACCTTGCAGTTCAAACAGCTTTGCAGTCTGGTCCATTAACCCACAGTACCACACCAGGAGTCCTTGTGCTAGTTCCCTATTATATTATAAAATACATAATCCTTTATAATAATTATCTCAAACACTCACAATAACATTTAGTATCCTGAATATGAAGATGAGGAAATTGGTCTCAGATGTATTAAATAAAGTGCTCAAAAATGAATGAATATATTAGGACACTGGCCTCCTAAAAGAAGGTCTTCTAAGTCACACATCACAACCTCTTTAACTTTTAAAAATATTCTTGGGTTTGTCAGATACCATTTGTAATTTTTTATATCTTTCATTTTCTCTAAAACTTGAAGAAATGTTAGGAGCATCAGGTGCTACAGTAAGAATTCTATAGTTAGCTGGCATGGGTTTGGAGATGCTAATGTCTGATGAAATCATGCACAAAGAAAGAAAAGTGACATTTCCAAGTGTTGACAAAGGATTTAATGCCATCTAATTATTGATCCCTGGAGTTCTAATATGGCGCTGTGGGCTAATGCATCAGACTGCAAAGTCAGTTTGAACTGCAAGGTAGTTGGTTCAAGCTCACCGGCTGTGCCTTGGAAACCCTATACAGAGTTGCTATGGGTCAGAACTGACTTGAAGGCACTTAACAACAACAACAACAATTCTTGATCTCAGGGCTGGGCATTAGGATCCCTGAGACTCCTCTCACAGAATTATTGTCTTCAGATTGCTCTTAATATTTTGAGTAGTGTATTTAGTAATTATCCAAAGAATGATGTACCTACCATTTTAGTGAAGCACTTATTTACAGACTGAGAGATTTTCTTGAGTAAAACAATCAAAATTATCAGAAATAATTATTATTCCCTCTCCATATGTTTATCATGGGCATTAGGTAACCATGGAGAGGTGACGTAACAGAATGTGGAAATCATCAGACAGTATCTTTGGTATCCCATGAGAGTAAGGTTTTACTAAAGGTAATACAGAAATGGCTATAAGCATACATTGACAGAGAACTTTCATAGGTTCAGGCCAGATTCAGAAGAGGACATGGAACGAGGGATATCGTGGTTGATGTCCGATGGATCTTGGTTGAAAGCAGAGGATACCAGAAGGATGTTTACCTGTGTTTTATTGACTATGCAAAGGCATTCGATTATGTGGATCATGACAAGCTATGGACAACATTGTGGAGTATGAGTATTCCAGAACATTTAATTGTGCTCATGAGGAATCTATACATGGATTAAGAGGCAGTTTTTTGAACAGAATATAAAAACACTGAATAGTTTAAAATTAAGAAATTTGTTTGACAGGGTTGTATCTTTAACCATATTTATTCAACCTGTATACTGAGCAAATAATCTGAGAAGCTGAGTTATATGAATAAAAAGGTGGCAACAGGATTAGAGGAAGACTCATTAACAACCTGCGATATACAGATGATACAACCTTGCTTGCTGGAAGTGAAGAGGACTTTAAAACTTTCTGATGAAGATCAGAGACCACAGCCTTCAACATAGATTGCATTTCAATGTAAAAAAAAAAAAAAAAAAAAATCCTCACCATTGGACCAATAAACAACATTCTTATCAACAGAGAAAACACTGAAGTTTTCAAGGACTTCATTCTTCTTGGATCAACTATCAACACTCACGGAAGCAGTTGTCAAGAAATCAAACAACGTATTGCATTATGAAAATCTGCTGTACAGGAACTTTTTAAAGTGTTGAAGAGCAAAGATGTCAGTTTGAGGACTAAGGTACACCTGACCCAAGCCATGGTATTTTCAATAACTTCATAAGCATATGGAAGCTGGACATTGACTAAGGTAGACCATAAAAGAATTGATGATTTTGAGTTATGGTGTTGGAAGAAAATATTGACAGTTCCATGGGCTGCCAAAAGAACCAACAGATCTGTGTTGGAAGAAGTGCAGCCCGAGTGTCCCTTGGAGGCCAAGATGACCAAACTTCATCTCTCATACTTCAGACATATTGTCAGGAGTTACTGGAGAAGGATATCATGTTTGGTAAAGTGATGGGTCAGAGAAAAAGAGGAAGACCCCCAGCAAGATTGATTGGTAAAGTGGCCGCATCAGTGGGCTCAAGCGTGGTAACAATTGTGAGGTTGGCCCGGGACCGGGCAGTGTTTCATTCTGTTATTCGTAGGGTCGCTATGAGTTGGTGTTGACTCAATGGCACCTAACAACAACAAATATGTTTATTCTACCTCATTCAAATTTTCATCTCTCTCTTCATTGCTTAGAAAAGTTATAGTTAACGAGAAATGAATATGATAATTCAATTAGCATATGCCTTTACCTGAAAATATGGATGCTTCTTCTTAATACATAAAGAGATTTAAACATGGGCAGGGTAGACAGATACTGTTTTCATCTGTAGACATGGAGGAACCTATTTTATGTTCAATATTATTTAACAAAAAGCAAGCTTTTGCTGTGTAATTGATCTGACCCAGTGCAACCCCATGTGTTACAGAGTAGAACTGCTTTATAGGGTTTTCTTAACTGTACTATCATCTTTATGGAAAGCTGACTATATAAAGAAGAACTTGACACCAGAATAGGAGGAAAGCTCATTTACAATTGGACATATGCAGATGACATACCTTACTTGCTGGAAGAAAACTGGATTTGAAGCACTTACTGATGAAGATCAGAGACTACAGTCTTTAATATGGATTACACCTTAATGTATAGAATGCTAAAATCCTTACCACTAGACCAATAAATAACATCACGATAAATGGAGAAAAGATTGAATTTTCAAGGACTTAATTTTAGTTGCATACATAGGCAATGTGCATGGAAACAACATTTAAGAAATCAACGACATATTGCCTGGGACAAATACATCCCAAAATACCTTCTAGATGTGTTAAAGAGCAAAGATGTCAGTTTCAGGAGTAAAGTGTGAATGACCCAGCCATGGTATTTTCAATTTCCTCATATACTTGTGAAAGCTGGACATTGACTATGAAGATCAAAGAAGAATCCATGCATTTGAATTATGAGGTTGGCAATGAATATTGAATATATCACAGACTGCCAGAAAAAAATGAATGAATCTGTTTTGAAAGAAGTTTGACAGTATTGCTCCTTAAAAGTAAGAATGATGAGAACTCAGCTCTCATTCTTTGGACATATTATCAGGAGTGATTAGTCTCTGGAGAATGACTTCATGCTTGGTAAAGTAGAAGGTTAGAGAAAAAGAGGAAGACCCTTAAGGAAATGGATTGATACAGTGACTGTAACAATGGACATAAATGTAACAATAATTGTAAGAATGACACAAGATGGAGCAGTTTTGTTCTGAATCGGAACCTACTCATCAGCACCTAACAACATCACAACCATCTGTACAGGGTTTTCATGAGTTAAAATTACTCAATGAAAAGTATTAACATCAACAGTCTTTATTGGAACAGATCATCGTGTCTTTATTCTGTGACAATACTAACCTTTAGATTAATAATATTGCTGTGGCTGTTAAGTGCTGTTGAGTCAGTTCCGAAACATAGAGACCCTGTTTAGGGTTTCCAAGGAGCGGCTGGTGAGCTTGAACCACCGACCTTGCAGTTCAAATGCCATATGTATAGTTAAAACCGAATTTGCATTCCAGCGCATTAACCCTCAGCACCCAGGACTCACTTTAGATTCATAGTCAAACACAAATCATTTGCACAACCCAAAGACTTTCAAAAATACCTTGGACTCTGGTTGTCATGAGTTTGTTATTCATGATCTCACAAAGCATACAGGATAAATAAAGAGAATTTAGCAGATTACTTGAAAACCACAGTAGCTCTGCAGGATAAGAGTCACAAGGTCAGCAGTTCAAGTCCACCAGCCACTCCTCAGGGGCAAGCTGAGACTTTTGTTTTGGCAAAAGATTTGAAGTTCTGGAAATCCTATATAGGGTCGCTATGAGTCAAGGCTGACATCATGACACTTAACAATAGCAACAAGTTTCTTTATTAGTAAGGCAGGTGGGAGAGAGATCTCTGTGGATGGCACTGTAGCTGTCCTTCCTGATATATGGAGGGTACAGGATGACTTCCAAGAGAGTGTCAATTCACTTGAGATTTAACTGAGAGAAGCGCAATGAAGAGGACAGTAGAAAGGATGAGCATGAAAAAGTGTTAATGACAAGAAATCATTTCAGTTTGGGGAAAGTGAGAATATTCAGAATCATTGAGATGTATCTGAGAAGAAATCATGATTCAGAACAATATTCAAAAATATAGGAGCAGAGTCATGAAAAGGAACATTCCCAAAGTCTATAGAATAGCGGTTACAAGTTGGGCTGCTAACCTCAAGGTTGGAAGTTCGAAACTATCAGCTGCTTCCTGGGAGAAAGATGAGGCTTTCTGACCCCATAAAGATTTACAGCTTCGGAAACCCTATGCAGGTTGAATATGAGTTGGAACCAACTCCAGGGCACATAACCACTACCACCACCTCCACCATAGTGGGGATGGGGGAGGGAAGTAACATAAAGAAATCTGATACTCACTGCTAAGTGATAGGCTACACCATTGGAACTTTGTTTCTTTAAGTCCTTTGTTTCCTCTTATCTACTAGGAGTCTCCACTAAAATGCAAATGTAATTGGAAGGTGTATTAATCAAAGCTCCTTTGAAATCTAAGAATTTGGTGGCATTTAGAATAGCTAATAGTGGAGACAGAAAACAGCCAAAGAAATCTTCGCCTATTTCTCAAATTTTACTGCAGGTCACCTCCACTTGTAATTATCATGCTTTCTTCTCCCAGGGAAAAATTGTATTAATGCTTCAGTGCCAAGGGTAGGAGCTTCCAGATTGACTGGAAGCAAATAGTAAAGAAAATGTCATAAGCACACCCTCAATAGATTTTCACCCATTTCTGCAGACACTAAGATGCTATTCCAAAGTTTTCTGGGTAAGCATCCAAAACTGGTCTTCGGAGATTCACTCTTCACTAATCTTTAATCCTTTCAAATGTTTGAAAATGATAATCATATCCTTTCTCCCTTGAGCTAAGAAGATTGCATTTTACTCTGTTCTTGGTAAATCAATCCTTTCTGACACATAGGCGGTTCTTGTGCAGCTGACAGATTTACAATAGCATTGTTAATTTGAGACAAAATCAGTGTATTTCCACATACACATTACTGAAAAAAAGGAGAAAAATGAAAATTTACATGGATAGTCAGGAAGAACAAGTGTGTCATAGTTAACACAGAGACTCCGAATCTGTTTATCTGCATTGGTCGTTCATCTCTAGTTCTTAACCTCAGAGTCATGAAAGCAAACCATTGAGTGTTCATGAGTAATTAGTTCAACCTTCTAGATAGTCACAATTTTCCTTTTTCCTTGGTTTTCAGCAGTTCTTCTAGCTTTCTGTAAGGAGCAAAGACATTTTTTTTTTTTTTTTCTGGGCAAAGAAAAACAAACAAACGACAAACTTATGACTTAGAGGCAATTCTGTACAGGGTATCCAACTGATTCATTCTGGTTCCACCCTTTGCTTGGCGGTGGTCATGTGCCGTGGAGTCGGTTTCGACTCAGCATTTCCACTACAGGTATACTGAATAAGAATCTACAGTTTAGCAATATTACCAGGTGATTCTAACAGACCTGTGAATTTTGTCGAAACGTAGATTCTGATTCAGTGTACCAGGAATGGAAATGAATCGCCAGTGTAGGTTCCACTCAAAAAGAAAGCGTTCAAAGTCCTGAATCTGCCTTATAGCGACCCTTTAGCACAGAATAAAACTGCCCTATAGATTTTTTGTTTTGTATTATTTTTCTAATTTTTTTTTTGAGGCTAAACATAGACCAATTCCACAGCTCTTACATATATGATTCAGTGACCGTGATTACATTCTTTAGATTGTGCAACCATTCTCATTCTCCTTTTCTGACTTTTCCTCCTCAATCAACATAAGCTTGCATAACCTTTAAGGTTTCTATCAAATCTTCTGAGTTGCTATTGTCACTTAGATCTCCTATGATAGTGATGGTCGTGTGCCACCTAGTCAGTTCTGGTTCATAACGACCGTGTCAAGGATTTCTGAAGCTGCAAATCTTTGCTGGAACAGAAAGCCTCATCCTTCTTCAGAGGAGAGACTGTAGATTTGAACTGCTGACCTTACGAGCCCAGCTCGTAATCCAATACACTACTAGAACTCATTTTGATCCCCTATAGATGTTGTTGTTAAGTACCGTGGAGTCGTTTCCGACTCATAAGGTCTTAAAAATACATAATGCCCAAGGCAGACAGTTTCTACTAATTAAGCTATGTTGTTGTTGTTGTTAAGTGCCGTCGAGTTGGTCCGACCCTTAGCGACCCTATACAGGGTTTCCGAGGGTGTAAATCTTTACGGGAGTAGAAAGCCTCATCTTTCTCCCGCGGAGCGGCTGGTAGTTTCGAAATGCTGACCTTAAGGTTCGCAGCCCGATTTGTAACCACTACGCTACAAGAGCTCCTATAAACTATACTATGGTTTTATTAAGGAACTCTGGTAGCTTAGTGGTTACGAATAGGGCTGTGAACTGCAAGGTCAGCAGTTTGAAACTACCAGCTGTTCCGTGGGAGAAAGATGAGGCTTTCTACTCCCGTAAAGTTTACAGCCTCGGAACCGACTCTAAGGCACATAACTATCACCACCACCACCATGTTTTTATTGGAGTCCCGGTGTGGTGCTGTGGGCTAATGCGTCAGACTGCAAAGTCGTTTGAACTGCAAGGTCAACGGTTCAAGCTCACCAGCTGTTCCTTGGAAACCCTATACAGAGTCGGAATCGACTTTATGACACTTAACAACAACAACATGGTTTAACTGTTTCCCGCCTCCCCCCCCCCCCCCTTAGCTTCAGAAAACTTTGAATCCATGAGACTTTGAAAAACTGTTCTATATTTTCCCACAGGATTCTTCTATAGTATCTTTGAACAAAATATTCATTAATGCTAGCTGGGTACTATCCAGTTCTGGTCTCATGGAAAATGAGGCAGTTGTTCATGGAGACAATTAGATATATATTCCATTTCCTCCTCCTATTCTGGATTATCTTTCTTCCTCTGTTATTCCCAGAAAATTGAGTTCAATTGTAGTGCCTTGGATGAATGCTTGCAATCTTTTAGGAATTTAGGTACTACACAAAGAACTAGGAGGTAGAACAGAAGCACCAAACATGTTATTAGGTCAATTCACTAGAATGCCCATAAAAAATGATCCTTAATCTCCAAAATAATGAGCAAAATCCTGTGAGGTATTAGGAATTTTAAGGTTGTAAATCTTCATGGAAACAGACTGCTGCATCTTCTTCCTGCAGAACTGCTGTGTTTGAATCACTGAGGTTTCAGCTAGCACACAGGGACTTAACCACTGCAACATCAGGGTTCCTTTCTAGACACAGTGGTAGTGATTGTGTGCCATCAAGTTGGTTCTGATTCATAGCGACCCTGTACAGGGTTTCTGAGGTTGTACATCTTTATAGGAGCAGAAAGCCTCATCTTTCTCCCACAGAGTGTCTGGGAGAATCTAACTACTGGCCTTGCAGCTAGCAGACAGCTTGTAATGCACTGTGCTACAGAGTTCCTTTTCTGGACAATAAGGGGACCAGAATCTGACATTGTGAGCATATAATGGAAGAGAAGGGTGTTGATTAAAGAAGAGAGATGAAAGGTGATGGGGTGACACTTGAGGAACTTTAAATACTACATATTAAGATACCACAGACACCAAATTCTATCTTTTTTTTTTCTTTTCTTTTCTTTTTTAGTTTGTGTGTGCTAATGGAGTCCTTGTGTGACACTATAGTCTAAATTCTGGGCTACTACTAGGAGCTCTGGTAGCGTAGTGGTTACGAGTCGGGCTGCAAACCTTAAGGTCAGTGGTTCGAAACTACCTGCCGCTCCGCGGGAGAAAGATGAGGGTTTCTACTCCCGTAAAGATTTACACCCTCGGAAACCCTGTACAGGGTGGCTATGGGTCGGAACCGACTCGATGGCACTTAACAACAACAACAACAACTGATCACAAGGTTTTCTGGTCAAACTCACCAGCTACTCTTAGGAAACCCTATACAGTGTCTCTGTGTGTCGGAACCCACTCAAAGGCATTTAACAACAAATGACTTATCTATTAGATCATGATAATCTTCTATAAGACCTAAAGCATACATTTATTTAATATTTTGGTGGGGCTGAGTTTGGTATTCATTTGAGTATTTTTTTCTTAATGCTGGAAATATAGGCCCAGGGTAGTAGAAGAGAATGAGAAAGAATAAGAACATAATAGATAATATGTGTTTTATTTAAAACATGTAACTTTGTAGCAGCAATCACAAAGACTCATTATACTTAGCAAGATATAATATTACATTATAAAAAAAGAAAATAATTTTAGTATTTGTTTTTATACATTTAAAAATGATAATTACCAAATTTGTATTATTTTGCCTTTCTCCCAGTTTTCTATCCAAAATCTTTTTTTTTTTTTTTTTCTTCTCTTTTGCCAGACTAGATGTATGCCTTTGGCTATTGACTTTGATCAAATGAACCAGATAATTGCCAAATTTTAACTTTATTATGTGCCCATGTAGACACAGTCTAATTGTACCATATAATGAAATGTTTAAATATATCCATACATTTTGCATAAAATGTAACCCCAAACCAATTCTCCTCCTAGAACTTGGCCACTAGGGTGTTTAAAGATGCACAACTGCAGCTGATGCAGAAGTTCTTTCCCAGATGTTCAATTTGACCTGGGGCAGCTCAATCAAAGTTTGTAAGCTTTCCAACATTCCTGGTGGGAATTTTCAGAAAAGGAGGCATATGGATGATTCTGGCAAGTGGAATATGTAGACAGAATCTCATGTGCAATGATTCTAGAACTTGAAATCTCCCTGAGAGCAAGTCAAATAAAAACATTATTTGTAACAATAATATTAATAAATAATGAGAGGAGCTGTGTTAGTGCTTTTTGAGAAAATGAACCAACAATCCATAAAGCAATGAGAATAAAGGAACTGAGACTACCTGCTGAGAACAGAGAGGGAAGAAAAGCAAAACCAAACAAAAAACACAAAAGGGGTTGAATATACATGCATGGCAACTGTATGACAAGGATATAGGTAGGCAGAGTTTCAGAGGGCAACTCTCCTCTGAAAGATTACTATGCATACCGCAAATCAATTGCCTTTCACTCCGTGTAGTTATGCCAACGTTGATACAGTGAATTACTAAACCATGAGGGAAAAAGAAAACACAACAAACTAATTTTACATTGAATCAATTAAGTCCAAGCCAATAATTATACTTTGGGAGTTTACTTTGTGATCAGCAGTGTCCAGAGTACTGTGGAAAAGAGAGGATTTTTGGACTTTAGACTTCCTTCTAACATTAAACAGTTTTGCGTGGTCACACAAAGCATTTGAATTTTAACCTCACTTTGACCATCTGTAAATTAAATATGTACAGTACTATGTGAATTTTAAATATACTTTCATATCTGTTGACTTGTTTGATAAAGAAAAAATATATATTTGTATCTTTAGCTTTACAAAGGATAGTTCCATGGTTCAAGCCCATCAGCCACTTTGTGGGAAAAAGATGAGGCTTTCTGCTTCCTCAGAACCCTATATAGGGTAACTAACTATGAGTTGCAACCAATTCTACGGCACTTAACAAAAACAAATATAAAGTTTTTAGTGAAAACTACAAATGAATGAGTAATTATTGGATTGAATATGTATCATGTAGGTGCTGGTTTTGTTAAGTGCCATCGGGCTGATTGCAACTAATATCAACTCTGTATAGGGTTTCCAAGGAGCAGATGGTGAGTTTGAACAGCTGTCTTTGCAGTTCAAACCAACCTTGTTCTGTCGTTATTCTGAGAAAGGAGATAAATAAAGGCTGAAATAGATGTCAGGATGTTTCCTGGAGGGTAAAATTAACTTAGACCTGGAAATCTGTTAAGATCACTTTAGCTAGAAAACAGTGCAAGAGGATCCTCCAAAATCTGAATCTAGGCTACTAGTAGAATTATTGTATAGATGTAGATCTACTAAGTTCTAGATGTTCTGTCCTGGGTAATTATGCTAAGCAAGAAAATCTAGAGCAAAAAGAACTAAGTAAGAGTGTAAGGAAAATGCAGAATTTCATAAATTTAAATATGCAAATAAATAAAACACAACAAGGATGCTTACAGTTGTCTCATTCCATATCCCATGGTATTGTTGTAGTGTGATGTCCTGATTCTTAAATTCATTACCTATCATTACTCAATGACTCTGCCTCTCACTCATATACTTCAATCAATTTGTCTTACTCTGTGGGTCTCGAGAGGATATGTGAATACACCTTACAAACAAAAGATCCTGTTTCTTGAAGTCTTTACTCCTTATGCAAGGTATGACTGTGGGTGTTTGTGCATGGCAGAATACGATGTTTACCTAAGGAATTAGGAAGAGGAAGAATGAGTGAAATGTATACTTTGGAATCATGGCTCAAATTTATGGACTTCTGGTGTGGTGCTGTAGGATCAGCACAGGAATGAAAACCACAAGATCAATGGTTCAAATCCACCAGCTGCTCCTTGGAAACACTTTACAGGGTTGCTATGAGTCAGAATTGAATTCATGGCAACAACAACATGGTTCAAATTTGATAATGAAAATTTATCATCTGCAGCTTGTAGTGGCTAGAAGAACAGAAGATACTTCTTGTACTAACTCATAGCTTGTCATGATCACACAACTGAAAGCCTTTGCGTAGTCAATAAAGCACAGGTATTTTCTGGTATTTTCTGGTTTCAGCCAAGATCCATTGGATATCAACAGTGATATCCCTCATTGCATGTCCTCTTCTGAATCCAGCTTGAACCTCTGCAAGTTCTCTGTCAATGTATGCTCGCAGCCATTTCTGCATTACCTTTAGTAAAACTTTATCCATATGGGATATAAAATATATTGTCTGATGATTTCCGCATTCTGTTGGGTCACCTTTCTTTGGAATGGGTACAGATATGAATCTCTTCCAATCAGTCGGCCAGATAGTTGTCTTCCGAATTTCTTGGCATAGATGAGTGAGCGCCTCCTGGGCCACCTCACTTTCTTGAAAGATTTCAATTTTTATTCCATCAGTTCCTGGTGCCTTGTTCTTTGCCAATTCCTTCAATGCACCTTGGAATTCTTCCTTCAGTATCATTGGCTCTTGATTATATGCTACCTCTTGAAATGGCTGAACATCCACCATTTCCTTTTGGTACAGTGACTCTGTGTATTCCTTCTATCTTCTTTTGATGCTTTCTGCATCATTCAATATTTTTTCCAGAGAATCCTTCAATAATTAAAGTCAATTCAAAATGGCCAATACCAGTACATTTCAGCTCACTAATGCCTAAAATATCAATGTTTATGCATTCCATTTCATTTTTGACAACTTCCAATTTTCCTAGATTCATACTTTGTACATACCATGTTCTGATTATTAATGGAGTTTTACAGATGTTTCTCTTCATTTTGAGTTGTGCCCCATCAGCAAATGAAGGTCCTTTGGGCTTTACTCCCATAGGCTGTACTCCATTCGCATCATCAAGGTCAAGTCTACGCTGAGGAGGCAGCTCTTCCCCATTCGCATTTTGAGTGCCTTCCAACCTGAGGGGCTCATTTTCCAGCACTATATCTGACAGTGTTTCTCTGCTATTTATAAGGTTTTCAGTGACTGAATATTCAGAAGTATCTTGTCACTCCTTCTTCCTAGTCTGTTTTTGTCTGAAAGCTCATCTGAAACCTGTCCACCAAGGGTGACCCTGCTGGTATTTAAAATACTCTTGGCATAACTTCCAGAATCACAGCAACTCATGAGCCACCACAGTATGACAAACTTACAGACAAGTGGTGGACCACACTCAATAGATTCCTGTTAACCTAAATTGAGATGTGGTTGGCCAGCAGTATGACGAGACCTGGGGAATCCTAGGCCCAGGGACAGGGACATGGCCACAGAACACCAGAGCAAAGTGTGAAGCATCCAGCCAATATGAAGTAAGAGGAGATGCACAAGAACACACATAATTTCAGATAATATGCACTTGACCTGGCTTCAATGACTGATCAGAACTCAACTAGAGGCAGAAAGGAGAGGAAAAAAAAAGAGTAATCCACTACAATTTGATGAACTTAACCTATGCTTGTTGATGCAGTAGGTCAAAGAGGGAACGCATTTTTACAGCGAGGATCATTCCCACCCCCTTGGTATACAGGGTGGACAGGGATGGGCAACTTAAACATTGGCTACCCAAAATGGGGGGAGTACAAAGGCAAGAAGTGACTGTCTTACAAGCTTTCAATAGGGAACCTAGTTCCAGAGGGTGTGGGGAAAGGTAGAATCTCCACTGAGTGATTTCCAACCTGTCTGGATGGGGATAATAATGAAAGGAGAAGGGGATAGGACTATTGCGGTGCAATAGTGAATAAATGCTATCAGGACTGACTGTGAGTGTTGGAAAGGTAAAGGTAGACATTTTTTTTAACAAACAGAAGGGAGTGGTAGATTCTGCAGTCCAGGAGTGAAGGTCCCTGGGACCATCAAGGGAAAAAGCAAAGTGTGGGACCTTAGCCAGAGAAGAAGTGACAGCAGAGACGGAAGCAGAGATGATGACATGAAGAGATGGAGTGGCTGGGGACTTTAGACTCAAGGCGGGAGAGAGGCTATGGGCTGACTGCCGGGGGTCAGTCTTGAAATGTGTACCCTTTGGTTTGATGATGCATGAAGGAGATTGTAATCATTGCAATGAAACCAAATAAGACAGGATGAATGTAAAGCTAATGTTCTCCCAGGTAAAGTATCACATAATTCACAGTAAAAGCTTAAAAAAAAATTATCATCTGAACCACAGAGTAAACATAAATTTGACAACTAATGACCAAGTCAAAAAATGTAAGTAAGATTGGCAAGAAGACATAGCAGACAGAGAAAACATGTGAAAGACGAAAAAGATATCCCAAATACATACCATGGATTGGTTTAAAAGTATTTTAAATTGTTTTCACTAGGAACTAGCCACATGCTCAAGGGAAAAAAAATGAAACCATATCAAGTTTGGTTGAGAACTAGATCCCACAAACATATGTTGGATACACTTTGCCTACTTTTTAAAGAATATTTACATGGTACTTCCATTTTCTTGAACTCCTCTCTTTGAAATTGTTATAATGTATTCTTGGTTTTCTTCATTTTCCTAATAAAAGTGCATGCTTCCTGAACTGTACCTTCTTTCTTTCATGATTTAAAATGGAAATCCAAAAGGATCTCTTGATGTGGAGGAATTTCAATGAAAGAAGATACCTCACTCTTGTCCCTGCCTTAAGAAAAAAAAGTAATGGTCCTTTTAGTTTATGCTCTCACTTTATTAGCATAAACTTCTTTTCCACGACATTCCAAAGTCTACTTACAACAAAGTATTTTTGTGCTTATCTGCACTACTGAACTTGGAGGTTCTTGAAGGCATGGGTCATTTTTTGAAGAATGAAAGAATATACCAGCAAAGTCATGGATGTATGCCTGGTGGAAGTATAATATTGACAGTTGAAACATATGAGATGCTCTAAGGGAGAAAGATGACAAGCTCTGGTAGTGTAGTGGTTATGAATCATGCTTCGAACCTCAAGGTCAGCAGTTCAAAACTACCAGTTGTTCTGTTCCGCAAGAGAAAGATGAGGCTTTCTGCTCCCGTAAAGATTTACAGCTTCAGAAACCCTGTGCAGGGTCGCTATGAGTTGTAACCAATTCCATGGCACATAACAACAACAACTAAAGGGAGAAAGATGAGACTTTCTGTTCCTGTAACGATTTACAGCTTTAGAAAACCTATGCTGGGCTATTATCAGTTAAAATCAATTTGATGGCAGTGGGTTTATTGTAAAAATAAAGAAATTATTATCTCCACCCAAAAAGTACAGAATACTTTAAAGATATATTTGAAACATGGCTTTGCTGCTTAATTCTTTTCAGGTTTGCCTGTTATATTTGCCTTGTTTTATCTTATTTATTAATATTCACTTGAATAATTTGTTTTTATCTTTTCACAAGACATCGTTAACTCTTCAAAATGTCAGAAATCAGTCTATGTGAACCCACTTTTGAGTCCATCTAATTCAACTACCACAATACAGGCTGAAATATTGTTTTAGAAGACAAATCTGATTCTGCTAAATCCCACTCTCATCTTCCAATTTACAACCTTCAGTAAATTCCCAGTGTTCTAGAATAAAATTCAAAGTGCTTACCATGAATCAAAATAACATTTTTTAATATAAAATGAAACCCATTAGGTAAACATGTTGTTATTAGGTGCTATTGATAACTCATCACAACTCTATGTACAACAGAATAAAACAGTGTCTGGTCCTGTGCCTTGTTTACAATTGTTGTTATGTTGAGCCCTAGTGTGCTGCTACTGTGTCTATCTTCTTGGGGGTCTTCCTCATTTTGGTTGACCTTCTGCTTTAACAAGAATGATGATCTTCTCCAATGACTTATTGGTCTTGACAACATGTCCAAAGAATAAGTAACAAAGTCTCACCATACTGACTTCAAAGCAGCAATCTGGTTGCACTTCCAAGACAGATTTACTTGTTCTTCTCGCAGCCCATGAGACTTTCAATATTCTTCGAAAACACCACAACTCAAATGTATTTATTTTTGTATGGTCTTCCTTATTGTATGGTCTACCTTTCACATGCATATGCAGTGATTGAAAATGCCATGGCATAGGCTAGGTGAGCCTGATGTTCTTAATTGCTGTTGAATCAATTCCAACTCAGAATGATCCTATATAAGCATTCCTAGGAGTGCCTGGGGGTTTGAACTACCAGACTTAGTAGTTAGTAGCTCAGTGGTATCTTACTGCCTCGCAGCAGGACCCTACACTCACTTTGTTGTTTTTATGTGCTGTCCAGTTGGTTCTAACTCAAAGTGACTCTGTATAGGGTTTCCAAGGAGCAGCTGGTAAGTTTAAACTTCTGACATTGTGGACCAGTGGCTATCCTACACCAAGGCTTGGGTTAGGAGCACTTTAGTCCTCAAAGTGGCATATTGGGTATGTAACACTTTAAAGAGGTATTTTGCAGCAAATTTGCCTAATGCAATGCGTTGCTTGATTTCTTTTCTGCTGTTTCTAAGAGTGTTGATTGTGAATCTAAGTAAAATGACATTTTTGCCAATTTCAATTCCTTCTCCATTTATCATTATGTTTTCTGGTCCAGGTATAAGGATCTTTGTTTTCTTTACATTGAAGTGCAATCCATACTGAAATATTTGGTCTTTGATCTTCATCAGTAAGTATTTTACATTCTCTTGACTTTCAGCCACCAAGTTTGTGTCATCTGTGTATTGTAAGTTGTTATGAGTCTTCCTCTAATTTTGATGTCACACTCTTCTCTATATAATGCAGTTTCTCAGATTTTTTGCTCAGCATACAGACAGAATAAATACAGTGAAAGGATACAACTATGATGCTCACCTTTTCTGATTTTAAACCTTTCAGTATCCCTTTATTCTGTTTGAATGACTGCCTCTTGCTCTATGTACCAATTCCTCATGATTGCAATTAAGTGTTCTGTAACATCTATTATTTGAAATGTTATCAATATCTTGCTATGATCACACAGTTGAAAGCCTTTGCAGAGGAAATAAAGCACAAACGTCTTTCTAGTAACCTCTGCTTTCATCCAAGATCCATTTGACCTCAACAATGATATCCTTCACTCAAAATCCTCTTACGAATCCTGTTTGAATTTCTAGCAGCTCTCTATCAATATACTACTACAACTGCTTTTGAATTATCTTCAGCAAAATTTTACTTGCATGTAATATTAATGATATTATTCAATGATTTCACATTCTATTATGTCACCTTTCTTTGGACACAAATATGGATCTTTTCCAATTAACCAATTAACCAAAGCCAAAACACTGTCTTCCAAATTTCTTGGCATTGATGAATGAGTAAATCCACCACTGCATCAGTTTGTTGAAATATTTCTATTTGAATTCCATCAATTCCTGGAGTCTTGTTTATCACCAATGCCTTCAGTGCATCTTTGACTTCTTCCTTTAATGCCATTAGTTCTTTATGATATGGTTCTTAGTGAAATGGCTGAGCATTGACCATCGTTTTTAGTACAGTGATGCTGTAACCCTTATAGCATCATTAAACATTGTGTCCATTGAATGCATCAACATTGCAGCCCAAGTCTTGATTTTATTCTTCAGTTATCTCAGCTTAAAAAAATGCTGACTGTGTTCTTCTCTCTTGGTTTTCTAGTTTCAAGTCATTGCACATTTTGTTATAATACTTTACTTTGCCTTCTCAAGCTACCCATTGAAATATTCTACTCAGCTCTTTTGCTTCATCATTTCTTCTACTAGCTTTAGCTTCTCTATATTCAAGCACAAGTTTCAAAGTCTCTTCTGACATTCATTTTGGTCTTTTCTTTCTTTTCTTTCAAAGACCTTTTGCTTTCTTTATATATATAGTGTTCTTGATGTCACCCCACAACTCTTGTGATTTTTGATAATTTGTGTCTAATTCATCAAATCTGTTGTTGAGATAGACTCTAAATTCAGGTAGAATATATTCAGCATTTTATTTTGCTCTCATGACATTGTTTTAATTTTCTTCAACTCCAACCTGAACCTGCATATAAGCAATTGAAGGTATCTCTTACCTTGTCTTGGCTGATGTGATTGAGCTTCTCCATAGTCTTTTTTCCAGAAATGTAATCAGTTTGACTTCTGTGTATTCTATCCATTGAGGTCCAAGTTTATAATCTTCTCTTATGTTGTTGCAAAAAGGTATTTAAAATGAATTAGTCATTGGTCTTGCAAAATTCTATCATGCACTCCTCAGCACAATTTCTATCACCAAGGCCATGTTTTACCTTTTTTGCACTCCAATGACTGCAATTATCAACACATCGTGATTGTATGCTTGATCAAGTTTAGACTGAAGAAGCTGATAGAATTCTTCTGTTTCATCACCACTGGCTTTGGTGTTAATTTTAATAATTAAATTGCTATTAACTGGCCTTCCTTATAGGTATATGAGTATTAAGGATAATATTCACAGACAGCATTGTACTTCAAAAATGCTCTTTTTGATGATGAATGTGAAACTATTCCTCTAGAATTTGTCATTGCCAGAATAGTAAACAATATGATTTTCCATTTTTAAATGGCCAATACCTGTCAATTTCTACTTACTAATGCTTAGGGTATTGATATGCATGTATTCAATTTCATTTTCGATGACTTCCAGTTTTCTCAGATTCATTCTTCATATATTCCATATTCTGATTATCAGTAGGTGTTTGCAGTTGTTTCACCTTATTTTGAGTTATGACCCATCAGTTAATGAAGGTTCCAAAAGTGTTGCTCCATTCCAATCACTAAGGCTGATAGCATGAATCTAGTGACCTAAACAAACTAGAGTTGGTTTAGTCATTAAATCTCAAATACGGACCCTGCAAATGAGGAAGATTATAAATTAGTTAAGATGATCTTATGGTCTTAGAAGGAGAATAGGACAAGGATAATAGGATGTGATTAAACCCACCCAAATAGTTATCTCAGGAACTTTATTGATTTATTGTTTACTTTTCCCAAAGAATGCTATCTTGATGTTAAGATACATTATGTGTACATCCAAATGTAACTTACCCTATATAATGTGCCTTCTCTTCATAATGAACAGGATGATCTTGAGAAAATATTCTCTCTGTCCTCCAGACAGCTGGATTTCTGTTAATAAAGCTTGGATCGGATCTCTCCTCATCTCTGTGATTGACTACAGTGACAGGCAGACAACCCTTGTTTCAGTTTGGCAACAAGGTAAGATCTATTTTGATGAAGTAGTTCTTCAGCAGTCGTATTTTGAATGTTTTCTAACCTTCTCACCATCAGGCACTATGGCTGACAATGTTCTGATGCTATTCATGAGGTTTTCAATGGTTAAACGTTCAGAAATCGTCTGCATCTTCTTCTTCCTAGTCTTCGTGGTCTGAAAACTCAGCTTAAGCCTATCCACAATGGATGATCCTGTTGGTATTTAAACTAGCAGTGACATGGTTTTCAACACCACAGCAATACATAAGCTACCACAGTCTGACAAACTGACTTATGAGCTGTGGAAGACTATTGTGTTGTTGTTGTGAAGTGCTGTCGAGTTGGTTCCCACTCAGAGTGACCCTGTATAGGATTTCTGAGGAGCAGCTAGTGAGCTTAAACTGCTGACCGTACACTTCAAATGGATTTGCAGTCTGCCACATTAACCCAGAGCACCACACCAGGACTCCTTGGAAGACCATGGTAGAAGGGGCATAATTTACTAAACAACATTGTTGCATGTGGTCTCTGAAAAACTATTTTCTTATCTCTTCTGTACCTAATCTATCTTCGAGTACAAAGCTTAAGAAAAGCTTTTCAGTGAAATATGGTCAACACTGAAATAATTAGTCCTTATTTATACATTATCTTATGTCTTAATTATTTGTTCCCTACCTCCCCTAAAAGAATTTTCATCTTGGTTTTTAAACAGTTCTATGTAATTATTGTGAACTTACAAGAATTATACTTTGGTCATTCAGTTTAGTACCAAAAAATTGACTTTACCTTAGAATGTGAGCAATTATATATATACTATATATATATATAGTAGTGCAGTGGTTACGAATCAGGGTGCGAACCTCAAGGTCAGCAGTTCAAAACTACCAGCTGCTCCGTGGGAGAAAGATGAGGCTTTCTGCTCCCGTAAAGATTTGCAGCCTCAGAAACCCTGTACAGGGTTGCTATGGGTCGGAACCAACTTGACGACACTTAACAACAGCAACATATATATGTATATATATGAATAGCATTTTAGAGAAGTCAATGACTTTGGGTTAACTTATTGTAGCGTAGTGGTTACGAATCGGGCTGCGAGCCGCAAGGTCAGCAGTTTGAAACTACCAGCGGTTCCGCGGGAGAAAGATGAGGCGATCTGCTCCCGTAAAGATTTACAGCCTCGGAAACCCTGTACAGGGTCGCTATGAGTCTGAACCGACTCCACGGCACATAACAACAACAACAACATTTTATCAAAATAGCCACTTACAGTTAAGATTTTCTTTTTCTATTTAGGAAGTCTATGTTGCCTTCCTAATTAAGCTCTGGGTCTCTCTAGTTACTTCTTTTGGCTCCTTGGGAAAATTGAGGTTATACTGTGTTTATTCTCAGTATTTAAGAAAAGCTATGCTTATTCCTATATCTATATATGCAACATCTACCCATTCATTTAATCAGCAAGTATTTATTATACCTCATCTATGCTATCAAAAGTGAAGCTTTTGTAACAGAAAGTGATTAAATGAAACAACAAAAAAAACTAATGTGATTTATCATTCATATTAACAGTTGAAAACCAGACTTTCAGTATCCCAAGCTGATGGAGCCTCTGCTGTTTTGAATAGATACATTTTTAAGATCACTGTGGTCATTGACATTCCCTCTAGGACCCCCTGAGAGATTGAGCAGTGTGCTACCAAGTTTCCTTACAACAAAAAAGGAGGCGAGACAAGTACATATATTTATATATCATATCCTTTATTTTCTTTCATAAAATTGCAAAAACCTTGCTTACGCCTTTAAAAATTATTTCAATACATAGAAAAAAAACACCATAGAGTCATTCTTAAATTTTTATTTCATTTATATGGAATACTGGATCAATGTCTCTGAGTATGTTGGCAAGTGAGTTGAGTCAAACACTGCCCATCGGCCCTGAGCCCACAGGTATTAGTCATAGTCAGAAGGAGGTCAGAAGGCTGCAAGAGAAACCTGCTGTTCATTATGGCCGGGTCAGAGATGATGCCATTACCACACATTGCCTCCAAGGTGACACAGAGAATATCTACTTTGTCATATATTTGTTCAGGGTCAAGTGAAACACAATGCTCATAGCAACAAATATTCACAGCTTCATGTGCAAACATAGGATTTGTAAATGAGTCTTTAACACAGAAAATAATGGGGACTATCATGTGTAGCAGGAAAGTCCTGGTGTGGTGCTGTATGATAATCATTGGACTACGTACCACAAGGTTGGCAATTCAAATCCACCTGCCGCTTCTTGGAAACCCTACATAGGGACGCTATAAGTCAGATCAAACTAGATGGCACTTAACCACAACAATAATAACAGTAGCCGCAAAACAAGTTTTGTTTTGTTTTCATTTTTCTATTGCTTCAGACAATTTTATGTTACTCTCCTATACAAATTTTAAAAATCAATTTTTTGACTCTCAACAGAAAGTCTTGACAGTAAGCATGATGAAGAGATTGATACTGACTTCTAATCTAAGCAGACATGATCTTTCAGGGCTCTGAGATGTTACTTGGTTCTTCTGGGTTTCCGTCGGTCTTTCTTTGCCCATCTGCTGTCTCCACCCTCAATCCAACCCTTCAATCCAATTGCGATTTCAAACACATGATATTCTCCTATATTTTAAAAATGACTTCAGTAGGTAGAAGGATAGCATCTGCTTTTTGAACCCACAGAAAATAAAGAGACCCCACTTTTTTTGAATGTTCAGTATAATTTTCTCCAACATGACTGAAATTACCTAACAGAGCTTCTCACTTTATTAACAAAATCTTATTAGACTCTGCTCCATGATGCTTTGATTTTTATTCTCTGATCCTAGTGGTTTGTCCCTGCTGCATTTTTATTTCTAAATAAAACAGCATGCCTTTATTCAAAATATTACCATTCATACATTTAATGCATCAATGTCTTATACAGAGTTACTTATCACTCAACCATCAGTGGATAACTTTATTATTTACACATTTCAATTCTATGTTGTATTATATTGACTGATAAAGGCCAGTCGACTATTGCTTTAAGAAGACATGTTGGCTTGACTATGTGCAGTGACAGAATGCAAATCCTCCAAAGTGGCCACCCTAACGTCAGCTCAAACCTTAAGCCTATCCATCCCTCTTCTTCCGTGTTCTCTAGAAAAGGGCAGGCAGCGCTGCACCTTGTGACTTTCCTACCTTTTCTGTGTTCTGCATGCCACCTTAATTGCCCTGATTCATGTGAAACTTATGTACCCCATGATATAACAAGACCCTAGCTCCCACCCCTCATAAGGAAAAACTTCACCATGTAGCTGGCTGCCACTGAAGACAGCTGTCCACTTCCTAGTTAGTAAGTTTCCCTGTCATCAAACCATCTCTTTTATTTTATTTCCTATAATAAACTGATGTCTCTCAAATTGATTCATGGTTGTGTTTTCTGGTCTATTGGCAGCTACTTACACAGAAGGCATTTTCCTTCTGGGCCCAAATCCCAACACTGTGTGAGAAATAATTAATGAATAAAAGAGAGGCCAGAAACAGTCTTAAACTGGATTTTTTATTTTTGTTATTAAGTGCGTTGGAGTCGGTTCTGACTTATCAGAACACTGTATGGGGTTTCTGAGGAGCAAGGTGGTGGATTTGAACTGCCGACCTTGTGGTTCTAAGTCCAGTGCTGATCCTATACCACCACACCCATTTATTACTACACCATGTGAAATTTACATTTCAAAAGTGAGTGCTAGTGATGTTGCTGTTATTCTGAATGTGGAAACTTCCCATTTCTCATTCATGTATGTTCAACTGGTAGAAAAGTGGAATCACGAAAGCACATAACGGATTATTTTAAGGCCATGAGCTGACAATAATGTACATTGAATCCCTTCATCTCATTGGCCAGAACTTGGTCACATTCCAATAACTGGTCCTGATGTGGCACTGTGGGTCAACGAGCCAGACTACAAAGCCGTTTGAACTGCAAAATCGGTAGTTCAAGCTCACCAGCTGCTCCTTAGAAACCCTACTCGACGGCACTTAACAACAACAACAAAGGAAGGTGGAGAATATGTTTTTATGGTCATGTTGGATGGTCATGCACCTGGCTAAGTTCTATCATTATAAATTAAGTAGTGTGAGAAACGTTGTCAATACCCCAGATACTGCCTTGGTTACTCTTAGTTATGAGGTCACTGATGAGTTATCATGAGTGCTTAACTGAGAAACACTCAAGAAAACCAATCTTTATTCGTTTTAACTAGAATGAGGTTTTCTTTATTCGATTTTGCAAAATTGGCTGCCTGACCCTGTAGACTCAGGCAGACATGCGGCATGGCCAACTGGCAAAGACTTTTATTCTCCTGTCTCCAGAGAGTCCCTCCCCAGGTTCCTCCTGACTGAGTTCTCTGGAGTTAACAATCTAGCCCAGGAAGGTGCCTAGTTGTAGCATTCTCATTTAAAGTTCGTTTCCCACTTCCCCAAGTGTTTCCCCTATTTTCTTGATAGGTGTATTCTTATTTTACAGTTCCTAGATAATCAAATGAGGGTTTCTTCCTGCCCCACCCTCACCCCCCAGCAATCTCATAGGTCCTTGATTCCTGGAGCTGTACCATCTTGAGAATTTCTCACAGTAGAAAACAAATACTGGGCTATAACTTCGCAATTTTCACACTTTTGTCTTGTGCTAGAAATATCTACACGGTTCTCCAGGTCATTAGTGCCCCTCAGTTGCAGGTGCAAATAAACTCAGCTGAGTTTGGCCTCCTCCATCAAGGAGTAAGTGCTTTCACTTAACTGATGCATAATACAGTGATATAGCACATGATTAAGGGACAAGATTTATGCTACAGACAATAGCTACTGTTAATAGGAGTTGTTGTTGTTGTTAAGTGCCGCCAAGTTGGTTCCGATCCATAGTGACCCTTTATAGGGTTTCTGAGGAGCAGCTGGTGAGCTTGAACCACCAACCTTGCCATTCAAATGACTTTGCAGTCTGGCTCATTAACCCATAGCACCACCGCAGGATTCCATTACTAGAAGTTGTTGTTGTTGTTAGCTGCCATTGAGTCGGTTCCGATTCATAGCGACCCTGTACAGGGTTTCCAAGGCTGTAAATCTTTATGGGAGCAGAAAGCCTCATCTTTCTCCCACAGAACAGCTGGTAGAGACTCCTAAAAACAAACATCATGTCCTATTTCTCCTTATGGTGCTTGTTGTTGTTGTTGTTGGGTGTTGTTTAGTCAATTCTGACCCATAGCAACCCTGTATAGGGTTTCTGAGGAGCAGCTGGTGAGTTTGAACCACCGGCTTTGCATTTCAAATGGCTATGCTGTCTGGTGCATTAACCCACAGCGCCACACCAGGACTCCTTATGGTGCTTGGCATTCAGTTATTTTACAATTAAATGCTTGCCCAATGCCTTAGTGCTCCTTATTCTGAGTTGGGAAATTTAAATGGCTTTCTCTAGGTGGGTGTAGACCTGGAAGAAACAAGCAGAAGGGCATTGTGTGTCTGTTTCCATGAGAAGAGATAACAAAAAATGGAATGTAAAAATTAAATAAAGACACTAGAAATACTACATTTAAACTAATAGACTATTAAATTTATTTTTTATTTTATTTTATTTTTTAATTTGTTATGTGTTAATTTATTTTGTGGTTAGCACTTAATATTCCACCTGAGTTTCAGAGTTGCTAGATCCTGGGTGGTACCGATTGTTTGACTCAACTTCTAACCTAAAGGTTGGTGGTTCAAGCCCCAGTCGGTGACACTGTGGAAGAATGGTTTGGCTATTGTCGTTCTTAAAGATTACATACAGCCAAAAATGCTTTCTGGAGTAATCCTACACTGTAACACATAGAGTTACTAAGAGTTTGAACGGACTCAATGGCAGTGGGCTTTGTTTTAGTTCTTCAATGCCAACTTTTCTGTGCAGTGACTTTTGGTTTCGATTAAGAAGTGGGACAGTGCCAAGGGATTCCTTATCTAAATCTATATTAGTATACATTTGGATATGCACAGTCACTCCTGCCTCCTCAGACCTCCTCATGGTATCAGATTTCCCTAGAAATATAGAAAAAAGATGTTGAATTTAGGGGTAAAAGAAAGAGTTTGATCTATTTGGCCTTTGAGTGCCATGCCAGTAGAACACATTAACTTTTACCAGTGCACTCAATTGCCCTGTCCTTCACAGCTGCATCACTATGCTGAAAAATGTGATTTTCATAGAAATGTTCAATTTTGTAGCTTAGAGACTTTGTGAAGGGGGAAAAATATCATTTTTGCACTTAAACTGTTCCTCAAATTGCTCACTTTAGGAAGTTAGAATTGGCCCTGAATATAATGACACTGGACCAACATGTGTTAGAATATTCTTTAACCCTTGCATGTTTAGCAAGCTCTGCTTTCCTTTGTCTACCTTATACAAATATCCAAAGAAAAAATGAAGTGTAGACCTTCCTGCTTCTATCCCCCAGGACCCAAAATAATTCTAAGTATATGGATACTAAGAAATATTCAGATATCTGACTTAATTTTGTTTCACTATTTTGGGTATTTGAAGAGAAGTAATCATTTGACACTGAATCCTACACATTGGAACTAAAGGAATCTTAGAAATTTTCCTGTAAATGATGAACTGTTTTTAACCTAATATCCATTATTCCACTTCCCACCATGAATAAGTCCTGACTTCATTTGTATTCTGGTTTGAATGGGTTCCTTGTCCCCTGCTTAAGAACTGCCCTTCAGGTTGTTTGAAGAATAGGATAAAGTAGTGAAGTTTAAGCCATACATACTTAAAACTGAAGTTGCAAGAGACTTCACATCAGAAGATAAGACAGGTGTATTTATTTACCTTTTTATTTTATTTTATCATTGAGTGGTTTCTGAAGTTCTCTTTGACAACTTATCTATCATGATGCCTCCATTGAATATTCAAATATTGTGCCTATTTAATCTCCTAATATACTAAGAATTTTTTGTATCTCTTTCCCTATCTGACAAAAAAGAGAGACTGACTATAGATGTATCTGTTGAAAGCAATCCTCTAAATTAGGCAAAATTTCCAATACAGGAAATGCACTGGAGCTGGTAGACTTATGTTTCTTTTCTTTATCTCTTTTAGACTTTCTACCAACATTAATTCAGAAAATATTTATTTCATAGTCACTAAGTAGTCCTGGTGTGGCGCTGTGGGCTAATGCATCAGACTGCAAAGTTGTTTAAACTGCAAAGTTGGTCATTCAAGCTCACCAGAAGCTCATTGGAAACCCTATAGAGAGTCGCTATGGGTCAGAATTGACTCAACGGCACTTCACAACAACAACAAGAAGGAGTCCTGGTGTGGCACTGTAGGATAAGCACTGGAAAAAAAACATTCAATGATGACATAAATATACCTCTTATCATCATTCCCATCTCCATCTCATTGATAAAACATATTCAACATTGACCAGTGTAATACACTATATTGTAGATGTAGGGACTAGGTAAACTCCCTGTATTTAAGCAGTTTGCAGTTTATAGGAGACAAAAACATCTAGTTGTATAACTCAGAAAATGCAAAAACAATAAAAAAAAAAAGATCATTTGGTTGAAGTCCTTAATTTTCTGGTCACATTAGGAGTCCTGGTATGGTGCTGCGGGATAATGCACTGGACCACAAGGTCAGTTTGAACCGAAAGCCCAGTGATTCAAACTCACCAGCCACCCTCAGAAACCCTATACAAGATTGCTTTGAGCTGGAACAGACTCAAAGGTACTTAACAACAACAGCAATATGTGTTGAGGACTTACTCAAAGTAGTTTCCTGAGCCTCCTGAGACCCTACTAGCAAGCTGACTGGCTGTATGGCCTCAGTCTCTTCTGACTCATAGTAACCCTGAATAGGGTTTCCAAGGCTATAAATCATTACGGGAGAAGAAAGTCTCATTTTTCTCTCCAGAAGCAGTCCACCACTGCACTACCAAGGCCATACTTCTTGTTGTTGTTGTTGTGTGCCGTGGAGTCGGTTCTGACTCATAGCGACCCTGTACAGGGTTTCTGAGGCTGTAGATCTTTATGGGAGCTGAAAGCCTCATCTTTCTTCTGCAGAACAGCTGGTGGTTTTGAACTGCTGACCTTGAGGTTCACAGCCTGATTCGTAACCACTGACATACTAAATCTGATTTTGTGGAGAAAGGATCTATAGATTATATGATTCATAAGGAACTCAGGTTTGATCATGCTAGTTTTGTTTTTGTTATTTCATTTTAAGGATGAGGGAAAAAAAAAAAAACCTAGTGCAGGCTAACTAGATTGCGGTGGATTTTTTCTGAAAGCCTTGCTTATTTACTGAATCATCATGTGTAATCAGATTGGGAAACTCTGCTATAGAATTTGCCCAATTAAAGCCTTGACTTATGGTATCGAAGAATGCTATGGGCAAAACGGAGTCCTGGTGTGACTCTGTGGGTTAATATGCTGGACTTCAAAGTCAGTTTGGAAAGCAAAGTGGGTGGTTCAAACTTACCAGCCACGCCTCAAAAACCCTATACAGAGTCACTAGGGTTCAGAACTGACTCAATGGTACTTAACAACAACAAACGTGGGCAAAATAATGAATGATACAGAAAACATCAAAAGTAGAAGGAATACAGATTCATTGTACCAAAAAGAAAAAGTTGATATTCAACCATTTCAAGAGGTAGCATATGATCAAAAGCCAATGATAAAAGGAAGAAGTCCATATAAATGGAGAAAAGACTGAAGGTGTCAAAGACTTCATTTTGCTTGAATCAACCATCAACACTCATGGAAGCAGCAGTCAGGAAATTAAATGAAATATTGCATTACGTAAATCTGCTCTACAAGAGGACTGAAGTGCACCTGACTCAAGCCATGGTACTTTCAATAACCTCATATGCATGTGTATGTTGTACAGTGAATAAGGAAGCCCACAGAAGAATTGATGCATTTCAGTTATGGTGTTGGAGGAGAATAATAAAAGTACTATGGGCTGCCAAAAAAACAAACCAATCTGTGTTGGAAGAAGTACAGCCAGAATGTTCCTTGGAAGCCAGGATGGCTAGACTTCATCTCTCATACTTTGGACATATTAGAAGGGATCAATCCCTGGAGAAAGATATCATGTTTGGTAAAGTGGAGGGTCCAAGAAAAAAGAGGAAGACCATTAACTATATGGATTGGCACCGTGGCAGCAGTGATGGTGAGGTTGGCGCAGGATAGGGCAGTGTTTCGGGTTTTTGTCCATGAATTGGTACGGACTTAGAGGCGCCTAACAATGGCAACAAGAAGTATCTTCTTTTTCTCATACTGTGAGCAGGTTTGTTGGGATGATAGGAGTCCACATAGTAAAGTGTGGCTCTTTGCTCAGTTTTATAATCTCTTCTACATGCAGTAGTCATTATTAACCATATGATAGAATTGCACTGCCTGGGATACTGCTTTTGAGTCTGACCAAATGACAAGTTCCTTTTGAAGATGAAGAAGAAAGTGAAATATCAAAACCTTTTTTCAGCTCTTTTTTTGTGACTGAGAGATGAGACCTAGAGTGGATTGACTACTTTATTTTACTTAGCATAGTAAGTAATAAATTGTTGTTGTTGTTGTTGTTGTTGTTGTTAAGTGCCATGGAGTCAGGTCCAACTCAGTGCAACCCTGTATAGCATTTCTGAGGAGTATGTGGTAAGTTTGAACCACCAACCTTAAGGTTAGAAATCCAGTTCTTACCCTACAGTACCACACCAGGACTCCAATTAATAAATGGTTGGAGTGGTTATATGTCTTGGAGTTGTTTCCAATTCACAGTGATCCAGTATAGGATTTCTGAGGCTGTAAATATTTATTGGAGCATAAAGCCTCATCTTTCTCCAGTGGATCAACTGGTAGATTTGAACTGCTGACCTTGCTGGTAGAAGTCCAGTTCGCAATCCACTACATTATCAAATAGTATGTCATGGTGTGGTGCTGTAGGATAAACATTCCTCAGCAAAGTTGATTTGAACTACAAGGTCAGCAGTTCAAACTCACCAAGTGATCTTTAGAAACCCATACAGGGTCACTATGGGTCAAAACTGACTCTATGACAATTAACAACAAAAATACATACATGTAGGAGCATGGTGGCTCCATACGATAAGCACTGGACTGCAAACTACAAGGTTGGAAGCTAGAGCCCATCAGTTGCCTGAGGGAGAAAGGTTAGCTTTCTGCTCCAGCAAAGACTTAGAGGCTAAGAAGTCCTAAAATGGGTTTTTATGAATCAGCACTGACTGAAAGCACTTAACAATGGCAATAAATAACAAAACTATGCATATATTATTGTTATTGTTGTAAAGTGCCTTCATGCATATATATGTGATATCTATCTATAGATAGATAGATAGATAGATAGATAGATAGATAGATAGATAGATAGATAGATAGATATCACATATATATATATAAAGAAAGAAAGAAAGCGCTCTGGTGCGGCACTATGGAAAAAGCAGTAATCATAAGTTTGACTGTTCAAACTCATAAATGTATATATATGGGTGACAAGAGTGGTGAGTGGTAAGTGGTGGAGTTTGGCTACTCCTCATAATCTGATAAACTGCCCTCCATAATCAAGAAAGAGAGGAGTATAGGGGGTAGTAGATAATGTACTGGACCACAAAGCTGGTTTATAACTGCAATGTCAGTGATTCAAATTCACCAGTCACTCCTTGGAAACTATGAGTCAGAATAGAGTCCTGGTGTGGAGCTGTGGGTTAACGCACTGGACTGCAAGGTTGATTTGAACCATAAAGCTGGGAGTACAAGCTCACCAGCCACTCCTTACAAATCCTATACAGGGTCGCTATGAATCAGAACCAACTAGACAGTATTTAACAACAACAACAACAACAAATGATTTGGAACAGATGTGATAGTACTTACCAATAAGAAATCAGAGTCCTGGTGTGGCACTGTAGGATAAGCACTGGACAAGGATGGCAATTCAAACCCACCAACCTCTCCTTGGAAACCCTGTACAGGGTTGCTATGTTTCAGAACAAACTCAAAGGCACTTAACAACAACAACAATACTCACGAACCAAGGATCCCTGGTAGCATAGTGAGTAACACATTGATCAGCAGTTCGAGCCTATCATCACTCTATGGGAGAAAGATGAAGCTTTCTTTTCCCGTAAAGATTGACAGCTTTTGAAACATTGTATAGGGCTTCTATGCATCAGAACTAAGTTGACAGCACACAGAAGTAGTCATGAGCCAATGATGGTGCTGGTTAAGTGGTACAATTCTTATTTTCCATGCAGAAGACTATTTCAATTCTTGGCTAATTGTCACTGTGATCCTAAACAGGTTTTAGTGAAACTTGAAGACTAACACTCAGCAGGAAGAGAGGTCTGGTCAGTTACTTCTAAAAAGCAGCCAGTGAAAACTTTATGGGTTACAACATTCCAGCCTACAAGTGATCATGTGGGTGGCACAAGATGAGGTAATATTTCATTCTTTTGTGCTTGTGGTGAGGTCATTGTAAGCTGGCAGCTACTCCATGGCAGCTAGCAATAAGTTATGAGCCTAAGAAGTAACGTAACAGAAAAGTAACAAAATGAGATGAGAGATGGACCCAGGATGAAATCATTAGAGTGTGGAATTGGAAAGAAACACGCAGAAAGAAACAAGAAAAAAATATGAAAAGCTAGAACCTACAGAAAGATGAGATCAAAATCAGTAAACTGACTGGTAGACTAAAGAATATCTAAGAAGAGTAAAGGTTAATACCTATTGTTAAGCCCTTAAGCGTTGCAAACATTTTGCAATCAGCTATCAACCTAATGATTCATGATAGTTCCAACTCACCAAGTAGTTGTGCAGAAGAAAGGCTTGGCCAATTGCTTCCATACAAATTAAAGTCATGAAAACCCTATGGAACAATTCTAATCTGTAGTTCATGGGTTTCCAAGAGTCACAATCCAATAGTTGGCAGCAGGTGTGTTTGTTTGTTTATTTTTATATATCTATCACATGAAGTTCCAAAACCTTTAGTAGAGGTACATTTCTTGTGTGTGTATATTTACTAGATATGTATTGCAGACTTGGAACTGAGAAAATAAACTTTAGAATATTGAAAATAGAATTAAGAATAAATAATTTAGTACAAAGTCTTTACAAAATTAAAGAGAGTGAAAACAGTCTTTAATGTTTACCTAGTGGTTACGAATCGGGCTGCGAACCTTAAGGTCAGCGGTTTGAAACTAGCAGCCGGTCCGCGGGAGAAAGATGAGGCTTTCTACTCCCATAAAGATTTACACCCTCGGAAACCCTGTACAGGGTTGCTAGGGTCGGACCCGACTCGATGGCACTTAACAACAACAACAACCTTTAACTTATCATTGCCTATTGTCCTGCGTCTTTCTTTTCTAGACATACACAGGACGAATACCTGTAGGATATTCTATTTTTTTGTTGCTTGATATTCTTTTGCTCTCCACTCATCCTATTATTGGCCATAAGAGTATTTTTTATTATTGCTTTAAGGACATTTTCATCCTGGGAAATTAATAAACTGACAAATATTTAGAGCAGATGGATCTTTAATAGTGACATTACAAGGACTCGGATAAGTGAGACAGACTGATACTTTGTCCTTGAAAAATAATGCAAAAAATATCTAAAATATTATCATAATGAATGAACTATTTTAGGAACCCAGATTAAAATTTTGGAAGAGAAAGAGAATGCTACCTATGAGCTGAGCATTTAGTAAAGAACTTTTTTTTAAAGCTTTTATTGTGAATTGAGTGGTAGTTTACACTGGAGAACATCAATTTTGCATTTATCCTGTTGTTTTGTTTCATTGCAATGATTATAATCCCCTCCATGCATCATCATTTAACAGTATTTGCTTCTATTCTCTGTTGACTTTTTGTTTGTTTGTTTTTTAATGTACAAAAAAAATACTCACAAATATATACCAAAGGACACATTCTGCAAGCCTACTTCCTAGCTTCCAGCACACAGCCTTTCTCTTTCCATGAGCCTAGAGTCCTTAGTTGCTCTCTCTGTGTCCTCATCTTTGTCTCAGCTTCTGGTGTCACTGCTTCTCTGCATAGGGTCCCACATTCCGCTCATGCTCCTCTTTCTTGATGGACCTAGGGTCCTCTTTTCCCGGAATGTAGCATTAACTACTCCCCCCTTTATGTTACAAAACTTCTACAGTAAAGCACTTTTTTACTGTTTCATTTTTCCCCAGTTTTTATTATTATTTGGGTGAAACTGTACAGGGAACATTTGTTTTTCATTCAACAATTCAGACACATTTTGTTTCATGACATTAAAATTCCCACAATGTAATACTGTTCCTCCCACTTCTTCCCTGCATTTTCCATTAATGAAATATTTTCTGAATTTATCACGTGGAAACTACACAACAATCTGTGAGTTAGATATTATATACACACACATATACATACTCATGGTGTGGCACTGTAGGATAAGCATTGGACTGAAAACCCCAAAGTCAGCAGTTCAGACCAATCAACTGCCCCTTGGAAACTCTATATAGGGTCACTATGTGTCAGAACTGACTCAACGACACTTAGCAACTATATATATAAACCAGGAAGTAAGAGATGTACTCATGGTACATGCTTATAGCTGGCAGGCAGTGGAATCCAGACTCCATTTATGACAGTATGATTCAGAAGATTAGATTGATTATTATTATATCTCAACCTGTAAAACTATTTTGTATTTAATCTACACTGCTCCAGAAAACATATTCAGCAAACTAGGTAGAATTTTTAAATGGGATTATTTAGGTGGAGTGTTTGAAGCCTAAACTATCCAATAGACTAGGTTGCCTGAGAAGTAGTTTTTTTGTTTTGTTTTGTTTTTTAATCACACTGAAAAGGTTCAAAGGAAAGATAAATGCCATCAGTCTAGGCTGCTGCTGAAAAGAGTACTTTTCCTGACTGAGGTTGAATTTAAACGTGGGCTAAAATCTCTACTAAATCCCCAGTTCTATGTTTCTAGGAGCCTAAGCAGAGTTTTGGAACTGACTCCATGGCATAAAACAAGCCAGTCCTAGACACTATTTAGTGTGGTGCAGAATATAAATGTAATAAGACAAGTGAACAACCAACAGTTATATATTATGTTTCTGTAGTGTACAGGACGCCAGAATCTCAACCTGCTCCAGGAAGACAGCTTGCCTCTTCCCACTCCCTTCTTTCAGAGAGTGTTAGCCAGGATTGGTGCAGGGAGGAAATTAGCAAATTTTGTGTGTCAAAATTTGCCCAAGTCTGGCTCTTCCAGGAGAATCTCCTTAAAGTTCTGTGTTGACTTCTTCCCTAAATGTCAGAACACGAGGGAAGAATCCTGCTGATTGACTCATGAAACACATTACCGGAACTCTATTTTAACAGTTAAGGCCACGGAAGCAATTTGTACCTTACTTAGAAGTTTATTGCATTTTGATAATTGCTTTTCCCCTTGAACTGTAGAGTTTTAAAATATAATTTTTTACTGACTATAAAAAGGGGAAAAAAATCCATATAACTTTAAGAGCATTTTTAAAGCTTTTAAAGTTTTCACTAAACTGAAACGAGCCAAAGTTACTTTGTTGAATTGTTTCAACTTGGCATCATAATCTTTTGTTTTGTTTTGTTTTAATTCTCTGCATTTAAGGCACTCAAGAAAAAGAATTTTTTTCTTCTTATAGAATATGCTTTTCAAAAACAATATTTTTAAAGAACAAAACAAGAGGTTGTTGTTGTTAAGTGCCGTCAAGTCGGATCCAACCCTATACAGGGTTTCCCAGGA
>NW_006408533.1:23893755-23895178 GCF_000296735.1 Chrysochloris asiatica | reverse complement strand
CATTTGCTGATAGGGCACAAGTGAAAATGAGGAGAAGCCACTGCAAACATCCATTAATAATCATAACATGGAATGTATAAAGTATGAATCTTGGAAAACTGGAAGTTGTCAAAAATGAAATGGAATGCATAGAGATCAATATTCTAAACAACAGTGAGCTGAAATGAACTAATATTGGTCCTTTTGAATATTACATACATATGTTTTACCATGAAGAAAATGACAAATTAAAGAGGAATTATATCAAATTCATCATCAAAAAGAGCATTTCAAGATCTATCTTAAAGTATAATGCTGTCTGTGATAGGATAATATCCATATGCCTATAGCAATACCAGTTCATATCACTATTATTCAAGTTTCCATACTATCCATTTCTTCGGTCTGAAATTGATCAAATATGAAATCAGATATATTGGTATTTAATGGTGACTGGAATGTAAAGATTGTAAACAAGGATCAGTAGTTGGAAAATATGGCATTGTTGATAGAAATTATGTCAGCGATCACATGATATGATAATGCAAGACCAATGACATTAATTGCAAACATTTTTAAAAACAATATAAAATGTTATTATCTACATGAACCTGACAAGATGGAATACACAATAATCAAACTGACTAGATCTCTGGGAAGAGATGGTAGAAAAGTTCAATATCATCAGCTAAAAAAAGGCCAGGGAAGACTTTAGAACAGATCATCAACTGCTCATAGGTGAGTGCAGCCTGAAGCTGAAGAATATTAAAACAAATCCACAAGATACAAATTACGACCCTAAACATATTCCATCTGAATTTAGATATCATCTAAAGAACATATCCTAGATTTAGAAAACCAAAATGGAAGAACACGTTCAGTAATTCTCAAGCTGAGGGAATTGAAGAAAATTTCAAGCCTTGACTTTCACTATTAAAGGATTCCATGAGTAAAATACTGAATGATAAATAAAGTTTCAAAAGAAGATGGAAGGAATACACAGAGTCACTGTACCAAAAAGAAATGATTAATGTTCAACCATTTCAATTGGTAGCATATGATCAAGAGCCAATGTTCCTGAAGGAATAAGTAAAGGTGTATTGACGGCATTGGCAAAGAACAAGGCACTGGAAATTGGTGGAATATAACTTGAAATATGCAAAGATTTAGAGTTAGAAAACCAAAAGGGAAGAACACGGTCTGTATTTCTCAAGCTGGGGGAACTGAAGAAAAAATTCAAGCCTTGACTTTCGTTATTGAAAGATTCACTGGGCAAATTATTGAATGATGCAGAATGCATCAAGAAAAAATGGAGTCATTGTACCAAAAGGAAATGGTTAATGTTCAATCATTTCAAGAGATACCATATGAACAAGAGCCAATGATACTCAGAGAGTAAGTCCAAAGTGCATTGAAAGAAGTGGCAAAGAACAAGGCACCAGGA
>NW_006408533.1:23887765-23891005 GCF_000296735.1 Chrysochloris asiatica | reverse complement strand
TTTTTTTTTTTTTTGCCTTTTTCTGCTGCTTCATAGTTTTGTCTACAGTAGACTTCACTAAAATTAAATTAGCTAGTTTGGTTTCACCATAGAAAGTCAGCATAAGTTTTGGTTAGCTAACAATTTGGAAATCAAATGAACTATCATTTGCTTTCCATAGCTATTTAAAATCAGTCAAATATTTTCATACTTTTAAAAATTCAACTATTGTAACAATCTTTTATAGTATTATAACTTCTGTTTTCTATAGGAGAACACCAAGTTAATGGGAAACATTTAATGATTTGTCAGAACTGCAAAGACAGGCAATGATAAAGACCGTAGACTTTGGTAATGTTAATCTAGGATTTAAATTAGATGCACCAGTCATGACACCAATGAGGCAAATTATTTTCCTCCAGAGTTGACCTTGCTTTATCTCCATCTATAACATGGGAAATCTCAGCTTTGTGTGAACTTATAGAGTAGAAAGTGCAAACTCAATGGAATAGGAAAGGTTTTTTCCAAATGACTCATATCCAAGTGAAATAGAAATATGTCAGGGAGGGGACAGTTCATAGAAGGCTCTCATTTTGGAAATGTGCTTCCATTTCCAGTGCAACAAATCTCAGGTTTATTATCCTATCTATTCAATAAATTCATGGATGATAGATCTATAATGGGCGATAAAGGAAAATTAGGCTAATAACAATAACTCTCATTTACCTAATGTTCTATACTTTCAAAGTGCTTTCAATTATAAATGGTATTTGATAAAACACCCAACTGAAGGTAGCAAGGTAGAGATTAGTAATGTTCTGTAAAATGCACTAGTTAAATTATATTATTTTATTAAAATGAAAACCTTGTGAATTACATATTTTCTATATTTATGAGTATCCTAAAAGAACAATGATATTCCAGTTCAAAACAACAACAAATTAACTCTTCAATTGAACCAGGGTGTTCAATGTGTTCCTTCTGTAATTTAAAGATAAGGATACAAAAGTAGTTAGAAAAGCAGCCTTGGCCACTCAGGCAGTCAGTACAGAACCAACAATAGATTTATTGAAGTTTTGAAGCTGAGATAACAAGGCATGACCACACATCTTTACAGTGTGTCCCTTAATGTCTTTGTCAGAGGCAAAATCTTTGCAAGGCAGTCCATGAGTCCAACTGGTGTGGCACTTCCTGTCATTTCTGATAAAAATTCATATCCAGATGGTATAAAATGCTCTCTTTCTTCCATGAGTTTTGTGGAAGCTTTTTCCCTCTTTGCATCACAAGGTTGTTCAATATTGTATTGGGAAGCACTTTGAACTCCTAGGAAGATAAGTGCTATTTAATTGCAAAGTGTTATTAGTCCTCTGGCTGTCATTATGTGCACCAGCACAATTTTACAGTTAATGCATCTCAATATTACGGCTGTTGACATCCTTCACTTTTTTTTTTCTTTTTGAACTGGCTCAACGGCAGAATTGGATGTCTCAGGGGACTGGTTATTGGAAATTGGATTCAGTCTCTTGTTCCTAGGTCTTTAATATCCAAGTGCATTGCTATATTATTCCATGTTGAATGGTATTTTAGCAACATCAATACTATCCTCAGACATGATTCACAATCCTGCAACATTACACATCAGGTCTACTTGATGAGAAAAAATCAATTTGCAGAAAGAGCTGTAGTTCTAATCCAGACTTAATGATTGTAATGTTTCTACCTGCAAAAAAATAGTTTATTCCACTAAGTGTACCCTACTTTTCATCTTTCTATATAAAGCAGGTTTTTGCAGTTAAGATGTTTAAACTGTATTCATTAGAATAATCTCATATGTTGTATTGCTTTAGATACCTACTTCTCAACACTAATTCTGCCACACAACTAACTTTGTAAGCATAACTCCCACAGATATTCATTTCTGGTTACTTATCTGTTGATGAGAAAACAGTTCAATGTACTAGGTATAAAGATGTTCTTGCCCACTTTAAGCATCTAACAACTCAGTTCCTCTTTATATCTCTAATCTAGGCTCCTTCTATTACCTACCTATGTTGTTAAGAATTAGTCTCTATTTCCCACCATTTATCAACATTGATTAATTGGAAGGTTTGGAATAACTTTCCTAGGGATTTTGGTGGGTAGAACTTTAGGACAAAAAGAAAATAATCATGGAATGAAATGGCAAATGAGTTAAAGATGAAAATAACTATTTTAGCTATGGAGACAAAAATTCCTTTCAGAATCAATTTTTTATTTTGGAGATGACTTTATTTTTTTAAAATTTTTGTGGTGTGCAAAAATACGTGAAAAAAGTAGAAATGTTACACTTCCTGACAAAAGAGAAAATTGCTTATGAGTTGAAAAGGGCTAAAGTGTATGAGTTTCTTATAGAAAGTTTATACTAAATTTACATTATATTATAGTTGGTATACATGTACAGTAATGGAGGCCTGGTGTGGCACTTTGAGTTAATGTGCTGCACTACAAAGTCAATTTGAACCACAATGTCAGTGGTTCAAGCTTATCAGCTGCTTCTTGGAAAACCTAAACAGGGTCACTATGGGTCAGAACCAACTAGACTGCACTTAACAGCAACACCATACATTTAATACTAATAAGCCAGTTTCTGCTGAATCAATTGTAACAAGTGGAAAATCCATGTATGTCAGAGAAGATAACTCCATAACTCTCTAAGGTTAGCATTGACTGAGGTACCTCTAGGTGGAATGGAACCTCTAACCTTTAAGCTATCAGCCAAATGTGTTTATCATTTGCACTACCCAGAGATTCAATTCAATTTGACTTAAACCATCACATATTCAATGGCCAGCTCAAAGTGACTGGCTTACAAGGTTTCAAGAGGAAGTTTAGTTTAAGAGTGTAGGAGGGAAGATAGAGTCCCCACTGAATAGTTTTCATCTTGTCTAGATGGGTCTGGTGAAAAGAAATGGGAAAAAGATTCTTATGATTCACTAGTGAGTTATTATGACTAATTGTGACTGTCACAATTGTAAAGGTAGAAGTTCTGTAACAAAAATGGGGGAGTCATTAATCTTACAGTTCAGAAGCAGAGGACCCTAGCACCATTAAGGGAGAAGAGCATAAGAGGAAAACAGAACCTTATCCAGAGAAGCTGTGACACCAGAGGTGGAGGCAGAAATGGGGAAATGGAGAAAGGGAGCAGCTGAGGACCCTAGATTCATGGAAAGAGAGGGACTGAGAGCTGGTGGCCAGGAGGCAGACTTGCAATGTGCACTTTGG
>NW_006408533.1:23886927-23887427 GCF_000296735.1 Chrysochloris asiatica | reverse complement strand
TGTTGTTGTTGTTGTTGTGAAGTTCCGTCGAGTCAGTTCCGACCCATAGTGACCCTTATAGGGTTTTCTAGGAGCAGCTGGTGACCTTGAACCACCAACCTTGCAGTTCAAAAGGCTTTGCAGTCTGGCTCATTAACCCACAGCACCACACCAGGACTCCCCAACCCCATATGGGTACTAGAGTTTATATTCTTCAGGGAAACCTGCTTTAGAAATATCCACCTGAAGACTAAGTAATGGGATTATGTACACAGAAACTCCAATGACTCATTGGTTAAAGGCTGTTTGAGGGTGTCAAGTTTGGGGCATCTGGCCAAACACAAAGTTGCTTTAAAGTGTTGTTGTGTTTTTGTTTTGTTTTGTTTTGTTTTTTTCCTTTAAAAAGAAAACACAAGTTTTAAGTCTGTGAGAGCCACAGAAATAATGAAACCAGAAGATTCTATAGGAGACACCTACAGCCTCTGACAAGAATAATGTTAAGATGCTTGGCTGTTTTTTGA
>NW_006408533.1:23842369-23885600 GCF_000296735.1 Chrysochloris asiatica | reverse complement strand
ATGATGTGGAGCGATGTAGCAGCTGGGGGCTTTATTTCCAGAGAGGGAGAGCAACTGTGTGCTGAAGACTGGGGTGGAGGAGGGGGAATAGTGTAGGGGACAGGCTTGCAGGGTATATCCTTTGGTTGGTTGATGATGCAGGGGATTTTAACCATGGCAATGATATGATGCACGATAGAATGAATATAAAACTAATGTTCTCCCATGTAAACTATCATATAATTCACAATAAAACACACACACACACAAATTAGGAAAGGTGTGCGCCAGGGTTGTATCCTTTCACCATACTTATTCAATCTGTATGCTGAGCAAATGAACTGAGAAGCTGGATACTCTGAAGAAAAATGTGACATCAGGATAAGAAGTTGACTCATTAATAACCTGTAAATAGGAGCTCTGGTAGCGTAGTGGTTACGAATCGGGCTGTGAACCGCAAGGTCAGCAGTTCGAAACTACCAGCTGCTCTGAGGGAGAAAGATAAGGCTTTCTGCTCCCGTAAAGATTTACAGCCTCGGAAATCCTGTACAGAGTGGCTATGAATCAGAACTGGCTGGACGGCACTTAACAACAACAACAACAATATGTAACTGATACCACCTTGCTTGCTGAACACAAAGCAGACTTAAAATACTAATGAAGATCAAAGACTTCAGTATGCATTACACGTCAATGTAAAGGAAACAAAACGTCTCACCACTGGACCAATAAACAGCATCCATATAAATGGAGAAAAGATTGAAGTTGTCAAAGACTTAATTTTGCTCAGATCATCCATCAACACACAAGAAATCAAATGATGTATTGCATTAGGCAAATCTACTGTACAAAACCTCTTTAATTTGTTGAAGAGCAAAGATGTCAGTTTGAGGACTAAGGTGTTTCTGACCCAAGCCATGACATTTTCAATAACCTCATAGGCATGTGAATGTTGAAAAGTATATAAGGAAGACTGTAGAGGAATTAATGCATTTGAGCTATGGTGTTGGAACGAATATTAGAGGACCATGGACTGCCAAAAGAACAAACAGATCTGTGTTGGAAGAAGTATAGCCAGAATGCTCCTTGGAAACCAGGATGGCCAGACTTCGTCTTTCATACTTTAGATATATTATCAGGAGGGACCAGTCCCTGGAGAATTATATCATGTTTGGTTAATTGGAGGTTGGGAGAAAAAGAGGAAGACCCCCAATGTGATGAATTGGCACAATGGAAGCAGCAATGGCCTTAAATGTATCACCGATTTTGTGGTTAGGACCAGGCACTGTTTCATCCTTTTTGCCCATAGCTTTATGGGTCAGTGGGTTAATGTGCTGGACTGCAATGTCATTTGAACTGCAAGGTTGGCAGTTCAGGCTCACCAGCTGCTCCTTGGAAACCCTATACAGGGTTGCTATGGGTCAGAACTGACTCAACGGTACTTAACAACAACAACATACTGGACAACACCTAACAAGAATAACAGATGCTGACTAGTCAGTTCTGACTACTAATGACCCTGTATAAGTTTCTGGGGTCCTGGTGAGGTGCTGTGAGTTAATGTGCCAGACTACAAAGTCAGTTTGAACTTCAAGGTTTGTGGTTCAAGCTCACCAGGTGTTCCTTGGAAATTGTATACAGGGTCGCTATGGGTCAGAAATGACTCGATGGCACTTAATAACAACAACATAGGGTTTCTAAGGTTTGAACCAACAACCTTGTGATTATCATTCCAGTGTTGATCCTACAACACCACACCAGGATGTAGAGATTGTTGTTGTTGCTGTTAAGTGCCATCGAGTCTATTCTGACCCTTAGTGACCCTGTATAACGTTTCCAAGGAGCAGCTGGTGAGCTTGAACCACCAACCTTGCAGTTCAAATGACTTTGCAGTCTGACACATTAGCCCACAGCACCACGGTCTGGGGTCCTGGTGTGACATTTTAAGATAAGCACTGGGCTGCAAGGTTAGCAGTTCAAACCCACCAGCTGTTCCTCGGAAACCTTATATAGGGTTGCTATTAGTTGGAACCAACTCAACGGCTCTTAACAACAACATCAATATTAAAATCTAAGGCCAAAACTTAATTTTGAATCAAAATAAATGCATTCTCTTATTTCTGTTATCTCCACTGTAGCCTGATACAATTAATTGGTAAACAATTTTAGAGAAAAGTCTGGTTTTGCTTGCTCAAGAAAAAACCCTATTTAGGACAATGGCTTCAAAATTATTCTTAAAACAGATCTAAATCAAAACCCAAATCTTCTGCCCGTCAGTCAATTCCAATTCACATTGAACTTTATAGAGCAGAGTAGAAAGTCCCCAGGGGTTTCCAAGGCTGTGAATCCTCACATCTTTCTCCTGTGAAGTGACTGATGGCATTGAACCACTGACCTTTCAAGTTACCACCCAAACGCTTCAGCCACAACTGGTAGTTGTGGTGGTTGTGTGCTGTTGAATCGGTTCTAACAACCCAGTGTAGGGTTCTTGGGACTGTAAATCTTTACTGGAGCAGAAAGCCTCATCTTTCTCCCACAGAGTGTTGGTAGATCCTAACAGCTGACCGTTCGATTAGCAACCCTACTCATAACCCACTACACTACCAGGCTCCTTCACTTCATCACTGTTGTTGCTACTAAGTGCTGTCCAGTCAGTTCCCACACAGCGACCCAGTATAGGGTTTCCAAGGAGTGGCTAGTGAGTTTAACTGTCAATTTTGTGGTTAGCAGAGTAGTGCTTATGTATCCTATAGTGCCACACAATGACTCGGGCTCCTCAAATAAACTTTAGATTAGTCATGTCCTCCCTATGGTCTTGCAAGGAGGGTCCCATGATTGTTTTGAACCCTGATGCACCCAATTTTGTAATAATTACCTAGATGGCAGCCAATCACTGATTTTTTTTAAAATGTCTTATTGTGAATTCTGTGATAGTTTACATGGGAGAACATTAGCCTTACCTTCATCCTATCATATATCGTTTCATTGCCTCACTGATTTATTTTTTTTAGTTGAAACTCCTTGTATTCTTCTATCAGTCAGATATACTCTCACTCAATTTTGTAACCATCACCTAAATGTCAACCCAACACTGATTTTTTATTGAAGTTCTTTATATTTTCTAAAAAAACCTCCCTGAACTATTTCCTCCTCAGATCACATCATCCTGTGGACCTTCTGAATCCCAATTTTCAAATTGTTCTTCTTCTGAATAAAATCTCTTTACTTTTAATTGCAAGCAAACTCTGTTTTTTTGTTCAACAACAGTAGACTTTTGAGGTAAAAATCTCAAGATTGGTCTTTTTTCTCCTTCTATCTTCTATTGTATTGGAGTCCCTGGATACTACAAGTGGTTCATGCACTAGGCTGTTATGGGATAATTTGGAGATTTCATATCAACCAGAAATTGCCTCAAAAGAAAGGCCTTCTAAAAATTAACCTCTGAAAACCTTATTAAGCACAGCTCTACTCTAAATACATGGAGTTGCAATGAATCAAAATCCACTTGACAGAAAATTGTCAAGGTAAAAGTGATCTTTGTAGTATTGCTTTTTCCGAGATAGTGTCTTTTGAGAAGTAAGAATAACAATAACAATGAATACAACAAATATTTTAATCATAACTGATCTCTATTAAACTTTTATAAGTTTCTACTTGCTTTTATAAATAATTTACATGTGCTGATTATTTTCATTTTCACTGAACTCCATTGAGATGAGTATTGTTATTCCCCATTTTACCAGTGAGGAGTTCCCATTGGTCATTAGCCTTGACTCTGATTACTTCCAAATGGAGTGTCTGTGAGCTTTTCTATTTCTATTCCAGACACCAGACACACAGATGTCTCTCCATGCCTGAGGGCACTCTGGGTCTGCTAGTCTGCATCCTCTGAAAACACAGGGCATTTTGGACTTTATCCCATATCATACAGGTCTATACGAAGCTTTCTGAGAGAACTTCTAGACATCATTTTGGGATGTTTTTTCTCTCCATAAAGGCACCATGCTAGCATGTCCCTTTGTAACAAATTATAATTTTGACAAGTAACTTAATACCTTCTTATTCCCACAGTGTTATTCCAACCTTTGGAATCTATACAAATGAGCAATTAGTGGTTAGAATATGGACATGCCCCAAATAGTAAGACCTTCCTCCTCTCTGCCTAACCCTAATATAAATGACTCTATCTTAGTTGAAAGGATCCCTAGTGGCACAGTGGATTAAGCATGGGCTGCTACCCAGAAGGTTGGAAAGTCTGCACCGAGGAAGAACAATCAGACTACCTGCTCTGGTAAAGATTTAGTCTTGGAAACCCTAAGGAGGAAATCTACTCTTTCTTACAGGATCACTCTGAGTCAAAATCAACTTGATTGCAATTTTATTGGTTATTATTTTTGTTTTTAAATAAAGTTTTATTGTGAATTATGTGATAGTTTACATGGTTATATGGAATAACATTAGTTTTACATTCATCCTATTGTATATTGTTTCATTACCATGGTTACTATCCTCTCCATAAATTTTGGTTATTATTTTTGGATGGGACCATATCAGCTGTAGGTCAGAACCCTTCCTCCTACTTTTCTGAAAGCACAGAACTGGTAGGTACAAAATAGTCCTCCAAACGGAGAACTAGAGCAAAGTCACCAAAGACTGACTTTGAATTGGCAATGAAGGGCAAAAGATATAATTCATTGGATTAAAATTTCAGTGGAAATGTGAATTGAGGACAGGTTTTATAAAGGAGTACCTGTCAGTTACACTGAGGGGCTAATAAGCTGATTTTCATCCACTGGGACAAAGGAGAAGGAAAGTAGAATGAATCACCATTTTCCACTATAACAATGACAGTTGGGAGACGGCTATGACTCGTCCGATAATAATAATTTCCATTTCGATGGGCTCCTTTTCGAAGATGTCTAAAGTATTTTACAAGTGATTTTTTTTTTTGCCATCCATCCTCATATTTCAAAGAGAGGCGATACAAATACTTGCATCCTTATTTCATAGGCAGCAAAAGCGTCTGAAAGTTTCTGAATACTCGGTGCTTTTTCCAAAGAACTTTTTAATAAGGTATGCTGAGGAAATGGAAGAATTCAGTCATATCTTTGGAAAAAAAGAAAGGAAGACAGAAGTATATAATATGCAGACACAAAATCTCCTACAAGTTTTTTGTTTAACTTTTCATAAGTCATGATTAGAAAAGTAGAAAATAAAAGGCTAAAAATTACATTGCCTATGTGTATATTTCATTGCAGCATATGATTAACATAAGTTTAAATCCTTTAACATTTTTTCTTTAAGTGCTTTTCTGATTCACATATTGTAACTGACTCCTTTAGATCCTCTTTCATCTCTCCAAATATTTAGAATGGGCTGTGCATCTGGTAGAAGTTCTATAAAATTTGTACACTGAATATGCATAATGTTAGGTGTGGGTCAAAGGACTACAAATCACTCCACGTAAGAAGAGTACTAAAGTATACATCCATCAAAAGAAAGAAAATAGCATGTACATGACGGAAACTATCCTGATTCCTAAGATTTCTTCCAGTTTAGTATATAATTTAACAATTAACTTGCTTCTCTATGTTGTTCATTTAAAAACAGGGACACTTTCTGCTAATTGTGTATACCAATAATAGTCCCCCTTCAAAGATATACATCCCTAATACGTTACTCACCATGGCAAAGGGGAATTAAGATTGCTGGTGGAATTAAGTTTGCTAATCAGTTAATTTTAAAACAGGTAAATGATTTGGGATTATTTGAGAGGGTCCAATTTAATGACAAAGGTCTTTAAAATACAGAGGCATAAGAGTGTGTCAGAAGGTTGAGATCTGTGAAAGACTGAACTGAACTGCTCATTGCTGGCTTTAACTTTCCACAAATGATGGACTGTGAGAAGCCTCTAGAAAATAGGAAACGGATTCCTCCTTCAAGCCCCCAAAAAGGATTGCAGACTTGCTGAAACAATGAGTTTAGTCCATTGAGCCCCATTTTGGACTTCTGATTTGCAGATCTGTAAAGTAATGAATTTATGTCATTTTAGCCACTAAACTTGTAGTGATTTAGTATAACAGCAATAGGAAACTGTGAGCATGTGATACATATTTGCTAAATAATTAAATGAATGAATGAATTTACCAATAAGTAAATGATAAGTCAAATATTCCAGATTTTGAAAATGGTTAGGAAAACTAGAGCTCATGAAAGTTTCAAACATTATAGTAAATAATCACATAAATGTCACTGTAGTATCAGCACTGGACTGTGAATCACATGGTCGGAAGTTCAAACCCACCAGATGGTCCTCAGAAACCATAAACAAGGACATTATAAGTCAGAACCAACTCAATGGCACTTAACAATTGCAACAACAATATAGCGTACTTCATACTGTACTTTAATATAGTGTCCTTTAATACTGGCTACATACCTTCACATATTTCTGTGAGGAAGAGCAGGATGTTGGAAAGGAAATAGATAGTTGTCATTGTTGTTAAGTGCCATAGAGTTGTCTCATAGCAACCCTGTACATAGTTTTCAAGGAGTAGCTGGTAAATCTAAAACTCCAAACTTGACATTCAAACCAATCTTGCTGTCTGGTGCTTACCGTACAATCACACCAGGACATATTTTTGTCACTAAAGAAATTTTGAAGTACTTAAATTCTTCAGTACTACTTATGATGTTATTGTTGAATAAGTGTTGAGTGGGTTTCGATTCATAGCGACTTGTATAGTGTTTCTGAGATGCAGCTGGGGGATTTGTAGGAATTATCCTATAGCATCACACCAGAACTCAAATGTTTATGCTTTTTGCTGTTTTTAAGTGACATTGACTCATTTCTAACTCATAGTGACCCCATGTAGGGTTTCCAAAAGGAGTTGCTGGTGGATTTGAACCACTGACCTTTCTGTTAGCAGTCCAGTGCTTATCCTACATCACCACATCAGGACATAGTACTTATACTGTACTTATCATGTACAGTGTCTTCAACAATTTCCTTTCATCTACTAAGTTATTCCTTGCAACAATTTTAAAAGGTATCTACTTAAATTACCTCTACTTTATTGGTGGAGTCCTGGTATGATGCTGTGGGCTAATATGTCAGACTGCAAAGTCATTTGAACTGCAAGGTCAGTTATTCAAGCTCACCAGCTGCTCCTTGGAAACCCTATACAGGGTTGCTATGGGTCAGAATCAGCTTGACAGCACTAAACAACAACAACTTTATTAATGGTTAACAAATAGCCACAGAGAAGAAATACTATTAGTTCAAGGTCACATAGCTCAGAAGTAACCAAATTAGAATTGGACTTCTTAAGCATTCCAATATACTCTATCTCAAAAATAATCCCTCTATGTCACAGAAATAATTTTAATAAGTAGCATTTGATTGTTGTCCTTAACTGCCTTTGAATCAGTTCCAACTCATAGTGACACTGTATAGAGTTTTGAAGAAAGAATGGTGGGTTTGAACCACAGATCTTGATGTTTACAATCCAGTGTTTATCTTACAGTGTCACACCAGGATCCCACTATATTAGTGCACTAAGTGTTTTATTGGTCCATATGAAGGTTGGGAGAAAAAACATTCTACAGTGAGGAAACAATACAAGAACCATAGCAAGTATAGCTCACATAAGACACTTTACTATGTTTGTAGTCCAAGGAATATAAACATTGAAGTGAAAAATGAAGCTAGAATGCCATGTGGAACTGTATTTTGAAGACTTCTAAACTACAGGTGGGAGTTCTGGTGTGGTTTTGTGGCATAATGTACTGGACCGCAAGGTCAGTTTGAACCACAAGACCAGCAGTTCAAAATGTCTGGCCTTTCTTCAGAATCTCTATACAGGGTCTCTATAAGTCAGAACTGGCTGGATGGCACTTAAAAACAGGGTACGATATTTAAATTCTATTTGAGCCATCAGTGGAAAGTATTGATATTTCTTAACACAAAAATGAAACAATCAGACTTACCATATTAGGCAGTTTCATTTATGTTGATTCAATTGAAAGAGAATGACAATAGGAGCAATGAGGCATGGATATCAGTGAGAAGATTATTATAATGCACAAATGAGGGACACTTGATCTGACTGAGGAAGGTTATACGGGAATGAGAGGGAGAGGTTAATATTACATCTTCAGATGTAAGAAATCTTAGGGAAAGCAACTGACTTACAACTCTCATAAAAAGAATGGACAACAAAAAGTAGTCCTTAATGATTTTTAGTATTTGATACTGAGTGACAAGGAGATAGGTGGACATGAGAGGCAAAGCTCAAGATGCTTTGCATCAGAAAGCACATAATCATGACTTTGGTTTAGGGAAACCCTACTGTATGTACATAAGGAGTCATGGTATGGCTTTGCAGGTTAATGCATTGCACTCAAGGTCACTTTGAACCACAACGTTGGTAGTTCCAGCTGTTCCTCAGAAACCAGGGCTGCTATTAGTGAGAACCGACTTGATGGCACTTAAAATAGCAACAACAGCACATGAAAGAATTATATACATCTAAAATACTCAGCCCGAGGAGTATTAAGTGTCTGGTTTATAATTGACTGTACCCCCTTCAGTTGAGGACTCCACTCAGAAATATTAGTCTAAATTTCATTGCTCACAATAATACTCATGTCACATTAACAACAACAAAAAAATCCTAGGGGTTCCTATTTCTCCATGAATAGTTTCTAAGTCTTGCTACCCTGTATTCACACCCTCAGCTTGAGGTTGGTGCTAACTCCATCTGCTCAGATTCATAACTACTGAGATGAGTTAAGCTCTTGAAAATTAGCAGCAGTACTATTGAGCAGCCAGATGTAGCCACCTGTTATCCACATAATCAGAACTAAATTGTCTACCATCCTCAGAGATTTTGTGGCATTGCAGGATCAGCAGTGGACCACTAGGTCTGCAGTTCAAACCCACCAGCTGCTCCTTGGAAGCCCTAGACAGGGCTGCTGTGAGTTGGAATCAACTCAATGGCACTTACCAACAACAATATATGAATCATAGCTGACCCTGATATGGGTTAATTTCCAAAATATGAAGCTAGCTTATATCCCCACTTTCCCACTTCATTATTCTCACAACAGTTCCCTGATGGCACTTCCTCTGACCCGAACCACCCAGAGCTAGGTCTCCATAGTAAGGAGTCTGTCCTTCCAATTTCTGTTAAGTACGCAAATTTCAGCTTCTCTCCTGGATCCCACTATTTTAATGGGTCCGATAATTTACGGGAATGAGTCACAGAATTCATAGAATCTATCATCTATACTTGCAGTCACCATTTCATATAACCAGAAAGGATACACGCATAGAGAAAAAGCAGGCTAGGTCTGGGAGAGGTCCCAGCTGGCTTCCATTGTCTCCAGGGACATGCTGCACATTCATCCATGAATATAGATGTTCTCACCAATCCAGAAGGCTTAAAAAATGATTTGGGTCTTAATGCATAGTTACAATCTATCCAAGCCATGAATTTGCATAAGTGAATCAAGCCCTTCTCCATTCCTAAAGTCAGTTTGCCACGTGTGAGACCTATTTGCCTGGGTATTTTGGAAAACGAAGGTATCTTGATTGATCTCACTATTTTCAGAAACCAGAGTCAAATGGCATAATCAAGTTCTTTGTCTCACACTCTTGAAGATCAATGCATCCATATTTCTTGACTTGACCATATACTCCTTATCCATACTCTTCTACAGATAATTCAGCCCCATAAGCTATAGAAACACCAGTTTTTTACAACCCCTATATTAGAATCCATGAATTTTTAAGTGATATTTTCCAGGGAGGCTGATGTCTCAAACATAAAAGTAGAATCAGCATTCACCGGCTCTACCTGAACAGTGCCTTGCTGAAACCTATGTCTTCAATACTTATATCAACCTCATAAGCCAAGAACATTTATAATGTTGCCTGACAATCTTCTTTTCATTGACTGCTCCATTTCTATGTAGTTTAAAAAATTCATCATATTTGAAATTCATAATGGATGTGCAAATTCTCATTTTTGTTAGAATCCATCATAATGTCTCATAATCCATTGCAACAATTACATGTAATCATTATAGGAAAGCTCTCAAAAAGTTTATTACAATAATGTTAAATACAGCTTTTTCACTGGTCTTTAACCGAAGCAATCTTTTCTGTTGGAGTAAAGATTTATGTTGGAATATAATCATGGTATGGCATTGTGGGATAAATGCAGGACCAAAAAGTTGGTTTGAACCATAAAGTTAGCAGTTCAAACTTACCAACTACTCCTTGGAAACCCTGTACAAGGTCACTATAAGTCAGAACCAACTCAAAGGCACTTAATATCCACCAACGTCTATCATAGTTTTATGAAGCTTATCAAATGCCAACACTGCTCTGTTCAATCAAGGAAATTCACTAAGAAGTATTTAATCATTTGAAATCTTCTCAGATTACTGTCCCTTCGAACCCCAATTGCATTATTTTCTTTTGCTTTTTTTTTTTTTTTTTAAACCATACTTTGCATTCTATGTTCTAAATATTTCTACTATTGTACCTACAATGCCCTAGGTTTTTATTTCTTTGTGAAATTAGCAAACTCTCCCCAATGGCAGCAGACAATCAGATTTTGAAGACAGTGTAGTTTTAGTCCATGGACACTGGAGTCATAGAGAGCTTGTTTTGTGTTTAGACTCCATCATTTGTGTGAGAAAATCTCTCTGAGCACCATTTTTTTTTCATCTGAAATATGACACTGATCTCAAAATGTATCCTTTATATACCTCACAGTGATGTATGAAGATCAAATGAAAATGCTTTTTAAATTGAAGGCACAATGCAGCTGCAGTATCTGATCATCTGTCAGCACATTTCCCTACTCAACCTAGTCCTCTTGGCCTACCTTACCCCACTGTTGCCTGAAATAAAGATAATGTGTGGTAGTTCTGGTAAGAAATTACTAACTCTCACTTATCGACATTTTTCAACACACATATACACACACACAAAGGCATAAATAAAAAATTCTGTTTGTAGTGTCCGCCTTGAATGGAAAAGAAAATGATAAAAATAGCTCCTATATGCAAGAATAGAGATCCAGAAATCCACACCATCGTCGGAACATTCCCAAAGTCCACTGGGAAATTAGACCTCATCAGTGTCAAGCATCAATTCACAATCACCTCGCCAATGTGGCAGAAGTTGCTAGAGTGACACACTCTGCTGCTGAGGCCAAGACTCTTGTCACAGAGAAAAGAAGGACAATTATCCTGAGATCTGAGCCTGTGTAGACAGCCACCTTATATCATTCAGGATCTTAAACCTCCCATTGTTTGAGCTCCCCAAAGACAGTCCCCAACCACTACCATGTTCACATTACTTTTTCCAGAACATACTAAGTCTAAACTTGAAATCTAAGGAGAGAGAAGGGCCACCACCAAATGACACCTGGAAAGTCTTGACAGCTCCAGGCAACTTGAGATGCCTGGAGCTGTGGTCCCCCCTGGGGCCCCCTTCAAAAATGACACATGTATCTCATGAAGCTATTCCAGCAGGTAGCATTTGAAAATAAATAAATAAATCTTAGTATAGAAAACTGTCAGGTAATAAGTATCAAGTGACTCCAGTAACTAAAGACATCAGGCTCTTGGGGATATGTTAATCTGCTTGTGTCTGCAAAGAGGAAGGATGAACTGGCAGATGAAAGTCTGAAGCTGTCAGTGCCTACAGGGAAGAGATAGGTGAACATCAAACCTCAATTCAGATGAACATCTCAATGCCTGGGAAGGGATTTCACTGTTGAGATCATTTTATTGGGAGGAGTCCAAAGGAGAGTGAAACGCACCAACATAATTATAATACATATGCATCACAAGGCAGCATGACTTTTATGATAGTATTAAATGTTCATAAAGGGCACAAAGTGAAAAATGGGTGCTGGACTCAGAAGTCTATACAAGATAGACTCCCTATAAATGTTCAGCAAAAACAGAAAGAGGCTACACATCAGTCCCTTATGAATTCCGACCAAAAGTTATTGTAGGACATCAGAACAGAAAATTCTGCTGAAATGAATGTGCTCAGAAACAAGAAAAACATATTTAAATTTAAGTGAAATGCATATTCTGAAATAATGAAGATCTGAGGCAAGTAAGAGTAGATTATGAAAACTCTCTCATTAGGACATTTGGCTGATTATCAGCCAAACCGGAATTCTATCTTGTTGCTTAGACTTATAGTTCACTCCATTGCTTGAAATATTTGTCGAATGTTCAAGTGATTTTTTGCGTACACATTTTAACTTTATAAATTAATATTTTTTTAGAAAAATGGTAACAAGCAAATTTGTATTTAATTTATCCCATGATTCTAATTGATGGTGGTGGTAGTTATGTGCCGTGGAGTTGGTTCCGACTCATAGCGACCCTGTACTGGGTTTCTGAGACTGTAAATCGTTACCAGAACAGAAGCCTCATCTTTCTCCCGCAGAACAGCTGATAATTTCAAACTGCTGACCCTGAGGTTAGCAGCCTGACTTGTAACCACTACACTACCAGAGCTCCTTTTCTAACTGTTGTTGTTGTTGTTGTTGTTGTTGCTGTTGTTAGGTGCCATCGAGTCGGATCCAACTCATAGCGACCCTATGCACGGCAGACCAAAACAATGCCCGAGCCTGGGCCAACCTCACTACTGTTGCCACACTTGAGTCCATCGATGCCGCCACCTGGCCAACCCATCTCCTTTGGGGTCTCCCTCTTTTTTCTCTGACCCTCCACCTTACCAAACATGATATCCTTCTCCAGTGACTGGTCTCTCCTGACAATATATCTGAAGTATGAGAGATGAAGTTTGGCCATCCTGGCCTCCAAGGAGCACTCTGGCTGCACTTCTTCCAACACAGATCTATTGGTTCAGTAAATTACTAAACACAAGTGTGAATATGAAATACAGTATTTCTTCACTACTCACAGTCAGATTGGTCATGCCTTCACTACCACACAGATAATAATAAGCATGCTTAGGATGTTTTTTTAAAAATCAAAGTCCTTATGCCTGTTATTTTAAATGTTGTTGTTGGTAAATGCCATCCTGTTAGTTCTGATTGTAGCAGCCTTGCGTAGGGTCTCTGAGGCTGTGAATCTTTATGGGAGTAGAAAGTCTCTTCTTTCTCTCAAAGAGTTCCTAGTGGGCTCAAACTGCTGCCCTTATGGTTAGCAGTCCAGTGTTTATCCTAGAGTCCCATTTGATGGCATCATTTAATATCTGCATCAAACATAGAAAGTTGGTATTGCTAGTTCCTTTTTAATTTTTAGACTGTATATTCCATTTTTAAATAAGCTGTGGCTTAGGGACTCTGAGTAATAAAATCAGAAGTCTATCGACAATAACTGATACTGCAGGTATTTGAACCCCAAAACTCTGATCTAAAGCAAGAGACTTTTCATTTTGATGACGTTTTATTTTGCCTTCTGTATGTTCCAAACCCAACAGCCATTCAGTGGGAGAAAGATAAGGATCCCTTAAAGATTTACAGCCTCAGGTGACCTATAAGGTATATGAGTCAGAATTGGTGCGGTGCCAGTGGATTTCTACTTATTTAGTACATGTGAGTCTAACCTACTAGAAGTTTATGCTGAAGTCTTTCACTGAAGTAGGATACATACCAGAAGTCCTTCTAATCTTAAAAATTCTTCATATTTGAGAGTCATAATGTATGTACAAATTCTCAAAAATTTCATGGACAAATAGAATAGGAAAATAATGGAATTTTCCTTGAAGTCTTTGTAGTCCCAGCCCATTCCCTGGCCCTTCTTATAGAAAGTTCTAATCCTTTGAAACCGTCAAACATTTTTAAAAGCAAGAGTTCAACTGAAACAACCTGGGGAACTTAAACATTCCTAAGATTGAAACAACTGAAACAAAAATTTTGAAGACAATGAAAATCATTGTGGTTAAAAATCAGATGCTGGGTTGTTTGTTTTTTTAACTTTCTAAATAAGAAATGAAGAAAAATGATAAGGAAGAATGAAATATTATTCATTGGAGAATTATATTTATATTAGAAAAGGTCATCCTAAGGACAAACAACTCACAAGACTCATATTACTACAGAATTCCTGATTTTTCCAAGGTAAATCCAATTCTACAGTGTGTCCTTTTGCTTCTGTTTTTGTCACCCTGTGTATCCCTAAGTTTTATTTGGAAATGATAACAGCAGTTTTTAAGACTAATGACATTATTTTTTTAATTAAATATAACTGTGTTCATATATATATGCAATCCTGGTGTGGTACTGTAGGATAGGAGTCATGGTGTAGGGCTAATGCATCAGACTGCAAAGTCCTTTGAACTGCAAGGTGGGTGGTTCAAGCTCACCAGCTGCTCCTCAGAAACTCTGTACAGGGTCGCTATGGGTCAGAATCGACTTGACAGCACTTAACAACAACAACAACACTGTAGGATTAGCACTGGACTTTGTCCTCTCGTACTGCCCTTTGAAATTTGCTGTATAATTCTTTTACTTCCTTGTTTGTTCCACTTCCTTTAGCATCTCTTTGCTGAAAAGCAAATTTCAGAGTCTCTTCTGACATCCTCTTTGTTTTTTTTCCTTCTTTCTTGTTTTTTTAATGACCTTTTGTTTTCTTACTCTATGGTATTCTTTTCTTTTCTTTTTGCAAGAGGGGAAATATTTTTTATTGTGGTAAGAATATAACAAAAAATTTTCCAGTACAGCACTTTTTACATGTACATTTTAGTGACATTATGTTTATCATGTTGTGTAACCATAATTACTACTGTTTCCCAAATTATTCTACCACCCTTAAAAGAAACTCAGTGTCCATAAGCAATCATCTTCTTTGCCGCCTCCTTCACACCTTTGTTGTCGGTTGCTGTAGAGTCAATTCCAGATCACGGGGATCCCATGTATGTACAATAAAAACCTTTTGAAGGGTTTTCAAGGCTGTGACCATTTATAAGGAGATTGTCAGGCTTTGTTTCCAAGGCGATTTTGTTATTAGGTACCATTGACTGTGTTCTGACTCATAGCTGCCCTGTGCACAACTGAACAAAACACCGCCTGGTCCTGCACCAACCATCTCATTTGGGATCTTCCTTTTTTTCGCTGATTCTCTACACTTTTCCAAGCATGATGTCCTTATTCATGAACTGGTCCCTCCTGACAACATGCCCAAAGAACAAAAGATGACATTTAGCTATCCTCACTTCTAAGGAACATTCTGGCTGTATTTCTTTCAAGACAAATTTTGTTTGCTCTCAGCATAGTCCATGGTGGTTTCAGTATTTGTCAACACCATAATTCAAATGAATGAATTTTTCTACAACTTTCACTCTACAACACTTCTGGTCTTTGGTCATAAATGTTTAATGCATCAAATCTGTCCCTTCAGATGAACTTTAAATTTTGGTGGGATATGTTCAAGATCATATTTTGGCTGTCATGAACTTGTTTTAATTTTCTTTAGCTTCATCCTGAACTTGCATATTAGCAATTGATGGTCTGTTCGTTCCTCAGTCTGTCTCTGGCCTGTATTTGACTGTTGATATGCAGCTTTTCCACCATCTCTTCCCATAGATGTAGTCAATTTGATATCTGTACATTCCATATGGTGAGGTCCATGTCTGTGGTTGTCTTTTATGTTGTTTACAATAGGAATTTGCAACCAACGGTATTCTTTTTCAGGCATTCAATAATTTATGAAGCAAGCCAGAACAGATTTAAAAATACATGTATGGAAAAATGATCATGATGTATTAATGGAAAAATTTTTGAACACATGAAGAGTTATAGAACAAAAATATATCCATTAACTATGTTTGAATTTTGGATTGTAGGTTATGTTTTGAACAGTGGGCCATGTGAGAAGTGAATTATGTTACTAAGAGAGATGTCATCTTAATTATTTTGTTTTCTGCATTTCTTGAGGATATTTATCAGGAACATTATTTATTTTTATATCACCTGAAGCAAGTGTTCTTTGTTTTTCTTTGAAGCACTTATGTAAGAAAACAACTATACGAAAACCAAAACCACTACCAGTATGTCAATTCTGACTCTAGAGACTCTATGACGTTTCCAAGTTTGTGAATCTTTTTGGGAGCAGTCTCATCTTCCTCCTGAGGAGTGGCTGGTGGGTTTGAACTGCTGACCTTGAGATTAGCAGCCCAATTCTTATCCAACAGCCCTATTAATCTAAGAATATGTTTTTAAAGGAAGATAGAGAAAGGCAGGGACACGTAGTGGCTCCATATGGTAAGCGCTGGACTGTGAGCTAATGTGCTAGACTACAAAGTCGTTTGAACCGCAAGGTCGGTGGTTCAAGCTCACCAACTGCTCCTTGGAAACCCTATGGGTCGCTATGGGTCAGAAATGACTTGACAACACTTAACAACAACAAGAACCATCAGGTTGACAGTTTGAGTGCACAAGCTGCTCAACATGACAAAGATAACTTAAAGACTCAGAAACCTTTTACAGGATCCCTAAGAGTCAGATCCAACTGCACGACACTAAAAACAACAAAAGAGAAACAGCGAGACACAGTTCAGTACTTCACATCAGTTCAGCTTAATCTCTTTTTAAGAGTAAAAACTTCCATGAAATTTGAGGAAGACAGTCAGTACATATTCTCCCCTTGAATACTAGGATACTAAAGAGTTTTCAAAGCTACAGACTTTCTCGCTACAGTATAGTTTTTCTCTTAGACTGTCAGTTTTATTTTCTCTGTGAACATTCATACATTTCTCAAACACAAAAAAGGATACTAATTTATAATTATAATATTACATCTATTCTTTGTAATATTAATATTTTATAATGAGATTGAACTTTTTCCATGTTTGGTTTTTAAAAATTTACTGCATTCTTATGTGTGGGCAAATTGTGTTTGGGGGAGGGGGGTAAATTTTTCTTTGTTTTTCCTAAAAAAGAAAAAATACCTCCTTAACTTAATAACAAAAATTAGGAGAAAACTAAAATTATTGTACAGAATTTAAAGCATAGAAATGTCTGCTACCAATGTGTGTGTCTTTAAAGGAAGTTACTTGGTTTTTTTCCCACCGTGATGATATTTTTAACAAAAATTCCACTTCAATATTTTTACATTTATAATATGTATGGCTTATTTTCACTCTGTGTGTGTGTGTGTAAGCCCTGGTGTGGTGATCTAGGATAAGCACTGTACTAGTCACTATAAATTTTACAGTGACTTTTGTATAGCAGAAATGAGAAAAGTCCAGACCTTGAAATCATTCGGTCTGGCCTTGCCAAGCAACTGCAGTTCCAGCCGTCACATTGTCATTGTTGTTAGTGCAGCCGACTCATAGCTATCCTGTATAGGGTTTCCAAGGAATGGCTGGTTAGCTTGAACTACCAATCTTGGTATTCAAACTGACCTTATAGTCTAGCACACCACAGAGCCACACCAGGACCCCTTGGCCATTACATCAGGGTTGAGTTAATTAAATGTTTGACCAAATATAGCAGGCTGATGTTTATATTGATAATTTTATATGGCCCACGATGTTATTATAAATTTTGGCAAAAAAAAAAGGTTCCCCATCCCTGTTGAATAGGTTCTCTGAGAGCATCTTGTGGGTTTTGAACTGCTAACCTTGAGGGAACAGTACAGTACTTATCCTAGAATGCCACACCAAGGCTTATACACATACACACACACACACACACACACACACACACACACAAGCAATGAGAGAGAGAAAAAGAGTTAAAAATAAAGCCATACATACTATGAAAGTAAAAATATTGAAAGAGAAATTTATGTACCATATACTAACTACAGTGAAAAAAAGGAAATTTTTTTTTTTTAAAGACACACACATTGGTAGTAGAAATTTCTATCCTTTAAATTCTATACAGTATATTTCTGTTATAAAATTGTTGTTGATAAGTGTTGTCGAGTCAGTTCCAACTAATAGTAAACTTAGATAGGGATAATGAGGAGTGGCTGGTGAGTTTGAACCACCAACCTTGCATTTCAAACAGACATTTGGTCAAGTGTTTATCCGCCAGCATCATACCAGGACTTCCATTTTTGCATTAGACACTACTGACTGAACATCAGGAGAGTTGTCTGACTCAAGAACATCATACAGGAAGAAAACAGTAAGTTCACTATGAGTTGGAACCAACTTGAAGGCAGCGAACAGCAACAAGAAAGAATGAGTATTTTCTTATCTTTTTGTAGGATAATTGGGGATTCATAGATACACACTTTGCTGACTCAAACTGTTGTAGGTTTGAGTCCAACTAGAGGTTCCACAAAAGAAAGTCCTGTATTCAATCTACAAAGGTGAGTCAAAAAGTATTTGCACTCTGGCTCTAGAATTTATTTTAATCAAATTTTAGAAAAGACAAATACATCACTTTTTTTACATAATCTCCTTGCTTTTCAATATGCTTTGTCGATCTGTCAAAAGGTTTTCACACTCCCTTATTAAAAAATGTTTTAGGCTGAGCTACAAGTCATGAATGCATCACTGTCTTCACTTTTATTTATTTATTTTTAAATCAGAGGTGAATCTACGTCCTTGAAGGACTGCTTTCAGGTAAAAGTTTTGTGCAGCAAGAACAGGACTACATGGAGGGTACTTTAACACCTTAAAATGAAGTTTTTGCAGAGTGTCAATAGTGTGGGCAGATATGTGCAGATATGCATTGTCAATCAAGATCACAACATCCTTGGATAGAAGACCTCTGTCCTTAATGAAAAGTTTAGGCTTCAGCACTTCAGTGAGCATCACTGTAATAAACCCTGTTGGCTGTTGAACATTTTTCCTGATAGGGTTCCAATATTGGCCAATGAGTATCCCAGAAAACTGTAAGCATCCATTTTCCAGTGGATGGTTGACTTTTGAACTTTTTCTTGGTCTGAATTAAGGATGTTTCCATTCCACACTCTGCTGTTTACTCTCAGGCTCATAGTAATGAATCCATGTCTCATCACCAGTAGATGTTTTTAAAGAAATGTTTATCTTCCTTCGAGTATCAGTCCAAATTTTGTTTGCAGATGTCCAAATGCTCTTCCATGAGTTCTTTCAGTGCGCATCTCACATAAACTTTTTGAAACCCACATTTGTCGTGGACTATTTCATTGGCAGAGCCATGGCTGATTTGCAAATGATTTGCCACATAATCTGCTGTCACTCAGTCACTCATTTATTTGACAGAATCATTTCACATGCACGTACAATGTTGTTATCAGCCATGGGTATGGAAGAGCATTTTACTATAATTGAAGTGTGGATAAAATTTGACTCACCTTTGCCCATTCACCGATTGTGGTGATTGTAAGAATAAATGATTCAACTATGATCAGAATCTCAAAGAATAAAAATCATGTATAATAAATCAAACCGTGCCCTGGAAAATAGACAATACAAGATTAGACAGATGCAACAACACAGGATTAATGGTCATTCTGACTGTGCCAACAGGGAAGAAAGAAAACTAACAGAAACTGCTTCTGCTTAAGTGTGAAGGAATGAAATGTTCAACATACCGAAATCATGAAATTTAGGGCAAAAACTAATGATCATTTTGGGTAAAAAGGGCACTTGAGATGACAGTTTCCCAAGGCAAAGGTTTCCATGATATCCCTGATTTTCAAAGACCTTTTTGAACCTTTTAATTAGATGACGCTTCACTATGTTTAACATGCCTTCTTATATAATTTAATTGAGTAGAATATGTGGATCCTAATTCATTAACAGCATTCCTCTGGCAATTTGATATCCTATTATTATTCAAGCAAAATGCAATTTTTAGGCAGCAAAATTCTTAGGATAATTTTCCAATATCCATTTCTTCATTAAGTCTATATGTAAGTCTATATATATGTATATCAGCTGTGTTTTATATTATTAGAGTTTACTAGACTCATTAATTCATTTACACATTTAACCTTGAGCACAAGATTGGTGGTTCAAACTCACCATCTGCTCCTTGGAAACACTATACAGGGTTGCTATGAGTCAGAATTGTCTCGATGGTACTTAGCAACAATAACAACATGTAGGTGTTAAGGGTGTTGGCGTGGCGCTGTAAGAGAAGCACTCGACTGCTCACAGAAATATTGGCAATTCAAACCCACAAACTGCTTTTTGGAAACCCTATAAAGGATTACTATGAATCAGAAATGAGTTGAAGGCAGTTAACAACAAATACAGGTGTCATTGGTTGCATATAGGTAGCATAAGCAGAGCTACTCTAATGCACGACTTTCGGCACACAGTCAACACCTTAGAATGTTGTTGTTGTTGTTGTTAAGGGCTGCTGAGTTGGTTCCAACTCATAGTGATCTTAAATAGAGTTGCTGAGGAGCAGCTGAGGAGTTTGAACTGCCAACCTTGCAGTCCACCCTATAACTGTAAATGTGAATTTTGCAGAGCCATATGCAACAGCTTGTACCTGGGAGACCTGATTCCTACCCTTAGGTTGTAGCTTTCAAACCTCCAAGATAAATGATTTTGAATAAAACACTGCTAGTGAGTGAAGTAGGTAATACCACTCCCCTCAATGCTTTGGAACCTTGGGACTCTCATTGTTGTTATTGTTAAGTGCCATAGAGTCAGTTCTGACTCATAGCAATCCTGTATAGTGTTTCTGAAGAGCTGCTGGTGAGTTTGAACCACCGGCCTTGTGGTTCAACCTGACCATGAAGTCAAGTGCTTATCCTACAGCTCCATAATTGAAGTCCAGGTGGACTCTGATGGGCATGTTAAAAGACCACGTGTCTTGAGCTGCAGATGAGTTCAGGTGTAGTCAGATCTGTTTGATGAATTGGAGACCACCAAAGGAAGATAAAGCAGAAAATAAGACAATAAAGTGTTTGCGTAGAAGACTGAAGAAGAAGCTGGCTGAGATTGAATAGTTATGCTTGTTCAGGGAACACTACAAGTCCTCATGCTGTTGTTGTTGTTAGGTGCCTTGCATTGGTTCGGACTTATAGTGACCCTATGTACAACAGAACAAAACACTGTCAGTCCTGCAAAATCCCCACAATTGTTGTTGTGTTTGAATCCATACTGGTTACCACTTTTTCAATCCATCTTTTTGGGAGTCTTCCTCTTTTTTGCTGGCCTTCTACTTCCCAAACATGATATTCTTCTCTGGGAGCTTGTCCATGTTGGCAATACATCCAAACTAAGAGATACTACATCTTTTTATCTTCCCTTCTGAGGAGCATTCTGGCTGTACTTCTTCCAAGACAGATTTGTTTGTTCTTCTGACAGTTCATGGTGTTTCAGTATTCTTTTCTCATACCTTAATTCAAATGTATCAATTCTTCTACAGTCTTCCTTATTCATTGTCTAGTTTCACATGCCTATAAAACTATTGAAAATATCATGGTGCACCTAAGTCCTCAAAGTAAAATTTTTCTTATTAACACTTTGAAAAGGTCTTGTGCATCAGATTTGCCTAATGAAATATATTGCTTGATACTACTGTTCAAGCGTAGTTTTCAGAGTCTCTTCTGACATCCATTGTGGTCTTTTCTTTCTTTTCTATCTTCTTGTCATCTTTTGCTTTAGTTATGTATGATATTCTTGATGTCATCCCACAACTCTTCTGGTTCTCAATCATTAGTGTCATTTAATGCATCAAATCTGTTCTTGAAATGATCTCTAAATTCTGATGGGACATATTCAAAGTCCAGTAAATATATTTGTTTTCTTTGTATTGAGGTAGAACCCACATTGCATACTGTGGTCTTTGATTTTCATACAAGGGATTTTAAGTTCTCTTTACTCACCATACACATTGAATAAGTAGGGGGAAAGAATACAACCCTGGTACGTATCTTTCCTATTTTTATACCATTCAATGTTCCCTTGTTCTGTTTGAATTACTGCCTCTTGGTCTATCTATGTACAGGTTCCTCATGAGCACAATTAAGTGTTCCAGAATACCTATTCTTTGCAATGTCATCCATTGTTGGCCATGATGCACAGTCAAAGGCCTTTGCATAGCCAGTAAAGCAGAAGTAAACATCTTTATGGTATTCTCTGCTTTCAGCCAAGATCCATCTGATGTCAGCATTGATGCCCCTCATTCCACGGCTGGGTGCAAATCCAATTTGAACCTCTGGCAGTTCCCTGTCAATGTATTATGTTGTTGTTAGGAACCAACTCATAGCAATCCTATGCATGACAAAATGAAACACTGCCTGGTTCTGCGCTGATCTCACAATCATTGCTATGTTTGATCCCATTGCTGCTGCCACTGTGCCAATCCATCTCATTGGGGGTCTTGCACTTTTTCTCTGATCTTCTACTTTACCAAATATGATATCCTTCTCTAGGAGCTGGCCTCTCCTGATAACATATCCAAAGAATGAGAGACAAGGTCTGGCCATCTTGGCTTCCAAGGAGCATTCTGGCTGTACTTTGTTCAACACAATTTGGTTTGCTCTTTTGGCAGTCTATGGTAGTTTTAATATTCTTCTCCAACACTATCATGCAAATGTATCAATTTCTCTATGGTCTTCCTTATTCAATGTCTCACTTTCACATGCATCTGAAATTATTGAAAATACCATGACTTGAATCAGGCCTACCTTAATCCTCAAACTGATGTCTTTGTTCTTTAACACTTTAAAGAGGTTTTGTGCAGCAGATTTTCTTAAAGCCATTTGATTTGTTGACTGCTGCTTCCATGAGTGTTGATGGTGGATCAGAGCAAAACGAAATCTTTGACAACTTCAATCTTTTCTCCATTTATATGGATGTTATTTATTAGTTCAATGGTGAGGATTTTTGTTTTCTTTTCATTGAGTTGCAACCCATACTGAAATCTGTGGTCTTTAATCTTAATCAGTAAATATTTAAATCCTCTATCTTTTCTGATATCATTTTAGTTTCTTTCTTTCTTTCTTTCTTTTTTTCCTTCTTTCTTTTCTTCTTAACGACTTTTGCTTTCTTCCTGCATGATGTTCTTAATGTCATCCCACACCTCCTCTGGTCTTTGGTATTAACTTTGTCTAAGATATTAAATTTGCACTTGAGGTAATCTCCAAATTCAGGTGGGATATGTTCAAGGTCATACTTAGACTTGATTAGACTTGTTTTCATTTTCTTCAGGTTTGTCCTGAATTCGCATATAAGCTATTGATAGTTTGTTTCAGTAAGCCCCTGGCCTTTGTTTTAGCTGATGATATGGAACGTTTTCATTGTTTCTTTCCACAGATGTAGTCAGTTTGATTTCTGTGTGAGGTACATGTATTTAATAGTGTTTTGTGCTGTTTAACAAAGGCAATTGCAATGAATAACTCATTGACCTTTCAAAATTCTATCATTTGATCTCCAGCTTCATATCTATCACCCAGGTCATCATGATAAATTTAGAAGACACTGAAGTTGTCAGAGACTTCAATTTATTGGATCCACTATGATCCCTTTTGAAAACAGTCAAGCAAAGAAATGATGCATTACACTAGTCAAATATACTGCATAATATATCTTTAAAGTGTTCAAAAACAAAGATGTCAATTTGCGAACTAAGATTTGCCTGACTCAAACCCTGATATTTTCAATAGCTTCATTTGCATGCAGATATTGGGCCGTGAATAAGGAAGACCATAGAAGATTTGAAGAATTTGTGTTATGGTGTTAGAGAAGAATATTAAAAGTATCATGGACTGCCAGAAGAACAAACATATCTGTGTTGGACAAAGTACAGTCAAAATGCTCCTAAGAAGCCAGGATGCCCAGGCTTCTTCTCTCATACTTCAGACATGTCATCAAGAGGGATGAGTCCATGGAGAAGTGCATCATGCTTGGCAATGTGGAGGATAAGTGAAAAAGAGGGAGACCCCAAAAGAGATGGATTAATATGACAGCAGCAATGGACTCAAGTGTAACAGTGATTGTGAGGATGGCACAGGAGGTGGCAGTGCTTTGTTCTGTTGTGCATATTCACGGTCATATTTTCACTCTCATGGAGTTATTCAGCTTTGACCTGAAATTGGACAAATCTGGAATGTACTGACTAAAACACTATCTAATGAAGAGCAGAGAGTCTGTATAAATCCATTGCTACTGAGTCAATTCTGTCTCATAACAACCCTATAGAACAGAGTTGAACTGCCCTGTAGGATTTCCAAGACTACTATCTTTAAAGAAGCAGACTGACATAACTTCTGCCCTTGTAGTGGCCAAAGGATTTAACCTTTTAATTAGCAGTCACCCACTTTAACCACTGCACTACCATAAAATTGTGAGAACTCTAACATAGTTCCATGTCAGTACGCTAAGAGCCATTGTAGTTTATTTTGCTCCGGTTTCGTCTGGGTTTTGAGATTTTTGAAAAGTGAAGTATATCTTGAAAGCTTTTGAAAAGTTAAGACTACTTTATTTCAGTATTCCCACTTTTGTTTTCCTTGATTCTCTTCGAGCATGACAAAAGCAAAACATGTTTCATTTTTTTCATGAAAATCTTAGAATTTGATACAATTTTAAATTAGAATATATAGTAATGTTACTATAGACTGCAGTAGACATTGTACTTGCACACCTGCAGACTGTTCTATTATCATAGAAACATTTCTGATATCAAATAGTGTTTGCTAAGTGCCATTGAGTCATAGCAACCCTGTAGAGTGGCTGGTGGGTTTGAACCACCAACCTTACTGTTAGCAGTCAAGTGATTATCCTAGAGTACTACAGCATTGCTTCTTGTTGCTACTGTTAAGTGCCATCAAGTTGGTTCCAGCTCATAGCGACCCTTTATAGGGTTTTGAAAGAGGGGCTGGTGAATTTGAACTGCTCATCTTGTGGCTAACAAGCCAGTGCTGATCCTATAGTGCCACACTAGCACTTTAAAAATTATGTGGATCTCATCCAACCCATTATAATGTACTAGAATACTCATCTCAACTTGAATGAAAACTTAGAGTTTGCATTCCTGTTTTCTCTTTTCCTTGACTGTTTTGAAACATCAAACAAATTCTTCAAGAGCTACACCATTAGTAATTGACTTTTCACTAGGGAAATACTTTGCAAACAGCTCAATTTTATAATGTTTTGCACCTTTAGAAAAATCAAGTACTCAGCTTCAAAGGCTAACAGTTTTGGTTTTTGTGTTTTTTTTTGTTTTTTTTTAATCCTATGTAGGCTACCTTATTGATGGGGAAAGCTCTAAAGTTTTTAAGGTTCAATTCAGTGAAGCCCCCATTAGAGTAACCTCTAACTTGTATGAATATGTTCTGTCTGTAAATGGAATCTGAAAATATCCTCAGGATATTCTTTGTTTTGAAACTTGTCTACTATTAATTTTCCCTCTTTCAAATACAAACTTTAATAAAATACCACTCTCTATCCCCCTGCCATGAACTCCTGGTATGACACTGTGGGTTAACGCGCTGTACTGCAAACTTGATTGAAACACAAGGTTGGCAATTCAAACTCACCAGCTACTCCTCGGACACTACATAGGGTCGCTATGGGTCAGAACTGACTCAACAGCACGTTAAAACAACAACAATTCACCTCCCATAAAGTCCTGGTATGGCATTGTAATATAAGTACTGTTACCCAAAAAGTTGGCTGTTCAAACCCAGCATTCGCTCCTTGGAACCCCTATACAGGGTATCTATAGGTTGAAACTAACTCCACAGCATTTAACAACAGCATTCTCCTTTCACACTCTGATGAAGTCCTTCTGCACAATTGGAATCAATTATGCCTAGCTTTGATTTTTTAGGAATGTGATTAATGTTGTTATATATGTATGGGTAGATGTTGTAAGAGACAGAAAAGAAGTCGACTGAATTCAAATATCACATAAGATCCAAACATATGATTGTGAATTCACATAATAGTCTTAGATGTGGAAGAGAGAGAGATGGGGATTTTTTAAAAAGAAAGATTTGCAAATAAGCATTTCTTCTGTGATGCGTCTCAAATTTTATTTTATTTTATAACAAATTATGTACAAATACTTCTAGAAGGGAGAATACATCATAAACAGCCCTTTAGGTTCCTCTTCATTGCTTTAAAACAAAACACACATGACACTCACAGAATAAAAGTATTTCACAAAATGAGGACAGAAGAAAATATAGGTTGGATGTTCAACAAACAGTAAATTTGGAAAACATTATAGATTTTGCTATCAGTTCTTTAGATCATGTTAGTGAAAAAGCAGTTTTGAATCTTGTGGAATTATTAGATTTGTGACAAGCTCTAGGAGGAAAACATGTCCTGACTTAAAGAAAAATCATTTTTTTGAAAATAAATTTTCATATAAAGCACTTTTGCATCTGGGGATTTATAAAATCACAGGTACTCAGATCAAAGCTTTTTAAACAGTATGTCAAAATTCTAAACACTTAAAGGAATTCTATTTTAAAAGTAAGAAAATATACAATTCTAAAAATTATTGAGGACTGAAAACCAGTGATCTATTTTGTGAGATAAGATGTCACATGCATAGTGTATGATTTTAAAACAAAATCAGGTGAGGAAAAGAGCAAAAGAAGATACAATGAATTTATATTCTAAGTTTTCTGATCTCAAAAATGATGGTTATAGTACTGAAAAGTGACTATTAAAAATTCCAGCTTTAACCTTTAACCACTGTATTTTCTTAGAATCATATAAAACAACATATATATATATGTTGTTGTTGTTGTTAAGTGCCGTCGAGTCGGTTCCGACCCATAGCGACCCTGTACAGGGTTTCCGAGGGTGTAAATCTTTACGGGAGTAGAAAGCCTCATCTTTCTCCCACGGAGCGGCTGGTAGTTTCGAACCGCTGACCTTAAGGTTCACAGCCCGATTCGTAACCACTATGCTACCAGAGCTCCTTATATATTAGGGAAAAGAAAAAATACATAATTTTGCTAAAACAATGGGCTCAAATGTAGCAATTGTGAGGATGCTACAGTATGGGTTTGCATTTTGTTCTGTTATTCAAATGGTTGTGTTCAGAACTGACTTAAATTTACCTAACAACATCAACAATAATATTCTTTTTTAATCTGAAGAATATTAGAATATTTTCTGTTAAGAAACAGGGCATTTGATTATTTATGTGGTACATGTATCTGGAAAAAAAAGCCAAAACTATAAGAGAGAAAATTGTATAAGGAAAAAGCTGGGAGATTTAATAGACCTTTTGGCCACAGACTTCAAATTGCCTACATATGGGCTGTCATTTAGAATTTTGAGGAAAGGCTTTGAACACCTAGTAGACAATATGCCACAGGCTTTGTTGTTATTGTTAAATGCCGTTGAGTTAATTTCAACTAACAGTGATCCTGTCTAGAGTTTTTAAGGGGCAGCTGGTGAGTTTGAATGGTTAACCTTGCAGTTCAAACCAACCTTGCAGTTCACTTCTTATCTTATAGTGCTAAACCAAGTTTTTATTATTACCATGAGGAGGAGGAGGTGTATACTAAATCTAACCACTTCTGAGTTATAAAAAGAGCAGATTAGACAATGAGCAAGCAAGGATCACAAAGGAGCCAAGGAGTGACTGTCTACAGAACTAGAGGCAAGAATCTCCCTCTAGATCCATAGAAAACCTTCCTCTATAGCCAAAACTAAAAACCAAGCCCACTGTTGTGGGCAGATTCTGATTCAGAGCGACCCTATAGGGCAGAGTAGAACTGCTCCATAGAGTTTTGGAGGCTACCTCATCTTTCTTCCTTAGAACATCTGGTGGATTCACACTGATGATCTTGTAGTTAGCCTCCAATGCTTAACTCACTGTGCTCTGATTTCAGACTTCTAGGCTCCTAAATTGTGAGAAAATATATTTCTGTTCTTGGAAGTCATCCACTATTTTTGGTATTTATATAATGCGCTAGACTGCAAAGTCGGTTTGAACTGCAAGATTGGTGGTTCAAACTCACCAGTCACTCCTTGGAAATCCTCTACAGGGTTGCTATGGGTTGGAACCCCAACTCGATGACACTTAACAAAAGCATCACATATTGGAAACCCTATACAGGGTTGCTAAAGGGTCAGAACTGACTTGACGGCATTTAACAACAACAAAAACAACTCTTTCTAGTTAATCTCTTGCCATCCTCCCATTGACGAAACCCAACCAGAAGCCAAAGGTCAAAGGAGACTGGTGGATATATTTCATAGGCATTGGCTTCCTGAAGCAGAGTAGGGTAAAGAAGGATGGAAAATAGATCTGGACATGCAAATGGAAAAGATTCCATATAATAAGGTAATACCTTGCCTGATGGTTTGATCTGACCTTAAGACAAATAAATTCATCTGCTTATCTAAAATAAGTTATTTTGTTGGTATTCCCTGTTATTGAGATATTTCATTGCCCTTAATTATTTTCAAAATTATTTCCAGAAACTGAAGATGCTCACATTCTCATTTCTCTCCATTCCCCACTGGAGTAGAGTAGATGGTCTACCTTATACTGTCAGCATGGCCTTCACCATTTTGCTATCCACATGGGTGACTTGCTCAGTGACTATCTTGGCAAATCAATTGTCTCATGATATATAAGAAGAACAACATTGGCTCCCAACCTTTCCCAATATATAACATCTATCAGTTTTCCTTTCCCAGTATGTGTAAGAATCAATCTGCGCCTTAAGTTGGTAGATCCAACAGTACGTGTGTTCTGATTGAGGGATTGCTCAATTCAGATTTCATTACTGAGATGCATATGTCTATTCATCTTGGCAATTTGGTAAAATTGAAAGAAGAAGAGAAAGTAGGATGAGAGTGGGGATCATGACTTCACACCTATTTCCTATCTAACCACTGTGGATGCTTACAGTTATAAGTGCAGGTTTAAAGACAACTAATAATGTTAATTTTGGACATAGACTCTGCCACAAACAGTGGTTTTTTTGTCACAAAAAAACAACATTTTCTAGAATTGGGGATGAGACTTATAGTCATTTCATGAAACCAAGAAATCAATACCCTAGAATAATGTGATTTTGGATACTGTATAGATGTGCATGTTCTTTCTGAGTCACAATCAAAACTGGCAACATGAAAGCCCTTTCCAGTGGCTTGAGAGACAACAGCCACAGATACCTGTAAAAAAATTTAGAAATTTTTTTACCTAACAGATTGCCTTGTAGACACAAGTCAACCTCTTTTTAATATACCATGATATATGCTAAATTTGAGCTATAGTGGACAAGATGCATTTTAATTCAGGCAAAATAAAATATGATCTCATTAGACAGCCCTTGTAAAGAACTGATCTCCTTATTATGAAATCTGCCATCTCTGGATTAAAGTCAAAGGGATCATTGCAGCTGTCCACAAATTTAAGGATGTGTCTAGACAAATAAGGAGAAGATTGAATGTCTCTCAATGAAGTAGGCAAGCAAAATTTTTGAGGGGTGGGGTTGGTTAAAGGAGATGGGAGTTTTTAGTTGCTGTTTTTGTTAGGTGCCATAAAGTCGGTACCAACTCATAGAGACCCTAGGCACAACAGAACAAAACACTGCCCGATCCTGGGCCAAACTCACAATTGTTGCCATGCTTGAGCCCATTGGTGTTGCCATTTTGCCAATCCATCTTTCTGGGGGGGTCTTCCTCTTTTTCTCTGACCCTTCACCTTATCAAACATGATATCCTTCTCCAGTGACTGGTCCCTCCTGACAATATATCCAAGGTATGAGAGGCAAAGTTTGGCCATCTTGGCCTCCAAGGAGCACGCTGGCTTCACTTCTTGGCCTATTCTACCCCACTGTTGCCTGAAATAAAGACAATGTGTGGTAGGTCTGGTTTGAAATTAAATAAATTATTAAAACTCACTTATCGACATTTTTCTGACACAAACATACACATACACAAAGGCATAAATAAAAAAAATTCTGTTTGTAGTGTCCTCCTTAAATGGAAATGAAAATGATATAAATAGCTCCTGTATGCAAGAATACAGATCCAGAAATCCACAACATCTTCTGAACCTTCCCAAAAGTTCACTGGGAAATTAGACCTCATCAGTGTCAAGCATCAATTCACAATCACCACGCCAATGTGGCAGAAGTTACTAGAGTGACACACGCTCTGCTGCTGAGGCTTAGACTCTTGTCACAAAGAAAAGGACAATTATCTTGAGATATGAGCCTGTGTAGACAGCCACCTTATATCATTCAGGATCTTAAACCTCCCATATGAGTTTATTGAAAATACCACAGCTTGGGTCATGCGCACTGTAGTCCTCAAACTAACATCTTTGCTCTTCAACACTTTAAAAAGGTCTTGTGCAACAGATTTGCCTAATGTAATACGTGGTTTGATTTCTTGACTGCTGCTTCTATGAGTTGTTGTGGCTTCCAATAGTTGTTGTTAGGTATCTTCTAATTAATTCCAAAACATACTTGACCCTATGCATAGCACAATGAAACAATGTCCGATCCTGGGCCAACCTCACTACCACCGCCACACTTGACGCCATCAATGATGTCACCTGGCTGATCCATCTCGTTGGGGGTCTTCCTTTTTTTCTCTGACCTCCCACTTTCCCAAGCATGGTATCCTTCTCCAGGGACTGGTCCTTCCTGACAACATGCTCACAGTACAAGAGACAAAGTCTCACCATCCTGGCTTTTAAGGAGCATTCTGGCTGTACTTCTTCCAAGACAGATTTGCTTGTTCTTATGGAAGAAGAATTGTGGCACTGGCAGCACTGGAGGCACTAACTCATTTCTGTCAAGAAATTTGGAAGAGAACTATCTGGCCAACTGATTGGAAGAGAATCATATTTGTGCCCATTCCAAAGAGAGGTGACCCAATGGAATTCGGAAATCTCTTTGATATCCCATGTGAGTAAAGTTTTACTAAAGGTAATACAGAAATGACTGTAAGCATACTTTGACAAAGAACTTCCAGAGGTTCAAGCTGGATTCAGAAGAGGCTGTGGAATGAGGGATATCATTGCTGATGTCCAATGCATCTTAACTGAAAGCAGAGAATACCAGAAAGGTGTTTATCTGTGCTTTATTGACTACACAAAGGCTTTTGCTTGCATACATCATGACAAGCTATGGACAACACTGCAAATTATGAGTATTCCTTAACACTTAATTGTGCTCATGTGGAATCTGTACATAGACCAAGAGGCAGTTGTTCAAACAGAACATGGGAACACTGAATGGTTTAAAATTAAGAAAGGTGTGCAACAAGGTTGTATTCTTGCACCATACTTATTTAACCTGTATGCTGAGCAAATAATCTGAGAAGCTAGATTATTTGGCATCAGGATTGGAGGAAGACTCATTAACAACCTATGATATGCAGATGATACAACCTTGCTTGCTGAAAGTGAAGAGGACTTAATATATTTATTAATGAAGATCAAAGAGCACAACCTTTAGTATGGATTGCATCTCAATGTAAAGAAAACAAAAGTCCTTACCACTGGATGAATAAACAAAATTATTTTCAATGGAGAAAAGTTTGAAGTTGCCAAGGATTTCATTCTTCTTGGATCAACCATCAACACTCATGGAAGCAGCAGTCAAGAAATCAAATGACATATTGCATTAAACAAATCTGCTGCACAACACCTATTTAAAGTGTTGAAGAACAAAGAGATCAGCTTGAGGACTGAGGTGTGCCTAACCCAAGCCATAGTGTTTTCAATAACCTCATATGTGTGTGAAATCTGGACAGTGAATAAGGAAGACCATAGAAGAATTGATGCATTTGAGTTATGGTGTTGGAGGAGAATAATGAAAGTGCCATGGGCTCCCAAAAGAACCAACAGATCGGTGTTGGACGAAGTGCAGCCAGAGTTCTCATTGAAGGCCAGGATGGCCAAACTTCATCTCTTATATTTCAGACATATTTTTAGGAGGGACCAGTTGCTGGAGAAGGATATCATGTTTGGTAAGGTAGAGGGTCAGAGAAAGAGGAAAACCCCCAATGAGATGGATTGGCAAAGTGGCAGCATCAATGGGCTCAAGCGTCGCAACAATTGTGAGGTTGGCCCAGGACCAGGCAGTGTTTTGTTCTGTTGTGCATAGGGTCACTATGAGTTGGTACTTATTCGATGGCACCTAACAACAACAACAATGGAAGAAGAGATGGTGAGGAGTGAGTGTGCCTTCACACCCATTTTCTTTCCCAATATTATAATGCAAGTGCAACCATTTTTCTAAGGTCTTTCTTATCATTATCCAACTTTCCCATGCATATACAATGACTGGAAATGCCATGGCTTGGATAAAGAACACCTAAATCCTCGAAGTAATACATTTGCTCTTTAATACTTTAAAGAGTTATTTTGCAGTAATTGTCTAATGCAATGCATTGTTTGATTTCTTGATTGCTGCTTCCATGAGCATTAATAGTGGTTTTGATCAAAATGAAGTCTTTGACAGCTCCAACATTTCCCCCATTTATCATAATGTTATTTATTTGTCCAGTGGTGAGAATTTTTGTTTGCTTTACATTGAGGTACAATCCATACTGTTGTCTTGGATCTTCATCAGTAAGTATTTCAAGTTCTCTTCCCTACTGGCAATCAATGTTGTAGCATCTGCATATCACAGGTTGTTAATGATTCTTTCTCCAATCCTAATTCCACATTCTTTTTCCTATAATCCAGTTTCTCTGATTATTTGCTTTGTATACATTATAAATAAGTATGGTGAAAGGATACAACCCTAGCATATACCTTTCCTGGTTTTAGACCATTCAGTGTTCCCTTGTGCTATTCGAATAAATACCTCTCGGTCTATGTACAGGTTCCTCAGGAGCAAAGTTAAGTGTTCTGGAACACCCTTTCTTTGCATTGTTATCCATGGTTTGTTATGATCCACACAGTCAAAAGCCTTTGCATAGTCAGTAAAGTATAAGTAAACATATTTCTTGGAATTTCTGCTTTCTGCCAAGATCCATTTGATGTCAGCAGTGATAGTCCTCATTCATCATCCTCTTCTGAATCCTGTTTTACTTTCTGGCAGTTCCTGTTGATATACCACTTTAATTTATTATTTAATTACTTCACAAGCCTAAAACAACTTTCTTTATTGCTTGTTTCAGCAAAAAGACCTGGGATATAGTGAATTTAATTTGCCAGATTTTAGAAGTCATAAATGTTAAACACTAGGATTTGAACTCATGGTGTCCAATTTCATCTTGTTCTTTCTCCACCAATCATCCTTTTATCCTGAAAATTATCTTCTCAAAATGAGCCTTTATTTGAGTAGTTAATCTCATCTCACATACATAAAACTAATGCCAGGGGTCAGAAGAATGCTGAATAAATTCTGCTTCATTTTAATGTTTCAACATATCCCACTGCTTGAAATGACCTTTAGCATTAATCCTGCCTATTGAAACTTAATTATTTCAAATTCTAAAGAAACAAATAATATTTGAAAGAGAAATTCCTTTAGTACTTTGCTATTATTTATTGACAACTTGATTCCTACTTACAGTGACCTTATGAGTAGACCTGAGTAGAACTGCCACCATAGGGTTTCCTAGGTAACCTTTATGAGAGTAGATAGCCATTTCTTTACTCATATGGCATGCTGGTGGGTTTGAATCAGTGACCTTTTTCTTTACCAGCCTAGTGCTTTAACCATTATGCTACCAGGGTTTCTATTTTTAGTTGCAGTCCAGAATTTCAATTTTTATTCAAAGAAAAATAAATTTACTTCAAGTCCGCCAAAAGTTTTCTACTGAGATCAGAATGTTCTTCTTGTTTCTTATCCATCCATTGTTATAATTTTTGAGCCTCTACTACGAATCTGATGCAGTTTGGGATTGAATGAAATGAAGAACGCAGAGATGGTTCAGGAATTCATATAGGCTGTTTGTCAATATTGAATCTGCTGAAAGAAAACAAAAGAGCAAGCCCAAGCATGAAGCTATAATGTTGTTTGTATAGAGGAGAAATACACAATGTTGGTAATATCTTGAAAGTAGTATTCTATACTAGTCCTCTTCCTTCTGAAGACAGGGAGATTATGCTAGTCAAAATTATTAACATTATCTGTCCTAATACACACAATTTAGTAGTGTGATAACATGATAAAGTTTGTTTTTCCTAACATCAAAGCTTGATGTGAGTAAGACAGTATCCCTTTATTTGTGTCTATACCATCTAGAGAATCTGTATTGCAAAATCATTGTGTCCAACAGGCAAGATGAAAGTAGCACAGTCATTATTGACTATCTCGGTCAGAAGAAACACACATCAATTTCTTTCATATCCACTGGCCAGAAATCCTCACATGATCTCTTCTCAATTATAAGGTAGATTGGAAAATACAGGGAAGGGAGTGGAATGTTTGGTAAGTATTGTCTCTTCCAGAAAGATTGCAAAGTATGTTTTCATAAATAAATTTGATTATTATAGAGGAGTAGTCATTGAATGTATGCTGGGAGATTTATCTACCAGGATCAAGAAAAGCCAGGTTTTCTTCTATTTTAATACAAATCATTATATTCTAGATTTCAATTTTGCTTGTATACTACTTTGGTAGAGTACCAATTTAGATTTTCTAATCCCTATTACAGTCTAGCCAAACTGCTAAAATATAAGACCTCAATTATAATGTACTTTAAATTGTATAATTAATTTTGATTCTTTGATAAGATTACGTGACAGGTTTTGCTTTTATGGAGAGGCAGATCTGTCTAATTTAAAGGGTAAATCATAAAGGCCATCCAATTGTCCTCAGAAAAACTGAAGAACATGTTAACATGATTCTGGATTACTTGTTCAGTGAAAACCATGACAAAACTAGCACTGTATAATTCAGGAGAACATGATTTTCTCTTCAAATTGAGTAGGCATATGGCTTTCCATTACAATTCAACAACCATGTCAAATCTTGAGCTCTAATTGTAGTTCACACTCCTCTTTTGAAATGGTTGACTCGGGCAGCTAACCAACAGCAGAAGCACCAAACAGGTGTTCCTGAATCAATTGCTGGTTTCCATTTGGTTCTTCTTCAGGCCCTTTGGCAAAACTGCATGTTGATAAATTCAAACCTGTTCATTGTTTGTGATTCCTGGATCAGAAAGTGAATGTCTTAAAGTGAATGAATATGCAGCTGATATCAATGACTTCTATTTACCTATGAGACCTATATAGAGCACCATTTGGTTAGGAAACATGTTCAAGCAGCAGGATTTGAAATAAATACAAACAAAATGTAACTACCACTTGATTTAGGCATATTAATATATTCCACCAAGAACAAATTATATTTAGGTTATACAAATTGACCAATTAGAATTCTAAAGGTTGTGTTTAGAAGTCAAGAGTTCCCAAAGTTATATGGAGAGTAGAGCCATTAGTGTGAAAGGTTATATGATCTGTTTAAGAACTATTTGATTCAATGGTATTAAACCCCGTATGACTGATCAACATTAGTGTCTGATCTTAAATCAGAATAATCTGGGTAAAAGATGTTTGATTATTTTCAAAATAACTTCCAATGAATAATTAGGGATTGTTTAAGTAGAAAACATTTAGCCTGTTCATAGTCTATTATTTTAACTCTTCTCAAAGGTGAAGACCACATTTCCTAAGAAAGGAACCATTCCTAACTGTAAGATGCCAGACAGACTACAACATCTGTAGAAGTGATACTCCAAAAGTAGAAGATTTGTCCTCTTTTCCTAACAGAAATGCTCCAGGTGATTTTAATATAAATCACAATTGAAAACCACAGTTCCAACACTTGTTTTACATATACTCTTCATTTTGATTATTGATACACTTATTAAAATGACTTATTCACAAATATATATTGGTTTGAGAGAAAATATTTGTATATGAGTATCTACATTTGCTGAAAAAGTATCTATGAATGTAATGCAGCCTTGTTGATAAGTGTCTATGAGTTACTTCTGATTCATAGTGACCCTGTATAGGGTTTCTGAGGAGTGTCTGTTGAGCTTGAACTGCTGACCTTGCAGTTCAAACAAACTTTGTAGTCCATCACATTGAATCCCCAAAACTTCTTAGATATTATCAAACATCTTGAGGTAATGACTTGTTAGCCCTGGGAGCTCAGGACATAATCTTCAAGGACATCATGGATATTTGACAGAACATAGACCCTAGCAATGTTCTACATCCTAATTTTGTGAGTAGCAACTGGGATTTGCTATCTAAGTGGCTATCTAAGATGCAATTATTGGTCTCTCCTTTTGCAGAGAAAAGAAGAGTGATGAAACTTGAAGACACTTGGAATTGATTAGTACAATGGACTAATGGAATATGTGAACATCAATCTCTACAACCCTGAGACCAGAAGAACAAGATGGTACCCAGTTACCAATTGGTATGAAAGGGTTCACATTAGAAGGTCCTGGATAGAGTGGGAGGAAATATGGAATGAAACTTAAAATTATTTAAAAAAAAAAAAAAAATCCCAAAAAAAGACCAGGCTTATTGGTCAGAAAAAGGCAGGAGGAACCAGAGACTATAACCCTTGGCCCTCCAGGTCTGGAACTGAACTCACCCTTGTGACTCAATCTTAAGGCAAGGACTAGATAGGTATATAGGAAGAACAATAGTGTTTCAACATGGAATAATTAACCATTTAAGATGAAAAGAGCAGGATCTAACTAAGGACAAAGTTCGGAATGATTGGGAAGGAAAGTGGAATGGAAACAAGAATTTCAGGGAAGTGAAATAACTGATGTTCCATGGAAAGGAGTGCAACCAATGAAAAGAAATTAAGGGATTTTTTATTGAACGTAAGACTGATGGATGATTTGTTCAGTAATCATTCACTCAATTCAAAGTAAAAAATTTTTAAAAAGATTAAAAAAATGAATATTACTGACAGTAGAGGTGGTTGACAGATTCATTATCTGACATGTTGATAAAATCACAGTGTTGTTGTTGTGTCCGTTCAGACTAACCAATAGGACAGAACACTGCAAACCCTGTGCCATCCTCACAATTGGTACACTTGAGCCATTGCTCCTACCACTGTGCAAATCTGTCTTATTGGGGTCTTCCTCCTCTTTACTGCCCTTCCACTTTACCAAACATAATGTCTTTCTCTAAGGATTGGTTTCTGAAGAACGAAAGCTGAAGTCTCATCAGCCTAGCTTCTAAGGAACATTCTTGTTGTGCTTCTTTCAACACAGATTCGTTTATTCTTCTGGCATTCTATGGTACTTTAAATACATTCTCCAGCACCATAACTCAAATGCATCAATTCTTCTACAGTCTTCCTTACTCGTTGTCCAACTTTCACATTATTAGTTTTATAAATGTGATAAAAATACATGTTACCTTTATAAATATGAATAAGAAATTTAATGGGGATTCGGGAAAGGGAGTAAAAAAAGGGAAAAGGCCATAGAAAAGAAAGACCCCAATACAAAAATCAATTCTTATTTATTTAGTATTTAAAATTTGGTCTTCTGACAAGGAAGATTCTCTTCATTTTTAATAAGTGACTTAATATACAATTTGAATTTTTTCTTCAGTTCCCCCCAGCTTGAGAAATGCTGAAAGTATTCTTCTTTTTTGGTTTTCTACCTCCAGATCTTTGCAAATTTTGTTTAATTATTTGGCTTTATCTTTTCAAGCTGGTCTTTGAAATTCAAACCTTGACTTTCATTGTTGAAGGATTCTCTGGGCAAATTATTGAACGATACAGAAAGTATCAAAAGAATATGGAAGGAATGAATACACAGAGTCACTGTACCAAAAGGAAATGGTTTATGTTCAACCATTTCAAGAGATAGCATATAATCAAAAGCCAATTATACTAAAGGAAGAAGTCCAAGGTGCATTGAAGGAATTGAAGTGCAAGGTTGAGGATTCAAGCACATCAGCTGCTTCTTGGAAACCCTGTACAGTGTCACTATGAAGCGACATGAAGGCACTTACAACAACAAACAACTCATTCTCAAATCTACTCTGATTAATATTATCTTCTCTTTTCTGAATTCACACAATTCAAATAATAAAGTAAAGAAAATGAAATGTATACAGAATTTTAGAGTTAACTTAGTTTATTTTCTAGAATTTGGTGATGAGGAGATGTTATGTCCAAGATATGAGGATCAGTTGTTTGCTTTTCAAAAATTTTAACACCTCCAGGTCCTCTTTCAGCCTGATGATTTATGTTTGTATCAGTAATGCCTAAGTTGGTGTAACTTGCACATTTGGTTCTTATTCAAAAGTACTCTTGGTCTTCCTTAATAGCTTCACTTTTTTATATACTCATGATATCTGCCTTGTAAGATTTTAGGTCTTTAGAAGAGAACTTTCTTTCTTGACACCTTCTACAGCCTAAAGCCAACACAGTGCTAACCTCAGTTGGCACACACAAATCACTATTGGTCAATCTATTTTAATCAATAAAATATCCCACAAATAATCCAAAGTTATTTTGCTCCAAATAATGCTTGTTTTGATCTCTGACATCTCCCTGCCCCCAGTTATTTCAGTGTTGGAAATGCTTTAAAATTAAACTGAGAAGGAATCTCTAAAGTAAAATGTAGAGATGGCAACATTTTGTCCAGGTGTTTTGTGAATTGAAAGGGAGTTGAGTTAGTGGGCAAATTCTAATTTGGGTTTTAATAATGGCATTCCCAAGCAATTAGCTGAACTCACAGGAGAAAATTAAGGAGGAGGTGGAGAAAGCATAGCGATGTATGAACAGCAGCATAACAGGAAGCTAAATGGGACTCAATTTTGTTCAACCAGAGGTAAAACACCCAGGAGGATTAGGCTAAAATGTTGCTTTTCCTTGGCTAGTGAAGGATGGTTGCATAATCTCATGCAGATCTTTTAATGACTTTCCTTTGTTGAGATTATGGTTGGAATACTTACTGTTCTATGGCATCTGTTTGTTGTTTTTGTTTTCTTTTTAATGATCTGTAGTGTGATTGCTTTTTTGTTTGCTTATTTTTGCCATCAAACAATTAAGATAAATGGAATAATCTTTAAAGTCTTTGTTAGAAATTTTTGCAGGAGGAGAACTGTAATATTCTGTTTCAAATCACAATTAATAAAGTTTGTCCCTATTGAAATAGACAGGATTTTGACCATTGGATTAATTTAACTGTTGCTCTAGATGTATGCAGAGATACCAATGATTAACTGTCAAAGTACTGAATATTGGAATAAATTGTTTTTGTGAAAGATCATTATATAATGCAAGAATTGGGGGGAATGAAGAAAGGTGTACAATTGTTTGTGATTGCCTATTGGAAACACTGACTATGTAGAGGTGTCAATAGAATATTGGAGAAAACATTTGACAAGAAAGGTGATCAGTTTCCCATTCGTGAAAGGATTGAAAATGATATTGCCTTACAAATCTATCCCTCTAATTCTGGAATGGATTTTCCAATTGTCCTTTTAGAAAATCAGACTTTTAGTATGGTAATTAGCTGGTTTACTTAACTGAGAAGCAAATATCTCTGTGATCACTCAAGCTGACAGAGAGAAAGAGAGCAGGAGAGCTAATCCGTATTCTAATGACTACAGATGGCAACTCCATCCTACATCTCATCTGTTCCTAGGTGGAAATTTTCTTACTAATACACAAATTTATGTCCATTTCAGATTGATGTGTTTTGTTGTGTTTCTGTTTTTGTTTTCTGTCACCACTCACTGTCCACTGGGGTTGCTAATTAAAAACTCTCCAGAGTAGATCATAGTTAATTTAAATTTGTTAGTCCCTTCAGAGTTTTATAATTATAAATTTACTACATTTATGGCTGTATATATCACATCATGTTTTATGCATTTCCAAAATAATGCTGCCATATATATATATTTTTTAACCAAAGACATGACACAGTGCATAGGAAGAGATTAAGCAAAGTAGCAAAGATTAAGCAAGGTAGCATCATCAATGTCAACCATCTTCATTGAACAAGCTGTTATGTAAATAAAATATAAAAAGGAAAAAAAGCAACCTGGGAAGATGGCCATTTTGAGATGCAGGTGTAAGGCCAACTACAATAACAAGATGGTGATATTATATTGCCAAATTCTTCTTTTGGCCTGGAAACAAATTCTTTATGGTTATCCATTCCAGAGAGATTAAGAACCCATTGAAAATGTGGGCAATGGAAGCCAAGTTCATTGCCTTCTAAAAAATCAGTCTACCCGAACTACATTAGTGATAAAATTGCTGCACATTTTGAACTTCCTAAATGATGATTCTGAGAAACGTCCATACTGAAAAATACTCAAGTACTCCAATCTGTACTCATTTTAGTGAGAGTGAGGGTTTCTTTATTCGATATTGCAAAATTGGGCGCTCAGCCCAGTAGACACGGGCAGAGACTCTACGTGACCCGCCACAAACAGTTTTTATTCTCTTCGCCAAAAAGCCCCCTCATCCCAGTTCCAGTTCTCCATATACAATTCTATGGCATGTCCAGGTTTCCCTCCCCCCAATAGAAGCCAAAAGGGCTTGTCATGGTCTTAATGACTGTATTCTTATTTAAATTCCTAGAACAGCCTGCTTACATATCCCTGGATGTAAATCAACAATCTGTCTGCCTTGTCTAGCAATCTCATAAATTCCTGAAGATGGCGTTATTTCTAAAAATGATCTACTTATTAAATTTTAATACATTAAGGGGTCATGTTGGGTTTTGTGGTTTGAATATTTAAGGCTGTCCTAATGTAGTAGACCAGTCCCTGGAGAAGGATATCATGTTTGGTAATGTGGAGAGTCAGAGAAAGAGAGGAAGACCCCAAATGAGATGGACTGGTCAAGTGGCAGCATTGATGGACTCAAGTGTGGCAACAATAGTGAGGTTGACCCAGAATCGGGCAGTGTTTCATTCTACTGTACATAAGGTCGCTATGAGTCGGTGCCAAATTGATGGCACCTAACAACAACAACAACAACAACAACAATATAGTGGAAGGAGTCCTGATATGGCACCTTGGGTTAATGTACTGGAATGCAAAGTTGGTTTGAACCGCAAAGTTGGCAGGTCAAGCTCATCAGACGCTCCTTTTAAACCTTATACAAGGTAAGCATGAGTTGGAATCGACTCGATAGCACTTAATAACAACAACAACCATACAATGTATGTTGGAACATGGTGACTTTGCAGGACAAGGACTGGACTGTGAACAATAATGTTAGTGGTTCAAGTCCAGCAGTTGTTCTGTGAAAGAATGATGAAGTTTTCTGCTTCTGCAAAGTTTTGCAGTCTTGGAATCCATAAACAGGGTCGTTATAAACTGATTTGATGGCAATTCAGACTCGAGGGCACTTAACAACAACAACAACAATAAGTCAGTGGCTAAAAAATATTAATAAATCTTTAGTCTCTGTTTATTAAAGATATTAAAAATGGAAAATCACATTTATTGCAAAGATTTTCTGTTGTACTTTTCTAATGAGAAAGTGGAGTCCTTGTGTGGCACAATGGGTTAATGCTCTGGACGGCAAGATCGGTTTGAACTGCAAGGTCGGTGGATCAAACTCACCAGCTACTCCTTGGAAAGCCTATACAGTTGCTATGGATTGGAACCAACTTTATGTCACTTAACAACAACAATAAGAAAGAGGCTAGTTATCAGTTATAACATGCTGCCATTAATATTTTTATAATTATTTTTGTTTTTTTTCTTTGCACTCTACTGAATTAACATAAAAATGACACACCTATTTAGAAGCTTGTAAAACTACCAGCTGTTCCATGGAAGAAAGATGAGGCTTTCTGCTTCTGTAAAGATTTGCAGAATTTATTTACTAATTTATTTATTTAATTTTATTTACTAATTTATTTATTTAATATATTTACTCGGAAACCCTGTGCAGGGTCACTATGAGTCAGAACCGACTCCATGGTACTTAACAGCAACAACAACAAATGGTGTCAAATAGGGTAGATTTTATATAGCAGTTGATACCTTTTTCATTGAATTTCATTATGAGGAGATGGGTCTTTGATTCTGCCAACATGAGGTCTCCATGTGTTAGAATCAACTCAGCAACTACTTTTACTGAGTTCTCTCCTCCAACATCTGCTCCTTTTTATTCAGAGCTTGCTACTAAATTCTCTTCTCCATATTGGTGAACACATAAAGAAAGGTTCCCTTGACCCTTAGGAGGAAAGAGAAATAGTACTATTTTCTACTACAGACCTGGTAGCAAATGCCTTGAAAGGGTGAATGACACTGGCTTCTTGCATCTAAAGGCAAAACATTAAATTTATTTTCATTTGTTAAATAATAAGGTATCATCATTCTTTGGAGATAATAATCCAGGTTTATGATTGAGCTGCTTATTTTCCATTTTCAAAGATAGATTTGTGTTAAAGCATAATAAATTTAATTCCACAAGACACCCAAGAGTAGACAGTAACTTGTATCCTAAGCTTTCCTCATGGGATGAATTGAACTTCCCTGTCTGGTATCTTCTACTATGGTTTAAGTAGAGACTAACTGGGTTCTAGGGCATGAGTCAATCTGAGCATAATAACTATTTCATTTTATGAATTCTACTGGATTTAAATTATAAATTACAAAGTTAAAAAGGTATAGTAACACAATTGAAATGATTTTTCTTCTTTTCTACTCATCAACATAGTAAATTGGGGACAGTTTCTTAAAATAGAGATGGTTCAAATAAAAGTGATTATAGTAAAGTGAGATAATTATTTTCAGCATTAATTCACAATCAATGTCAAACACCTTTCATTGAATAAGCTGTGATGTTATAAGGCAGTCTACAGAATAAAGAATGTAGTAATTTTCTGTCCTGGATAACTTCACAATTTAAATGCCAAGGGAAATCTAATCCAATTATGTACACTTATCTTTTGAGATCCATGAAAAAGATTTGTTTTCTAATAGACAAATTATTTACCCTACTATCATTTTTCTTCTTGCTGAATATCTGACAATTTTGCAACTTTATTTCAATAATAAAGGAACCCTGGTCCTCAATGGTTAAAAATTCAACAACAAATAGAACAGTTGACACTTAGAACCCACCTAGTGGTTCTGCAGGGGAAAGACTTGCAATTTGCTTCAGTAAAGAATGTTGGTGTTAAGTGATATCAGTTTAAATTTTACTCATAGTGTGAAAGTTGGAACTGCCCCATAAGGTTTTCTAAGCTGTAATGTTTATGACAGCAGGTATCAGAACTTCTCTCATGGAGCTCTTATTGTTTTTGTTAGGTGCCATTGAGTCCGCACCTACTCATAGTTACCCTATGCACAATAGAACGAAACACTGCATGTTCTCACACACAACCCTTGCTAAGCCTGAGCCCATTGCTACTGACACTAAGTTAATT
>NW_006408533.1:23839895-23840469 GCF_000296735.1 Chrysochloris asiatica | reverse complement strand
AGTTTCAGTGTCTCTTCTGACATCCATTTTGACCTTTTCCTTCTTCTTGTCTCTCAATGACTTTTTGCTTTCTTCATGAATGATGTTCTTGATGTCATCCCACGACTCTTCTGGTCTTCAGTCTTTAGTGTTTAATGTATCAAATCTGTTCTTCAGCTAACATCAAAATTCAGGTGGGATATATTCAAGGTTATATTTTGGCTCTCATGGACTTGTTTTCATTTTCCTCAGCTTCAGTTTGAATTTGCATATGAGTAATTGATGGTGTGTTCCACAGTCTGCCCCTTGCCTTGTTTTGGCAGATGATATGGAGTTTTTCCATCGTCTCTTTCCACAGATGTAGTTAATTTGATTTCTATGTATTCCATCTGGTGAGGTCCATGTGAATACTTGTGTTCTATGCTGTCTCAAGAAGGTATTTGAAATGAACAAATCATTGGTTTTGTAGAGTTCTATCATACGTTCTCCAACATTATTTTTATCACCAAGGCCATATTTTCCAACTACTGATCCTTCCTCTTTGCTCCCAACCTTTGCATTCCAATCACCAGTAATGATCAATACATGTTGATTG
>NW_006408533.1:23801211-23838443 GCF_000296735.1 Chrysochloris asiatica | reverse complement strand
TCACCAAGGCCATATTTTCCAACTACTGATCCTTCCTCTTTGCTTCCAACCTTTGCATTCCAATCACCAGTAATTATCAATACATCTTGACTGTATATTTGATCAATTTCAGACTGAAGATGTTGGTAGTATTCTTCAATTTCATCATCATCGGCTTTAGTGATTGGTGCATAAATTTGAATAATAGTGCTATTACTCGTCTTCCCTGTAGGCACATAGATATTATCCTATCACAGATAGCATTGTACTTCAAGACAGATTTTGATATATTCTTTCTGATGATGAATGAGATGCCATTCTTCTTTTATCTGTCATTCCTGTCATAGTAAACTATGTGATTTTTAGATTCAAAATGGCCAATAGCAGTCCATTTCAGCTCACTAATGCATATTTTTGCACTCCATTTTGTTTCTGACAATTTAAAATCTTTCTAGATTCATACTTCATACATTCCATATTTGGATTGTTAATGCAAGTTTATAGCTGTTTCTCTTCATTTGAGTTGTGTCCTATCAGTAAATGAAGGTCCCAAAGGCTTTACTACACTTGCTTCATCAGGGTCAACTCTACTTTGAGGAGGCAGCTCTTCCCCAGTCGTATTTTGAGTTCCTTCCAACCTGAGGGGGCTCATCTTCCAGCACAATATCTGACAATATTCTGGTGCTATTCATCATGTTTCAATATTCAATATTCTGATGTTGACAGTGATCCACTGCTATTCATAAGGTTTTCAGTGAGTAAATATTTATAAATAGTCTGTCTCTCTTTCTTCCTGATCTGTCTTACTCTGGAAACTCTGCTGAAACCTATCCACCATGGGTGAACCTACTGGTAATTAAAATACTGGTGACATAGCTTCCAGAATCACAGCAACACACAAGCCACCAGAGTATGACAAACTGACAGAGTGGTGGACAGATGGAGCTCTGAGTGGGTTCAAACTGCCAACATTCCAGTTATCAACTTAAGTGCTTAATTATTATACCACAGCCAACAAGACCCTATGGGGACACTTATACTTTGCCACGTGGCATCACTATGAGTAGACAATGAATTGAATAGCATTTAATGACAAAAATATCAATAATATCATTTATATAAAGACAAAGAAGATTTTGTACCCAGTTTCCTGGAGACAATATAAAATTAATTTGAAAGTAAAAAATTACAATGTCTTAGTTCAGTTTCTTATTTTCAAATCAGAGTCTCTCAGTAGTCATAAGTTTACCTTTTTAATAAGCTTTGCTTTGTTAAACTAACAGAGAAAAGTAGTCCCTGCTTTCTTCTCCTGTGAAGATTTAAAGCCTTGGAAATCCTGTAGAGGGTCACTATTGTCAGAACGGACAGAGGTCACTTAACAAGAACAAACACAAACTCCCCAAAAAGAATATCAAGCAACAATTTTAAATGACAACTAACAACGGGGCAAAGAATCTAGGAGTTTATTTTTAAATTGAAAGTTAGGACTAGCCCCATCAGTCTATATAAAACAGAATGGAAAAAAGAAAAATGCTAAGTATCCCTGTTTTGTACAAAATATTACAAAGATTTTTCACAACTGTCTCATGATTTTTTTCTAGAAACTCTTAGATCAGTGTGATTATTATATAATAAGTAATCCAACTCACGAGTTGTATGGCATAAATCAGGCAAATATTAAAAATAAATTTACTGATAAGGAAATTGGGGCATACAGTGGATAATTTTCTTGTTCCTTTTCTGAAGTCTCAGGGATTGTGCACATCAAACCAGGACTAGAAACCACATATTTTGGCTCCAAGCAATTTCTTTCAAGAAACTAAAGTGTCTTTAAATCAATAAGCTGGTCTTAATGGACCATTAGCAGAGCAAAAACAATCATAGAATTCCCTTCAACAATCTCTGTGATGTTCTGAGCCTGAAATCAAAGGGTTTGACCATTAAAATATCCCAGGGCAAACGAATTGCGACATTGATTTTCAATCCTCAACCTTCTTCTTAGTGACATTTGGATTTAAGATTTAGGTGCTTAAAAGGCACAATATGAGGCTGTTTTCTAAGGAGGGAAGCTTTTGAAGACTCCACTCAACTTAAAGCTCAACACCAGAGCAGTCGTTTCCAAACTCCAACGTGCTTAGGGATTACCCGGGGAGAATAATGCAATGAAGAACCTGATTCAGGTACAAGGTCTACAAATCTTCATGTTGCACAGATATATGAACAGGTGATTCAGAGACCTTGTTTTCTGTAAAACTGATCTAAGTAGACTTTGAGTTGGTTTAGGCAACCAAAGGAAAGAATATAAAGAATGAGGCAGGTGTATACTAGACACCAGTTGAGATGAATAGCAGTACTTCATTTATACACAAAACAGTTCTGTTAGAGTAGAATTTGTTGTTGTGTAGTGCTGTGGAGTCGGTTCTGACCCACAGCAACCCTGTATAGGGTTTCCAAGAAGTAGCTGGTGAGCTTGAACTGCTGACCTTGTAGTTCAAACGGCTTTGCAGTCTGGCACATTAACCCACAGCGCCACATCAGGACTCCTAGATTGAGTTGTTGTTGTTGTTAAGTGCCATCGAGTCGGTTCCGACCCATAGCGACCCTGTACAGGGTTTCCGAGGGTGTAAATCTTTACGGGAGTAGAAAGCCTCATCTTTCTCCCGCAGAGCGGCTGGTAGTTTCGAACCGCTGACCTTAAGGTTCGCAGCCCGATTCGTAACCACTACGCTACCAGAGCTCCTTCCTAGATTGAGTAAGTTCCCCTATATGACCAGTCCAGTTAGCTTCATCACTGAGCTAAAGGGGCAGTCTCTAGATGAAGGTCGTAGTAGTTCAATTATCCTGACCCACTTAGTCCTTGGCTTCTTTGCTTTGCCTGCCAACAAAGGGGCCAATTAATGAAGATGTTGGTGGTACTTTTTTTGCAGACACAAATCCTTTCCCACTAGGGAATAATATAGGCCCAACAACATACTTCGAATAATATGAAAAATTGGTTCTAGATGGGGCTGCAGATTCTGACTGTGGACCTGAGGCAAACAAAACCATTACTAGTTTGTGGATAGTTTGGCCCCTGGTTGGGAGTTTACACAAGGCAAAATCCAAATGTTGAAAGATTGTCCAACCTTTTTGGGACTCCTGAATTCTTTCATTTCCTTTCATAAAGCATTCAAATAAAGCAGTATATATTGACTCAGGGCTTTTCTGTAAACAACACAAAACAAAGAAATCTTGCTACATAAAAGGAGAAACAGAATCCAATGTTTGCTCTGAGTTTTTGTAGCAGTATCTTGTAATATCTTCCTGCTAAAGAAGCGTTTAATCTATCACCGATTTCCTAAATTTCTCATTGAAAATATGTTTTTTATTGAATTGCATTTAAATTATTTAGCTGTTTTTATAGGCATAAGGCAATCAAATACATAATGTAACATACAGTTCCCCAAACATCTCTGATGGATGCTTTATCTTTTTTTGCTAATTAAATCTACACCACTGGTAAAGAATCACTGGTAGCTTGGTGGAATGTAAATTGGACTGCTAATCACAAGTTCTGCAGCTCGAATCTACCATCTGAACTGTAGGAGAAAGTTGAGACTTTCTGCCCTTGTAACAATATACATCCTCAGAAACACCATACAGGATTTCAGTTACTTGGAACCAACTCAATGACACACCCACTATTAGAAGACAGAAAAGAGTTTGTGGTATTTTTTTTTTTTTCTTTTCCTTTTCTTTCTTTTTATTATGTTCAGTTCCTTTTATTTAAAAGGAATTTTTTTTTTTTAAAGGTCAGCTGTTAATTAGCTACCTTTGAAAAGTATTCATTAATATTACATAAATTACTGCCTACAAATCCAATTAAAGTCTTAGGTCATATTGGAATTAAATAGATGATTTAATTTTCAGGGAACATTATGAAATGAGGTCTATAGGAGAAATCAATGCAGATACAGCAAAGGACTAAATTAAGCACGTGTGTGTATGTGTGTGTCCAGGTTTTCTATATCCCTTACAAGTCCTTATGTCCTGCAATTATTAGAGGAAAGTACGTTGGATGCTCAGTTAACTTTCGTTGGCCACTGTGTTGCCACTGGGACTGGACCCACAGTCAAATTTTTTACCTCAGTGATAAAAAAAAACATAGCCTATAAATCAGGGATATAAGAAGAAACAAAGCAAAGAAAACAGAAATTTAGAAATGCTTTTCAGAAATTTAGAAATGCTTACATTTGAGTGATAGATACTGAGCGTTCTGAATGTTTGTGCACTGATCTACTTATTTAGGCCTTCAGAAAATAGCTATTTGCCCTGAATATGCATGGCAGTGTGAATGAAGATCAAATTCTATCAATGTAGTAGAAAAACAGAAAGTTTCAAGGAAACACACAGACTACAGAAACTATTAACTTCTGAATTTAAATCCATATTTTTCAATGTTAATTTTTACTTCTTAACTCCACTATATCAGGTCCTTCAAACCATACCAAGGTGTAGTATAAATAACATTAGACCTATTCAACAAAATAAATTAGGAATTCTTCTGAGACTCTAAGTAGCGTAGCGCATTGGTTAAAGTCAAGAAGCTGGAATTCACACTAGGTGTAAACACTAAGTCCTCACTTAAACATTAGAAACCTGCTGTTTAGTTGTCCTTGAATAGACTCTGAATCACCAGATAGTAACTGAAGGAAACACTGCCTTGTCCTGTTTAATGATTATTGATCGATTCCAGTCCATTATTGGGGCTATTGTGACATTAATGAGAAATATTGGACATATGGTGCGCTGCCAGAAGAATGAACAAATCAGATTTAGACGAAATACAGCCAAATGTTTCCTAGACGTGATGATGGTGAGCTGTTTTTTTCCTTGATTCCTTCACACAGCTTATAGGAAAGACCAATCACTAGAAAAATAAAAAGCCTATCCAATTCCTCCTTGGTGGTGGTAGTGGCATGCTGTACACTTTGTTCTGACTCATTGTTATTGTTGTTAGGTGCCATTGAGTTGGTATTGACTCATAGTGACCCTATGTACAACAGAATGAAACACTGTCTGGTCCTAGGGCAACTTAACCATTGTTGCCACTCTTGAGCCCAATGATGCTGCCACTTTGCCAATTCATCTCACTGGGGTCTTCTTCTTTTTCTTTGACCCCTCCACCTTACCAAACATGAACCAGCAACTGGTTCTTCTTGAAAATATGTCTGAAGTATGAGAGATGAAGTTTGGCCATCCTGGCCTCCAAAGAGCATATTAGCTGTACTTCTTCCAGCACAGATCTATTGGTTCTTTTGGCAGCCCAGGGCACTTTCAATATTCTCCTCCAACACTATATCTCAAAAGCATCAATTCTTTTATGGTCTTCCTTATTCACTGTCCAGCTTTCACATGCATATGAGGTTATTGAAAATTCCATGGCTTGAGTCAGGCACACCTTAGTCCTCAAGCTGACATTTTTGCTCTTCAACACTTTAAAAAGGTCTTATGCAGAAGATTTGCCTAGTGCAATATGTCATTTGATTTCTTTACTACTGCTTCTATGAGTGTAGATGGCTGATCCAAAAAGAATGAAGTCCTTGACAACTTCAATCTTTTCTCCGTTGATAAGAATGTTGTTTACTGGTTTAATGGTGAGGATTTTTGTTTTCTTCGCATTGACACGCAATGTGGTTGTCAGATTCAAAATAGCTAATACCAGTCCATTTCAGGTCACTAATGTCTAAGATATTTATGTTTATGCATTCCATTTCATTTTTGACATTTTTCAATTTTCCTTGATTCATACTTTGTACATTGCTTATTCTAATTATTAATGGATGTTACAGCTGTTTCTTTTCATTTTGAGTTGTGCCCCATCAGCAAATGAAGGTTCTGACTCATTGTTGTTGTTAAATGTCGTCGAGTCAGTTCCAACCCATAGCAACCCTGCATAGCGTTTCCAAGGAGTGACTGGTGAGCTTGAACCACTGATCTTGCAGTTCAAACAGCTTTGCAGTCTGGCACACAAACCGACAACGCCACACCAGAACTCTGTAGTGACCTCTTAGAGGGTTCTTGAGGTTACCAATCTTATTGGAAGTAGAAAGCCTCATCTTTTCTTCCATGGAGTGCTGTTAGATTTGTACTGCTGACTTGCATTTAACAGCCCAGTTCATAACCACCTGTGCTACCAGGGCTCCCTAATTCCTATTTAGTACTTGGATTGTAGATCTTATAACAATTCTAGTGAATGTGAAATGGCATTACATTGAACAAATTTGTTTCTTTTTAAAAATCGTGTTACCTTCCGTATTCTGAAACCTTTGCATTTTCATATCAATTAATATCAGTCTGCACATTTGTATGAAAAATGTCTGATGAGATTTCCCTAGGATAGTCACTGAATCTACTGATCAACTTCAGGAGTATTGTCATCCAAAAATATTGAGTTTCCAATCCATGAACATGAACTGCTATTTATTATATTTAAATCAACTTTATCAATGCCTCTCTGTAAGGCAGCTAGTAATCAACATACTTTCAGTACCAACTTACTATGACTTCCCAGACAATTTTTTTTTTTTATTAAATTACAGCTTATGTGCAGTTTCTGTATATCAAAAATATGTATCATTGATAAACAGGAAATACAGATATTTGTAAGTCTAGAAAAAATCAAGTTTGTTATCTTCAGGTTTTTATTGCATGTTATGGCATGTGTATTTTGTGTGTATTGGAATTGTGGTAAACTGGTAGGGAATTAAGTGAAAGGAAGGGACTAAATTTTTATATGTAACTTCACATATAAATTTCAATTTGGGTTATGATTTGGTAGTCCTTTCAAGGAAGATACCATAATTTTAATGGATCCTTGTAGGATATGTACAAAATTCTTGTTATTAAGTGCCACTGAGTCAGTTCTGACTCAAATCAACCCTATATAGGATTTCAGAGAGTGTAAATCTTTGTGGGAGCAGAAAACCTCATCTTTCTTTCACAGAGCACCTGGTGGGCTCGAACCACTGATCTTGTGGTTTGAAGTCCCATGCTTATCTCACAGAACCACTATACTCCATTATGTTAGGATTATCTGAAAATACACAACAAAAGTTGCTCATTAAGACAGTGCTCGTTAACAGTGTTCTCTTCAGCATAGAATTTATCCTAATAGTGGTATTGTTATATGTATGAGGGAGCTTCAAAAAGATGTGAAATAATGGAATGGAAAAGTAATGGAATTTTTCCCATCAACTTTTCAAAACCCTCTACTATGCACACACCATTTTACAAAAGTATTTCAGCAAAAAGGGGATATAAAACAAGTATGTTGAAAGGAGATAGAATAAGTGGAAACAAATAGAATCAGAAAATGAAGTGCTAGTTTGATCAAGAATGTATTTTGATACATTCTATATTCCCTTTGTTTATTTCCCCCTTTTTATAACTGTTCCCAACTTACCTCCTTGTATTGTTTTACATATACTGTCTTCATTTTTTCCCTTCACTAAAATTGTCTTATTTTTTCCCTGTACCCTCATCTCTCTTTATTTTTTCTACAAAATGCCTCAGTCACACTTATTTCTCTTTGTCTTTCTGTAGCATTCCAAAAATATCCAAGTATATTGGGAGTAGTTTACACCCTCCAAATAATCCACTCTAAGAAGCAGTTAATGTTATCTTTCTAATAAACAATTTCAATTCTAGTAACCATAAATATCTCAAAGACTATTCTCTCTACAACATTTTCATTAAAGCCAGGGCTTTGTTTGGTGTTTTGGTTTTAAACAAACACTCGTCCCAGCAGTGCAGCTCACCAATATAGAACAGAATTACAATGTACTTCCAGCCAAATTCAGTTTATTGTCAATTTCAGTAGTGTTTCTTATGGTAGCAATTATTCTCTGTAAGCCTGCAAGCAAGCAGCAGAAAACTGAAATCATCAAAGAGTTTTTATCTGCAGCAATTCCAGAAATGGCAGGTAGCTGATAGTTTAAACTTTACTTCTCTGCAGTAGAATAGTGCAAATAGGAGAATGCCATCTGCCTTCTCCTGCAGGCTTTCTGAAAAATATACCCAAGTTAATAAAGTTTCCGGGTAATATTCAACGACTTTGGTTACTATTGCAATGAATGCTATGGTATATCTATGGCCCTCTGCTGTTGTTCTAGACACTCTTGAGAGTAGCATTGCTTTTTTTATATAAGAGTTAAGTAGTTGGATGCATCTCCATTATCTAATTACCTGGAGTGAAATCTTCTAACTGGAAATTCCTTGATTTAACCTGGAAAATAGGGTGGTTGCTGAGTGTTACATGAACAGGAACAACTACAAGCTAACTGACAATCAGCCCAGGACTTACTCTTTGGGAGTTATAAGGAATTTGAAGGTCAAAGATTGCTAAATCTTAAAACATAAGAGAGAGATCCAGGTATGTTTGTAAAATGCCACCTGGATTATTCTCCTTGTTGAAGATAATTTATTTAAAACATCCTAGATAACAAGTAGACTATCATTTTATGTAAAGGATCTTAAAAGCAATCTTTTCTTTTTCCTTATTTCTTTAGTCATTAATTCAACAAATATTTGTTGATCATCTTTGCTGTGCTTAGGTGGTAAAGTGGGTGGGAAAGCCTTGGCATTAAAACAGGAAACATGATAAAACTGTTCTCTTAGCTGGTATTCCAGGAGAAGGAGATGACTAAGGACACAATTATTTCATTACAATAGTAATAAATGTACAAAGGACACAAGTAGAGGGTACTACGAGGACATACATGAAGGGGAACTGATCTTGTCCCTAGAGGCCTCCTTTAGCAATTTGCTGAGCCATGAAGATAAACTGAGATTAACTAGGTAAGTGAGGAGGAAAAGGAAATGGTCAGTCCATGCAAAGGGGCCAGAATGAACAGGAAAGTACACATGTATCAGAAATCAGAAATAAATCTAATGTATTTCACATACAAAGAGTGAGTGGACGAGGGAGTCAGTGTCTGCTCAGTCACGTAGGCAGTACAGGCATTTTCAGGTGAGATCTAAGAATCTGATTTGTATCTTAAAGAAATCTATTTTAGTGTTTTAAGCAGGGAAATGGAATGGTTTTTTGTTTTGTTTTGTTTCCTGTCTTTTGTAATACCTCAATTTGCAATGTAAAGAATCAATCTTTAAGGCCAGTAGTGGACATAAGATGACCAAGGGTGTCTTAAGTAGAATGGCAGTACAGATGAGAGGATGTGAGTATTTTTAAGAGTTTTAACTGGAAAAGTGACAAGTGACGTGTATTGGGATAAATGGGATGTGGCATTTGAAGGAGTGGGAGCTGCCAAGACAGATGCCCATGTCTTTGGTTCATGTGACTGCAGGTAGACAGACGGTATCAATAGAGATATGAAGGAGACATTTGGTAATATGTGGATCTAAAATTTGTAGAAAACTCTAGGCTGGAACAAAATAGTAGAGATTATCAGGACGGTTGTGTTCATTGATTTTATTATTGTTGGTAAGTTCCGTGGAGACATTTCCAACCTATAGCATCTGTATAGGGTTTCTAAGGAACTGCTGACAAGCTTGAATTGCCAACCTTGCAGTTCAAACTGACTTTGCAGTCCAGCACATTAACCCACAGTGCCACACCAGGAATCCTGTGTTCATTGATACAATGGCTACAATAAAAAGAAGCAAGGATATGGAAAAGAAAGAGAAAACCCAGGTTAGAGGATGATGTTTGTTAGAGGATATGATGCTGCTTTTGAGTGCCTTTGAGCTGGTTCTGACTGATAGCAACCCTGTATAGAGTTTCCAAGAAGTGACTGGTGGGTTTGAAACCCCAACCTTATGGTTAGAAGTCCAGTGCTTATCCTATAGCTCTACACCAGGACTCCAACACATGTATTGTTTTTGTTGTTAAGTGTCCTTGAGTCAGTTTGGTTCAAGCTCATAGTAACCCTGTGTAGGGTTTCTGAGGAACGGCAGGTGAATTTAAGCCACCGACCTTGTGGTTAAAACTGACTTTGCAGTCCAGTGCATTATCCCACAATGCTACATCAGGATTCCCTCCAACATACATGTATGTTGTTGTTGTTGTTAAGTGCTGTCAAGTTGGTTCCTACTCATAGCCACCCTATATAGGGTTTCCAAGCAATGGTTGGTGAGTTTAAACCACGGACCTTGCGGTTCAAACCGACCTTGCAGTCCAGGGCATAACCCACAGCACCACACAGAGGTAAAAGAAAAAGAAACGTGTGTGTGTAGAGGGAAGGGGGTGGGGAGGGAATGATTATCAGGGAATCTAGAAACTCCGTGTTCTATGAACAAAGAATTGCTATCACTCCTATGCTACTATGGAGTCCTGGTGTGGCACTGGAGGATAAGTATTGGACTGCTAGTCACAAGGTTGACAGTTCAAACCCACCAGCTGCTCCTTGAAAACCACAAATATAGGATCACAATGAGTTGGAACCAACTCTACAGAACTAAACAACAACTAACATATGCTAGTCTAAAGGTAAGACAGTTCTTTAAAAAGTGCATTTGATTCTAAATGGTCTCTGTTAACTTGTTCTATGCAAAAAAGAAAAAAAAAAGGAAAGAGGTATCGTGGACATGGTAGTTTTGCGCTTTCATTATTTGATGTGGTCATTTAACCCTTTTTAGATTAAAAATAAGGAGTCTGGGCAGTATTAGTAGTCTATAATCCTCTGCTAACCCAAATGTTGGTGGTCCCAACCCACCTAGTAGAAAAATGACTGGTGATCTGCTTCTATAAAAGTTACAGCCAAGAAAACCCTAGAGAGTTCAATTCTGTTCTAGAACACATAGGATTATTATGCATCAGGGCACCTAGTAAGAAGAGGACAAGAAAGTAGTAAGAGAAGGGTCTGATTCAAAGGAAAATGTTGTTACACAAAATGAACTCCTAAGATTAAAAACAACAGTGATAGTCTCCAGATAAAAAGCAATAGTTTGTTTTTAAAATGTTTTTATAATTTTATGGAAGGAATAAAGGCCACATTAATTAGTAGCTTACTGGAGATGCTCTAGTAAGACAGACAATTCTCAGTTTTTTTTTTTAAATTTGCAACTTTGATATAGTAATAAACTCTTGATAAGGTTAACTGTACTTTTGTGATGTGTTAATATTGTTTTTAAATGCCTTGGAGTCACTTCTAACTCATAGCGACCCTGTAGAAGGTTTCTGAGGAGCAGTTTTTGACTTTGTATGTTAAACTGACCTGGCAGTCCAGTGCTTATCTTACAGTGTGTATATATGGTAAAGCTTCATATGGAGAGTTCTGGTCAGAGCATGATTCTCTTCAAAAGATATACTAGAGTTAAATGCTACCCATGTTATAAATGTTAATTACAGTTAGGTCTAACTGGCTTATGTATATCACCTAACAATATCTGCAATGATTTATTAAGGTTAAAATTCATTATGATAATGAAGATAATTGTTGTTGTTAAGTACTGTGGAATCGGTTCTGGCTCATAGTGACCCTGCACAGGGTTTCTGAGGTTTTAAATCTTTATGGGACCAGAATGCCTCATCTTTCCCCAGCAGAACCACTGGTAGTTTTGAACTGCTGACCTTGCAGTTGGCAGCCTGACTCATAATCACTGTGCTACCAGAGCTCCTTATGAAGATAATTAGCTACTGTTATTTGAATAGTATAACATTTACTAAATACAAATATTCAAACATGTTTTAAATGACAAAAGAAAAGGTACATGTATGAAGTGATATTTTATTGAGATGTAATTCACACACACACACACACACAAAATCATTTTCTATTGTATACTTCAATGTATAGAGGTTTTTGACTAATAGATCCCAAACCTTTTCACTGGGGATTTGATAAAACTCTTAGGTTGTAAGACAATATGTGTTGATGTTTTAACAGGAGATTTATAGGCCTATTTACACAAGCAATACAGAAGCAGGCACAGTACTATTTGCAGATCTCTCCTTGTTCTTTAAGATCCTTGAAAATGTTGAAGCTGATTGAAGCCCATTTCGAATGGGCTGCTACTGAAAAATTCCTGGTCACTCAGTAAAGTGAGCACCCTCCGCTACCTATTCCACAATCAATGATGATTTCAAATAGTTTTACTATAGGTTGGCTTTTGTGTAGAAATGACAAATGTAATTTTATATTGAATTCTTTAAAATTTTATGGTGTTCAGTTTCAAAATTTAAAAAGCTATTTTGGCTATACATGAAATAGTGACTTTTAATAGTTTCTAGCTTTTTTCTCTGATGATTTTAAATCTGTGTTCTCACATTCTTTCTTATTTCCTTTTTAAATTCATTTGTCTTTCTTGGGACTGCTACCGCTAGTGTCTTTATTCTTTTTCTCTTACATCTTTATGGGACTTTATCCTTTACCAATACTTTATTTTTTGTAATGTTTTATTGTGAATTATTTGATAGTTTACATGAGAGAACATTAGTTTTACGTTCATCCTATCGTATATCGTTTCATTGCCATGGTTACAATCCCCTCCATGCATCATCAACCAACCAAAGGGTATACACTACAAGCCTGTCCCCCGGTCATCAACACATAGCCCCTCTCCCTCTCCAGGTCTAAAGTCCCCAGCCGCTCCATCTCTGATGTCACTGCTTCTCTGGGTAGGGTCCTGCTCTCCACTCTTTTCCCTTGATGGTCCCAGGGGTCTCCGCTCCTAGAATCAAAAGTTAATCAGTCTCCTCCTTGCTACAAAACATCTACCTTTACACTTCCAACCCTCACAATCAGTCCTGATAACAATTATTCACTATTGTATCACAAGAGACCTATCCACATTTCATTTCATCAGCTCAGCCTAAACAAATTGGATACTACTCAGTGGAGATTCTATCTTGCCCCACGCCCTCTGGATCTAGGTTCCCTCTTGAAAGCTTGTAAGCCAGTCACTTCTTGCCTTTGAAGCCCCCACCCCCACCCCCACTATTTTGGGTAGCCAATGTCCAAGTTGCCCATTCCTCCTACTCTGTGTATGGAGTGGGTGGGAATGATCCTTGCTGTAAAGATTTGTTCCTTCTTTTGAGCTACTGTATCCATAGGTATAGGTCAAGTTAATCAAATTGTATCAGAATTAATTTTTTTCCCCTCTTCTTTCTTCTTCTAGTTGAGCTCTGATCATCCACCAATACTTTTTATAATAATAATATTCTTACTTGTCACTCACTCAAGCCCCATGAAATACAAGGCATATTCCATTGACCATGTGGTAGTACTTCTCAAGCTGAAAGAACTAAAGCAAAAAACCAAGTCTCAAGTTAAAATACTAAAAGATCCATGAGCAAAAAAGTTGAATGACTCAGGAAACATGAGAAGAAGATGGAAGTAATGCACAAGTCACTGTGCCAAAAATAATTGGTCGACGTTCAACCATTTCAAGACACAGTATATGGTCAACTATTGAGGGTTCTGAAGGAAGAATTCATGCAATCCCTTCTAAAAACATTTAGCATGAACTTCAGTGATTTTTCTACATTGGGTGAACTTTCCAAAGATCTGTTGGAAGTAATGGATTTTATGCAGATTTCCTGGAAGTAAGGAACATGGATTTGGGTATAAAGTTATTGAAACATTGCAGGAGAAAAGTCTTGATAGACTTTTAGATTGATGGAAGAATATTGTCTGACTCTTTTCCTTTGGTTATGCCAACAGGAGCAATCAAATGCTAGTGGAGGATATCATATTTGGTAGAAAGTCTGCTAGGATGAGGAAGACCCTTGATGAGATGGATTGGCACTGCATTCACAACCATAAAGTTGTACATGCCATCAATCATGTGGAAAAAGCAGAATCAGGCCTTGTTTTCTTAGATTGTACAACAGCCACCATGAGTTGGAATCAATGTGATGGCAGCTATATGTCTGTCTGTCTCTCTCTATATATGTATGTATGTATGTATGTATGTATGTATCTATCTATCTATCTATCTATCTATCTATCTATCTATCTATCTATCATCTATCTATATATTGTCTATTTACCTATCATCTATCTACTTATCTGTGTTGTTGTTGTTAAGTGCCGTTGAGTCAGTTCTGACCCATAGTGACTCTGTATATGGTTTTCGAAGAACAGCTGGTGAGCTTGAATCGCCAACCTCGCAGTTCAAACGGCTTTGCAGTCTGGAGTATTAACCCACAGTGCCACACCAGGACTCCTTATCTATATGGTGTTCAAAAAGGACAAGCTGGACTTGTGTATCTCCAGATAATACCTTGATCCATTTTAGACAACTTGTATTCAAATCAATTTTTAGCTTTTCAATATTCTCCTCTTCCTCTTTTACTTCTCTCTTCTCTCTTCTCCTGCATTTTCCTTGTCTTTAATTTTCTATTGACAGTTCTTACTATGGGATGTTGTTGTTGTTAGGTGCCATTGAGTCAGTTACAGTTCATAGCAACCCTATGTACAACAGAACAAAATACGGCCCGGTCCTGCCCCATCCTAACTAGTGTTGTATAATTGAAGCCATTGTTGCTGCTACTGTATTAGACCACCTTGTTGGAGGACATTTCTTTTTTTTTTTTTTTTTTTGGAGAACCACAACCAGCTCCCCTCCCCCCCCCTCCCCCCCACCAATTTACCAAGCATGGTGTCCTTCTTCGGTGACTGGTCCTTTCTGACAACATGCATATAATATAAGAGATGACATCTTACCATCCATACTTCTCAGGAGCATTTTGGTTGTGCTTTCTCCCAACACATTTGTTTGTTCTTCTAATACTCTCAATATTCTTCTCCAACAATTGATGTAAACACATTGACTCTTCTACGATCTTCCTTATTCATTGTCTAACTTTCACATGCAATTGAAAATACCACAGTTACAAAAAGGTACACCTTAGTCCTCACAGTGACATCTTTAGTCTTTAACTTCAAAGAGGTCTTTTACAGCAGATTTATCTAATGCAATAAGTCATATAATTTCTTGACTATTGCTTTCATAAGCATTAATTATGGATCCAAGCAAAATAAAGTCTTTGACAGGTTCAATGTTTTCTCTCTTTATCACGATGCAATTCATTTGTCGAGTCATGAGGAATTTTGTTTTCCTTACATTGAGGCACAATTCATACTGATGGCAAGAGTCCATGATTTCCCATCAATTAGTATTTCAAGTCTGCTTCATTTCCAGCAAGAAAGATTGTGTTAGATTCAAGAGACATATTATAGTTGTTCCTTCCCTCAAAAAAAAATAATTCCTGGGATTAGGATGGAGTGTAAGGAATGTAGACAAAACTTGCAGAAATGAAAAAAATGGAGAAAACAAGAGTTTAATTAATTTATATAACCAATATTATAGGAGAGCATACAAGAGAAAGAAAGTGTTCAGGAGAGTTTTCATATAAAGTTTTGTAGAGAAAACGAATTAGGCAAAGTTATTGGCAAATAGTTTTCATTCTCTTATCTGCATAATATTTGCTACTTCGTCATTGTGAACTTTTTACTCTTGCTTTTTTACTTATACAGTCTCACAAGTCTTTGAATCAATATTGTTAATAGATTTCAAATTAAGTTTATGTTTAAGTAATCAACATTTTGCATTGCTCCAATAGCACTTGTTGGAAAGAATATGCTTTTTTCATTAAATCAAATTTGCACTACGTTTTCACATAGTAAAGTCAGGTGGCAATACCAGTGTTGATCTCTTTCTGGATTATCTGTTATGCGCCATTGATTTACATGTCAATCATTCTGTCAATACTGCACTGTCACTTATTGCACTTACAAAGTCATTCCTACAATTGAAGAGGATTTTTTTCCAACTTTATTCTCAATTCTTAAATATTTTTAACTTTTCTCATTCCTTTGTGCTTTTAAATAAAAATTAAAATTGGCCCTTCTTGTAGCACTGTGGGTTAATGCGCTAGACTGCAAAGTTGGTTTGAAGCACAAGATTGGAAGTTTGAGCTCACCTGTCGTTCCTCAAAAACCCTATACAAGGTTGCTATGAGTCAGAACCAATTCGATGACACTTAACAACAACAACAACATATCTACGGATGTTTTCTGTATCTACAGATAAGGTGCTCAATGGTGGGACAAAAGTCATGCTAATCAAAGCTGGCAGCTGGAACTCACCAGTCTCTCCACTGGAGAAAAGACCTAGAGATCTGTCCCCATAAATATGACCCCTAGAAAGCTCAATGAAGCAAGTCAACTGTGTCATATAAGGTTCCCATGAGTCATAATTGATCCAATCACACACAACAACTTATCTACTGATAACCCTGCTAATTTCTTTTCCTTCTTTTTAAAAATAAAATATAATTAATATATTTACTTGGTAATAATTGACATATTTACTATACTCAATCAAAATTTGTGAATTTGGCATTCTTTCCATTTTATGTTTTTTCTAGATTTACACCTAAGTATTTCATTTTTCTTTAATGCTGTTGTCAGACAGTGACACAGTGTGGTGGTTCTTTAGGGTAATTACTGAACTGTGACACAAGGCTGGTGGTTTGGGCCCACCAAATGCTATATGGGAGAAAGGTGTACACTTTCAGAAATGCTATGGAGAGTCACTATTATTTGGGACTGACTTGACAGTTCTTAATAACAGCAACAACATTGTCAGACAATATTCTAGTCATCTTTCATTGACAAATTTTCAGAAGTATATTGAGAGTACTTTCTTCCTATCATGCTTTTGTCTGGATGTTCTGCTGAAAATTGGCCACCATAAGTGATCCTGCTTGTGTTTGAAATACCATTGGTATACCTACCAACATCACAGCCATACACAAGACACTACTATGACAAATTGATAAATAGGTGCCATACCTTTTGGCTAAATTGTAGAGTGACCTCTAACCTCATGCTCAGTATGGCAAATGCTTTCCTTCTTTTAGGTAAAGGGTGGGTTGTAAGCATCCATTACTTTATAATGCTACAAATTACAGTGGCTTGATATAGAGAAAATGAGTCTGGACTGGAGATTTCCAGATGTGTGGAAAAGAAACATGATTATAATTGATATGTTATTTTTTTATTTTATCTGCCTGTTACTATTAGGCAGATACCACATTTGGTCTGAACAGTTATCCAGATTTTTGGTTTTTAATTTGTTTACTATTGTTCATTGCCATTATATAGAAATTCAATTGATTTTTGTTTATTGACTCTGTGTTCTGTGATCTTGCTTAGCTCACTAATTCATTAGCTAAAGAGTTCCAGGCATTTTTGTTGTTGGTATTAGCATGGTCTTTAGGGTTTCCTACATAGGCAATCATGCCACTTGCCTGTAGGGAGAGATTTCTTCTATCATATACTTTGCTTTTCATTGTTATTTTTAATAGCATTGCCTAGGACTTAGTGATAAGAATAGAAATCCTTGCATTCCTTCCTATGTGGAAATATTGTTTTTCATCAGTAAATATCATGTTTGGTATATATTTTTATAGAATCTCTTTATTGGCTAAAGGATATCCATCCATAGTTATTTTGGTTTGTTTTAACTGTCTTATAATATCAAAGCAGTGCTGACCCATGGTAGTGTTGTTGTCCTTCCCTATAAACCTATCTGCTGCTTGGCTGACTAATGTGCCACAAGGGTGAGTTCCTTTCCTGATCTGAAAGGTGATCAAGGGACACAGTCTCTGACTCCTCCAGTCTCTTTCTTACCAGGAGACCTGGTTTGTTTGTTTTTTTTGTTTTTTTTAATAATTTTGAGTTTTGTTCCACATTTTCAACTATTCCATCCACAAACCTTAGTGTAATCCTTTTCAGGGCAGTTGGTAGTGGTAGCTAGTCACTTTCTAATTCTTCTGGTCTGAGTCGTGAAGACTGATGTTCACATATTCCATTAGTCCATTGGAATATTGATTCTAAGCTTCTTCAATTCGTATCACTGTTTCCTTCTGCACATGAAGAGACCAATAGCTATACCACAGATAGCCTCTCATGAGCTTTCAAGATCACAGATGCTACTCACCCACACAGGATGTAGAACACTGTCTTTGTGAACTATGTTACACCAATTCACCATGGCATCCTCTGAAACTATGGTACTGAGCCCCAAGTCCATTAGCTCATTGACTTGAGATGTTTAATAATATCTAGGAAAATTTCATTATTTTACCCACAGTATGCTCTACCATATTTATAGTTGTGTTTGCAGAAAAATTAATAACTCGTGTACATATATCCTCTTTCAAACTCTTATATATTTGTGGGAGACACACACATACATACATACATATACATATATATAGTTTGGCACTTATGATAAACACTCAAACTCAAAGTCTATTTGAACTGCAAGGTCAGTGGTTCAAACTCACCAGCCACTCCTCATAAAGCCTATATAGAGCCACTATGAGTCAGAACTGACTTGACAGCACTTACCAACAATAGCAATAGCTATCTATCTATCTATCTATCTATCTATCTATCTATCTATCTATCTATCTATATATATATATATATGGAGCCCTGTGGGTTAATGTGCTCTACTGCAAAGAAGTTGCTTTGACCCTCAAGGTCAGCCGTTTAAGCTTACCAGCTGCTCACTGGAAACACTGTACAGAGTCGCTATGGGTCAGACTGACTTGACAGCACTTAACAACAACAACAACAAATATACATATATATATATATTATCACCTTTCCTCTCTTGCCCATTCAGTCTATGACTCAATCCATATATCAATGAGCAGAGCACTGGTTTTTCAAGGTTGTGTATATATTGCTAGTTACCTCTATTCCCATTAGCCCATGCATGCCTCCCTGTATCTTCACCTATCTGAAGGTAATTTTCAAGTACAAATCCAGTTAATTTTATAATTGTAGTACTCAAATTATTTCATCTGTGATGAGTTTGCATAGCTTGTTTTTCTTAGACATTAGTCCCTTTCATCTGAATTGTCAAAATTTGAGTGCTGTCCAGCTTAGGAGGTTCATTTTCCAATACTGTATCAGTAATCCAAAATGTGGTTTGTTTTTTTTTTTTCAGCTGACTTTTTTTTTTTTTTTTTTTAGTCACAACTATGGAGTTTATTAGGGAAGTTGACAGGTTACAATTCAGGACAGAAATGCTCAGAGCCCAGTTGTTCCAGTCAGGATAGCTTTTCCTCAGCCAGGCCTCTCTGCTCTGCCAACGTTACAAAGTACTTTTAGGTCTGCTGATGAATGTTCACAAGACACACCACTCCACTGTAAGCCTCAGCCTGAGGTTCTCAACTTTAGCTCCAGTGAGTCAGCAAACCTAGCTCCCCCAGTTAACTGCCTGGAGGCATCCCATTCTACAAGCAAGTCTCCTTCCCAAAGTCACTCAGTTTTACCTGCTCCATGATCTGGGAAGTCCCCCGCTCTGTCTTTTATTACAGTTCTTGGTTCTGCTGCTGCTGCTTCTCTGCCACTCCGTGGGTGTGATAGCTTTCTGTCCCAGGTCTAGGAGGTTTCATGGGGTCCAAAGGATGCACGCCACTCCTGGCTCTTCTTTGTTGGTAGTGAATTCCCCCTTCAGCTCATTTTATACATGTTAGAATGCCAAATTTTTACGATCAAGTGTAGATGTAGTAGCTCAAAATACCAACTGAGAGGGAAGGATTCTTCACCTCAAGTATCAAGCCTATCCCCTCAATATACAGGGTTGATAGGGACAAGCAAATTAGACATTTGCTATCTAAAATGGAGGGGCTATAAAGACATGAAGTGGCTGGCTCTCAAGTCTTCAAGAGGGAGTTCAGTTTCAGAGTGTGAGGGAGAAGGTAGAATCCCCACTGAATAGTTTTCATCTAGACAAGATGGGTTTGTTAAAGGGGGTTGGGGTTGGGCTTTTTTTGTTCCATTGTTGGGCACTTTTCTTCTTTCTTTTTTTTGTTTTTCCCACTTTTAAGGTAGGAGTCTTGTAACATAAAGGGGGACTGTAACCAGAGAATTAGTGATACCAGAGATGGAGGCAGAGATGACGGCATGGAAAGATAGAGCATCAGCTAATTGTTAATAAATAGACTGCCAGACATTTCTTCTTTCTCTCTCTAAAAGGTCTATTGAAAACTTCCTACCATGAGTTAACTTGTTGGTACTTGAAATACTAGTGAAAATCTTCCAGCATCATGACAACATGAAAGCCATCATAGTATCTAAATTTCATGGAAATTTTGTGTATAGCTGTTTGATATTTCTTTGCTATCCTTTTAAATTTTCTAATGCCTATAGTGGCATATCTACTGTCTATATTGAATTTAGAAGTTTGAATACCTCTTTCTTTTTAAAAATGCTTGTTATTGTGGTTGTTGTTAAGCGCCGTCGAGTCAGTTTTGAATCATAGACATCCTATATAGGGTTTCTGAGGAGTAGCTAGTGAACTTGAAACGCTGACCTTGGTTCGAACTGACCATGTGGATGAAACCAACTGACTGTGAGGTTCAAACTGACTTTGCCTTAGAGCGTATTAACTTGCAGCAACACCATACACAAAACCTAGTTAACTATTGTTACATTTAAAGATTTTCACTGGTCTTTTGAATGAACCAACTTTTCAGTGGAATTATTTTCTCTATCAATTTTCTTTTATCGATTTTATTGATTATGGATTTTTATTTTGTCTCTTTTTATGTCTACCTTGGATTTCTTGTTTTCTTTTTTATTTACTCTCTCAAGATTGGGTTTAAATTGTTTTATACGTTTCTTTTAACAAAGTAATAGTTTATTTTTTAAGTACTGCTTTAACTGCATCCCAAAGATCTTGATATTATGTGCTCATTCTTAACAAATACAATCTATTTTTTACCTTTCCTTGACACCTCTTCTATAATTAACAGACTATTTAGAAATGTATAGCTTAATTTCAAAGTTGTTGATTATGTTATTTTTCTATCAGTTATTTATAATTTAATTTAATGTGATTAAAGAGCATAAAAGGGATACCATTGCTGACATCAGACTACAGAAAGATATTTACTTATGTTTTAATGAGTATGCAAAGGTTTTCAACTGTATTAATCATGACAAACTATTGATAACATTGTGAAGAATGGGTATTCCAGAATACTTGTGCTTATGAAGAAACTGTACATAGATTAAGAGGCAGTTGTTCCAATAAAACAAAGGGATACTGAATGTTTTAAAATCACAAAAGGTGTGCACCAGGGTTGTATTATTTTACTACATTTACTAAATCTGTATGCTGTTCAAATAATTGAGAAGCTGCATTATATGAAGAAAAACACAGCATGAAGATTGAAGGAAAACTCATTAATAACCTGTGCTGTGCTGATAACTCCACCTTACTTGCTGAAAGTAAAGAAGACTTTAAAAACTTACAGATGAAGATCAAAAATCACATCCTCCAATATGAATTTGTTGTTGCTTTTGTTAAGTGCCGTCAAGTCAGGTCTGGCACCTCAATATAAAGAAAAGAAAAATCCTCACAACAGGACCAATAAATAGAATGATGATAAATGGAGAAAAGGTTGACATTGTCAAAGACTTCTTTTTGCTTGGGTTCACCATCAACGCTCATGGAAGCAGCAGGCAAGAAGTTAAATGATGTATTGCATTAGCTGCTGCACAAGCCTTCTTTAAAGTGTTAACGAACAAGTATACCAGTTTAAAAGTTGGGCAATGGATAAGGCAGACCATGAAAGAATCGATGCCTTTTAATTTTGATTTTGGAGAAGAATATTGAAAGTACTATGGACTGCTAGAAGAACAAAGAAAGTTGTGTTGGAAGAAGTTCAGCCAGAATACTCCTTAGAAGACAAGTATGGTGAGACATAGTCTCCTGTATTTTGGACATGTTGTAATGAGAGACCGGTCCCCAGATAAGGACATCATGCTTACTAAAATGGAGGCCCATCGCAGAGGAAAACCCCCAAGGAGATAGATTGACACAGTGACAATGACATCGTTGCATCAGAATCAAGTTCCCAGCACCTAATAACAACCACAAAAAGATGTAATGACAATGGGTTAAACTCTATATTCCATCTGCTATTTTTGTATCTACAATTTATTTTTAATAATTATTTGCAAAATAAAATATGTTTTAAGTAAAGATACTAAATTAAGGATTTTCTTTGTAATATTTCCAAGAATTTATTTAATCAGAGTGATTTTAGGAGGTTTAGCATATACTTTTTTTTTCACATAGACTAGTTTAAAAATATGTTAAGCAGTAGCCATGGTGATATATTTGTAAAATGTGCACTTTACAGGAAAAATAAATTATTTGGATTAAATGGTCCTTTAAAATAATAATAATAAAAAGCAGGTTGTGTTCATTTATTTGGCCATTCATTCTCTCACTTCAAAATAATACTGACTGGTTTCAGTCCATACCCCAAAGCTATAGCACATGTTTTATAACAGATGTTTTATTGCTTGGCACTTTGCAAAACTCATCCATCCAAAATACTATAATATGCCCTCAACCCCAACCACTACTGAAGATAAAACAGCAAGAATGCAAAGCAACTAAAAAATGAGTCTAAAAAGTCATTTTGGAGCCTAAGAACTCTTTTGTCCTTAAGTTTATCTACATGAAATGCTTTGTTCCTTTATTAAATTTTGGTCTTAGAGTATGGGTACCATGAGGATTTTTTTATTGTTAGTTTCTTCATCTTGCTTTGCACCAGTGCTCATCAAATAGCATGATTGGGGCTGATGTTACTTATACCATATCACTACTTTAACTTCAAGGAGATCTGATAGCATAGTGGTTACAAGTTGTGCTGCTAACCTAAAGGTCAACAGTTCAAAACGATGAGCTGTTCTGTGGAAGAAAGATTAGACTTTCTGCTTTTGCAAAGATTTACAGCCTCGGAAACACTATGCAGGGTCCCTAAAAGTGGGGACTGATTCCATGACACACCTTCACCACTTTAACCTCAGTGAAGAGTTTGATTAAGGTTTATAAGGTATCACTCCTTTACAACACAATCGAAAAGGGTGTTAGAGATAAGTATTTATGGCACTCTATTATATACCTTTGTTAAGATTGTTGTTGTTGTTGTTAAGTGCTGTCAAGTCGGTTCCAATCTACAGAGACCCTTTATGGGGTTTCCAAGGAGCAGCTGGTGAACTTAAGCCACCAATCTTGGGGTTCCACCTGACTTTGCAGTGCGGAGCACTGTGCAGTACACTGCAGAAACCCACAATGCCACAACAGGCCTCTTGGAAAGATATGTTGTTGCTGTTAACAAGTGTCTTTGAGTCAGTTGCAGTCCATAGCACCCTTGTAAAGACTAGTTGTGAATATATTTTTGCCTATCTGACAATGCTAAGCCACAGTTTTCAAGTAGACAAACAAGAAAGCTAGTTAATGTAAAGGGATTGAGGATTAGAAATATAGTAACTGCCAAGTGAATTATGAATGAAAAATCCCAAATAAAACTGATTTGCTTCAAGAACATTTATCTTTTGAACTGCCAGTTTTCCTGTTTTAACGAATACCCTGGCATGGCACTGTAGAATCAGCACTCAACTAATAACTGAAAGGTTGACAGTTAAAATCCACCAACAGATCTCGAAAAACCCATAGAGGGTCCCTATGAAGGGGAATCAACTCTAAAGAACACAAGAAGTTGATCTCGATATTGCTTTTACTTGACTTATGTAATGTTTAATGCTGGGTGGAATAGATTTCATTGAAACGTTTAGGTTTGTGATGTTGTTGTTGTTATGTGCCGTGGAGTCAGTTCCGACTCATAGCGACCATGTACAGGGTTTCCGAGGCTGTAAATCTTTACAGGAGCAGAAAGCCTCATCTTTCTTCTGTGGAACAGCTGATAGTTTCAAACTGCTGACCTTGTGGTTCACAGCCCGATTCGTAACCACTACACTACTTGTGTAAAACTAGTACAATTCTTTTTTTGATACATACCAAGATGGAATCTCAAGCCTCTCTAGGCTTTTCATCTCTTCACTCATGTTTCTTTCTTTCAACCGTATTTTATACCTTATGTACTCACAAACAGTAGTACCTTATTTTCTTTCCACTGCATCCTCTAATCATTAACCCGTTATGCAGTACAGCAGAGGAAAGAAAAAATGTCTAAGGTTATCCAACTACATTCTGTATTTCATTATCATTGTTGTCATGTAAATATGAGTAGAAAACAATCTTAAAGAAAAAAAAAATATATATATACAGACATTTAATTTTGTTGTGGTGATTAGTTGCCATGGCATCAATTCTGATTTATGGTGATTTTATGTAGACAGAAAGCAACTATTGCCTGGTTCTATGCCATCTTCTTGATCTTTGGTATATTTGTACCTTTTGTATGGCTCTTGTGTTGATCATTGTCATTGAAGCTTTCTTTCATTCTTGTTGGACCGCTACCAAATACGTATAAATCAAATCAGTGTGTATTATTATTTTGGAGAAAGTCCAGAAGAGGTCTTTTTTTTTTTAAATAAAATAGTGGCTAGAAAATTTTTATCTTGATGCTTTGATTTCATTATATGAAACCAAGTGATGAAAAGCAAAGAGAGAACATAGTAGCTATGGTTTCATTTTGTCAGTGAGGGATGGGGAAAGAATGGCTTTGTGTTCTAGCTTCAGAAGACTTGATCATTATTTCAAGGTTATAGATATTATTCCACAGCAATGTATATATTTCAGGAGCAAACTCAGAAGAAATATTAAATAATTTCTATTAGCATGAATCAAAGTCTAACTCACAACACTATGCTACCAGAGCTTCTCAATGACTTCATTCTTCTTGTATCAACTGTCAACACTCATAATTTAGAAATTCTTGGAGGATCTGATGATATCTTTGTTTAAAAGTGTACCTTAAGTTCATCCTATATATACCATTAAAAATTCCTGGCATGTCATATTATCTCCTGTCAGAAACAATGTCCCCAAAGTTAGCCTACATAACCACTGCCATCAAATCAATTCTGACTCATGAGACCCTATATGACAGAATAGATCTGCTCTACAGGGTTTCTTACGAGTATTACAGAACACTTAATTGTGCTCATGAGGAATCTGTACCTGGACCAATAAGCAGTTGTTCAAACAGAGCATGGTAACACTGAATGATTTAAAATTAAAAAAGGTGTGAGACAAGGTTGTATTCTTTCACCATACTTATTCAACCTGTATGCTGAGCAAATAATCTGAGAAGCTGTATGGGCTGTATGAAGAAAAACATGGCATCAGGATTGGAGGAAGACTCACTAACAACCTGCGATATGCAGGTGATACAACCTGGCTTGCTGAAAGTGAAGAAGACTTAAAATACTTACTGATGAAGATTAAAGAGCACAGCTTTCGGTATGGAATACCTCTCAATGTAAAGAAAACTAAAATCCTCACCACTGGACCAATAAACAAACATTCTTATCAATGGAGAAAAGATTGAAATTTTCAAGGACTTCATTCTTCTTGGATCAACTATCAACACTCATGGAAGCAGCAGTCAAGAAATCAAACAATGTATTGCAGTAGGCAAATGCTTTTGAGATATGGTGTTGGAGAAGATTACTGAAAGTGCCATGGCTGCCAGAAAACAAATAGATCCATTTTGGAAGAAGTGCAGCCAGAGTGCTCTTTGAAAGCTAAGATGGCTAAACTTTGTCTCTCATACTTTGGACATACTGTCAGGAGGGACCAGTCACTAGAGAAGGATATCATGTTTGGTAAGGTGTAGGGTCAGATAAAAAGAGGAAGACGCCCAACGAGATGGATTGGCCAAGTGGCAGCATCGATAGACTCGAGCGTGACAACAGTAATGAGGTTGGCCCAGGATCGGGCAGTGTTTTGTTCTGCTGTATATAGGGTCACTATGGGTTGGTACTGACTCGATGGCACCTAACAAAAACAACAATAGGGTTTCCAAGGTAAGATTTTAGAGAAGCTGACCACCTTATCTTTCTCCTGTAGCTGGTGGGTTTGAACTCCTAACCTTTTGATTAGCAGGGCCCATTGGTAACCCACTGTGCAATCACGGCTTCTTAATCTACATAAGACATCTTTGTGACTAGATTATTGATGGACTTTAATTTCCTAGTTAGATCAGGCAATAGGAATATATGTTCCTTGTTTCAGATCATAGGAGAGTTGCTAAATTGCAGTGAAGGAGTCCTGGTGGTGTTGTGGGATAAGCAAAGTTCATGGGTCAAACCGAACGATTGCTATGGGGGAGAAAGAGGAGGCTGTCTGCTCCCATAAAATATCATCTTGAAAAACTCTATGTAAGGTTACAGTTGACTCAATGACAGTGGATTGGGGTAAAGTACCACTGAGTCTGTTCCAACTCATAGGGATCCTTCAGTATAGGATTTCTGAAGCTTTTAAGACTTTGCAGGAGCAGAAAGCCTCACCTTTCTCCCAATATAAGTGGGTGATGGGTTTTTAAGTTGGGGCGGGTGTTATAAACTCTTTCCTTATGGACATGAACACTATTAGGCTAAAAGGTGGGTGGGACTGATATGAAGCACCTAATGTGGGTAGGATAAGCTCTAGTCTGCAAAATGATAAGTAGACCATTCCTCAGGAACCCTATACAGGGTCACTATGAGTAGTAATTAACTCAACGGCACTTAACAACAACAACAACAATAACAGTATCCTCTGAGGAGACCACTACATGTTAGAAATAGGATTCTTACATTATACAATGAGTGACTATCCACAAAGCACTCCTATAAAAGACCTGGTGTAGAAAATACTTCACATAATCCTTTCTTTGAGGTCCTATATAAATATAGTCTAACTCTACAAGACCATAAAATTGACCTAATATGCATTTGATTTCATGGATGAGCTAAGATAGGAGAAGAATGTGAGACTATTAAGAAATCTGTTGTTAATCATATTCAATTAATTTTAAGTTTAGATTTTAAGTTTCACAAAAATGTTAGAGCCTTTCTCTTTTCTCCTGCTGATATCTTTAAAATGAGTCTATTTACGTTCTCTATTAAGATGAAATCATTGTAGAAGCAAAGCAGAAAACTAGGGTCACCTCAGCCACTGAATTCCTTACTTCTTAAGATTCTTTCATTGGCAAACCATGAATTTCTTTGCACCAGAAGCATACCTGGAGTCACATTTATCCCTAAATGGCATTGCTCTTATATTCCTCTACTTCTACTTCCCAATAATTTTATAGGATATAGTTCTAAAGGTCATCACTGTCTGTCACTTTGTGGCTTGTTTGTTGCCACGATGCTGGAAGACACATCGCTGCTATTTCTAGCTCCCCTTATCCATGGTAAGAGGGTTTCAGCAGAGATTCTAGATTGACAGAGTAGGAAGAGATGCCTGGCCATCTATTTCTAAAAAATTGCTCATAAAAACTATGGACTGAAATAGAAAATTGTGTGATACAGTGCTGGAAAATGAGTCTGGTTTGGCACTGTGGGTTAATGCACTAAATTGCCAAGTTGATTTGAACAGCTAGGTAGGTGGTTCAAGCTCACCAGCTACTCCTAGGAACCCTATACAGGGTCGCTATGGGATGGAACTGACTGGATTGCACTTATCAACACCAGGCTGGAAAGCACTCAAAATTCACAGTGTCTGCAACAATGGATGCTTAGCATGCCAACAATTGTGAAGATGACATAAGTCCAGATAGTGTTTCATTCTGTTACACATGAGATTTGCATGAGTCAAAGCCAAATTAATGGCAACTAGCAACAGTTTTCAGAGAGGATGATTTGCTGGGAACCTATAAATTACAACCCATTCATTCGCCCTCACTGACAAAGGGAACAAAGTAGAGTTGCTATTGCCAAAGGTAAAAGTACTGACTGTTTAGAAAAGTGTATTGTTGTTAAATGCCATCAAGTCGGTTCCGACACATAGCAACTTTCATCCCAGATCCTGTGTCAATCTCCGATTGATCTTGTGTTCTGTGAAAGCACATTATCCTATAATTAATAAGCTAAGTCACTCTCTTGCCCTCTCTGTTTTAATTGCTTTGCCTCACTTCCCCACATTAATTTCTTGGTTTGCAAACCACAAGGTCAGCAGTTTAAACCCACCAGCTGCTTTTTGAATACCCAAAACAACCAAGGGCCAAATACCTCAATCTTGAGCATACTCAAGCCCCTTCCTTATGACTTGGACTCAACCACACTCTTCTCCTTTATGAAGAATATTTTTGGATTTTGTACAGATGGGGAATTTGCAATGGACACTTGATTTGTGTATAATTCCCTGTCCCTCTAGCTCCAAAGATAGATTAAATACAGCAGGGGTGAAGCCAAACTCAAGATGATATTATGTCTATCTTTATTTATTTGTCCTTTGAGGCACAGTCAAGGATTTCTCCAGCTCAAGTTCTTTTTGTGTCCAAATATTTGTATGCCCTAAGCTAAGAGGATAAACAATATACTGTTGGTTGATCACTTACTTTTCCGGGAAACTATAAGGTTTTATGTGAAAAGAACTGACTTAGCCATGACTTTTGCTGACCTCAGATTGGGTTTGCTTTTAGGAATAAAAGGAACTTGGAGTTAGTAGTGAGCTTTGTAAGAACAGGCTTGTAGATCCATGTATGTAATGCCAGCCCTTCCAGAGGTCCTGACTAGCCAGAATTCTGACATAAAAAGCCTTATAATAAAGCTGCAAAATATCCACTTGGATCTTACAGTTGCTACTTCATTGTTATAACATAGGTCTCACAAAATTATGTAAAAAACTCATTTTATGGTTATCAGGGGAAATAACTACCCAGATAAATAGGCATGAAAGTACCATAACTAGAACAGAGCATGCCAATTCCAAATTGGGCCCCAACCCCAATCTCTTAATTGGCCTTATTATAGTGTCATAGGAATGAAAAGTTCCATTAGCAATAATTTTAGGTTTAATCTACTGTTCTGTAAGATATTGCTCTGTATGCATTATTGATTAGAGATTGTGCTATATTTTGCTACATTATAAAATCAGTACTTCATTGTTTCCTATGTGAATTTGGAATATTTAGGCAAAAATGAAGAGAATGTTTGTTGTTCAATGCTCATCAGCATTTCTAGTACTTACTGTATATTAGGAAAGACTTTATAATTTGCAAGCATCATCTTCAAGAATATTTTTGAATGTAAGTATTCCATTTGCTAGGATTTCTTACCAGGAGATATCATATTCTCAAATAAACAGAAATAAGATAGAAGACTCAGTTTATAACTTTTTTTCAAAGAAAGGATAGTAGCTGTTTTTCTGGGTTCTCAAGGTATGAAATGTGTGTGTATGTGTGAGAGACACAGAGAGAGAGAGAGTAAGAGAAAGAGTGCATTTAACCAGTTACTGAATACCATCAGGATACAGATTACTTTGTTAAAAATTGTGTGCTTTAATGAATATCTGTGTGTATGAGAGTGTATATACTTCTGAGTGTCTATGTATATATTTTTAAAAAATTGAAATGAAATTAGAATAAAGTTAGAATATAGAAGAATCATTTTGTGTGGCACTGTAAAACTCCTGGTGTGGTACTAAAAGATCAACAACCACAAGGTCAGCAGCTCAAACCCACAAGTGGTATGTTGGAAACCCTATACAGGGTCACTATGAGTCAGAGTTTATGGCACTTAACAGTACACAAAATGAAACAATTAAATAATGGTGACTTTAATATGTTCCAATATGTCATGTCTTCTTCCGTTAGTAACTGTCACATCTACTATGTAAAGGACAGAGGACTATGTCCCCAGTTTTCTAGAAATTCCAAGACCTAAAGACCTAAAAAGTTCTGACTTCTTTTATCCTCAAGAACATTTATAGGACAAGACAGAAAAATTAAACAGAAGAAAAGTAAGCTTTGTTTTCCTAGGGAGATGGTGATGGAGATTTGTAATTTGGTATAAAATAAACGTTTCTCTGCCTATTTGGTTATCTGATTTGTAATGAAAGAAGCATTACTTGGGTGCAGTTTGTGGGGTTAGGAGCTGTTTTATATTATACAGATGGGAAAGAATATCCCTAACTCAAGAAAAATTACATGATGTTCATGGAATGATGACTCCATGAACACTAAATGTATGTTTCTCAGCTTACTCTGATCAAATCTGAGCACAATCAGAAAAAAATGGAGAAAAAAAAATTCCACTTCACCTGCATATCTCAATATTTAACATTATAGTAAAGAATCTGTAGAAAGGAGATTTCTGTACTGTTCTCTCAGCAGAAACTCAAAGCAGAGAAGTTGGGAATGGTGTGGGGCTGAGGCAGTGGGTCCACAGCTCATCTGAGGACCGTGGACACAGTCACAATCATTATTTAACCTATCAAATGCCTCCTCCTTTGTTCTTCATTTGAAAGTAGAGTCTCTGGATCCCCATTTAATTATTGTGCCTTGATTGACAAGAACAGAGGAAGGGGGGAGGGGAGAGGGGGAGGGGAAGAACGCTGTCTACATCATGTCCTATTGGACACAATACAATGAGTGTGTGATGGCTATTTTATTTTTTTCCTTGACAACTTAAATATTTGAAGATGAAATGTGGAATTTTAAGAGCATAATATGAAACGCACAGAGAGAGGGAGAAAGAAAGTTAATTGGACCAGGAACCAAATACACTTCTCATTTGTACATTTGCCTAATGGTTTAATAACTGTCAATTTGGTGCAGGGATTCTGTGTAATTGTAATAAGAATTTTCATCACCAGTTCTTCCCAGGCAAAGAGGAGTCAGCAAATAGACTGTGTCCACCGGATGCCCTGGTCCTGTGTTTTATTATATTTACTGTATAATCCCATCATCCCCATGCCACCAGCATGCTTGAGGGGTAGTGAAGGCAGCAGCTGCTGCTCCCTCTTGGCCCCCTGTCTTTCAGAGCTACCCTAAGGTACTTAAGAATGACAGTATAAAGAATATCTGTGCAGATGAGCCTGTAGATTTGGGGAATTGGCTGCTTATAGACAGGGATTCTTTTGGTAGACTTAATTCCTTTAGCAAGGGTGAAGTACCATCTATGGGGATTCCTGTCATGTATAAGGAAGTTAGTCATGCTCTCTGTGGAGTTTAGTTTCTTGAATTTTAATGAAACCTATGTCAATCTGTCTCCTCTATACCCTAGTGTTAAAATCAGTGGTCAGCTACTCAACAATCACAACAGTAAATCACAGTAGATAAACCAACCAGGACAGCTCTGAAGAATTTAAGGTTGTGTTCCCCCCTAGCTCTCCCTTCACAACTAGAACACTGAGAGAATATATAATGAGTTGGTGGCATTTCTGCTTGAAAAGTACAGTCTTATATTCAAACCAGGATCCTAGAATTTTTTTTCCCCAATGTCCTCCTTTGTTGGGAAGTTTTCATACCCCATTATAATTTATATACCTTTTAATAGATTTGCCATGGATTCTGGGGCTTGTGTGCAAGTTTGTATGGGAAGTCTGTACTTGTATAAAATGCACAGAGATAAATGCTGATTCTAACCAAAGAAAATGAACTGTTATGAAGAAATTAAGAGAAAATGATGTACATGCCACCTGAATATAAATTAACTGTGAATGATGTAACTCAGGGAAGCAGGTGGCAGTTCTATATGAGATATTTACAATTAGCTGTATGCATCACTCTGAGAGCACAGTGTAGGAAATATCTCACCCAGATTGGATTGGCTCCCAGCGGGTTATAATAGCATTACAGACCCAAGGTAACTTTCTAATTCTTCTATGATGTGTCACCACTGTCTCAAAGACAAGGTCATTGGAACATAACTTTCATTTTCACTTTGTTTACATGTACAAGCCAAAAATGTTTCTATGGGGAGGACTGACAGAGCAAGTTGGAACTGAAAGTTCTTTTTGGCAGAACTGTCTGGCACAAAATGGAGCTCTAACTGGTTCCTTAATGGTAAAAGCTACAACCTCCATTTGTCTTCTTGTTTAAACTAGTAGTTGGAATTGCTGGCTGCTGTGCTCACAGATCTATTGCCTCTGTCCAGTGCCATGTCTCTCTTTATTTTGTTCTTCTTGTTCTTCATGGCGATATATGCCACCATGCCAGGCCCCATCTTTTATCTTTTGGAGCAAAACTGAAGCCCTACTTTTAAAATTAATTGGTATCTTGGTCTCAACTACTTATTTGGGTGAAACAAGTTAGTGTACGTACTAACCCACATTAAATCATTAGCTAAATTAGTTTGTATCTTATTTTCAAGTTAACATATGGATGTGGCTTAAGTTTTCTTTATAATTTTTCAAGGTATCATCTGTTTACTGACACTTGGCAGTTAAATGTGTCTGAAATTACACTGATACAAAGGTCTTGATATAGTAAAAGAACATTTAGAAAAACATTGTACTATTTTTCAAAAAATAAACAAACATCATTGTTTTTTGTTTAAGAAATAGAAAATATCTCAGATTTGGATGTTAATATTTACAGTCTCACAGCTTTTTAATTTACTCATTGTAGAGCAGGTAGTTAATACTCAATACATTTGTTTAATTAATGATGTCATAATATGTTAGATATTATACTATGGAGTCCTGGTGTGGTGCTGTGAGTTAATATGCTGGACTGCAAAGGCAGTTTGAACATCAAGGATAGAGGTTCAAGCTCACTTGCTACTCCTCAAAAACCCTATACATGGTGACTATGAGTCAATACCGACTCACAGGCACATAACAAAAACAACACTATACTATACTTTATATAACTAACATATGTAAGAAAGAATGCAAAACTCTTATCTTCTTATTTCAGAGAACCTTTCCTAAAACGTTATCACCATTTGAATCCACCCATTGATAACAATAATAACTAATAACTGTTGACTGCTTATGTGCCAGGTTTTATGTTAAGTATTTTCTTTGTATTACTCAAAACATGTTATAAAAGGAGAAATACTACATAGGACCACTACTGTAAAAGATTAAGAAAAAACCCATACTAAAGGTGGAAGGATTCTTTGCTGGCTTCTGGGATGTGTGGGGTGGGAAGGTGGAGCTCAGGGTAAGGAATAGACACAGGATAGTTTGGGTGCTAGGGAGGGGACAATATACAAGAAGGGGGAGGGGAATGGAAGAACAAAGCAGATGGGAGAACAATTAGACAGGTTTGCATGGGCTAAGTGGAACAGAGGTAAACAATGATGTATGACAACCTTGGAACAACAGGGCTCCGGGATACAGGGATTGAGATATGGTTGGAATGAGGAAAAGGAGGGAAATAATGTTAAGATGCTTGGCTGTCTTTTGAATCTTGATTTCTCTGGCATACCATTATAAAATTGACAATTGAGGAGGAGAGAAAGGAATAGCCGGAAATATCACCATAGAAAGCTTGTAAGTCTGTCTCCTGCCTATAACTGATTGCAATACCTAAAATGGGATTACAAGGTGCCCAGTGAAGGAGGCTTCCTGCAGAGCCCCTGCATTACATAAGACCATAAGTGGAATCCTAAACAACATCCAGAATCTTCAGAGGAGGGAAATTTCCACTTGAAAGGACAAGCAGACCAGCCTGGAGCAGCTAGAAGAACAGAAGATACTTCTTGAAAGAAAGACCGACAGAAAAAATACAAAACAATGTAGGCAGATCCACTGATTACTACAAGAACAAGCAAGATGCTCACCCAGGAGACATCAAGGCAAGTGGTCAGGTCCCGTCAGAGCAAACCCCCTTCCAAAACTAAGACTCAATGGGAATACACACTCTGATTGGTGACCAAGTTCATCACTGATAAGGGGAAGTGAGGGAAAAACAGCAATGAAGCTGTGAGCTAAGCTCTACAATGTTCAATAGACTTCTGTGAACCCGGGTGAAGACCTGGTTGGCCAGCAGTGTGGCAAGACCTGGGGACTCTTGGGCCCAGAGTCAGTAACATAGCCACAGAGGACTAGAGTGGAGAGTGAAGCACCCAGATGTTAAGAAGAAAGGGCATGTGCATAAGAACATCCACACTTGCAGATAATATCCACTTGACCTGGCTTCAATGACTGGATGATCAGGGCTCAACTAGAAGAAGAAAGAAGAGGGGAAAAAAAGAGCAATCTGACAAAATTTGATGAACTTGACCTACACCTATGGAGGCAGTAGCTCAAAAGAGGGAACAAATCTTTATAGCAAGGATCATTCCCACCCACTCCATACACAGAGTGGACAGGTACAGGCAACTTGGACATTAGCTATCTAAAATGGAGGGGGCTTCAAAGGCAAGAAATGACCAGCTTACAAGCTTTTAAGAGGGAATCTAGATCCAGAGGGCATAGAGGAAGGTAGAATCTCCACTGAGTAGTATCCAATCTGTCTAGGAGGGACTGATGAAAGGAAATGCGGATAGGTCTCTTGTGATACAATAGTGAATAATGGTTATCAGGACTGATTGTGGAGGGTTGGAAATGTAAAGGTAGACATTTTGTAGCAAGGAGGGGAGTGATTAACTTCTCAGTCCAGGAGTAGAGGTCCCTGGGACCATCAAGAGAGAAGAGCGGAGAGTGGGACCCTACCTAGAGAAACAATGACGCCAGAGATGGAGGCAGAGACAATGACAGGGAGAGATGGAGTGGCTGGAGACTTTAGACCCAAAGAGGAAAAAGGGCTGTGTGCTGATGACCGGTGGTGGGTGGGGGTGGGGCGCAAGCTTGCAGGGTATATCCTGTGGTGGTTGATGATGCATGGAGGTGATTGTAACCATGGCAATCAAAACTAATGTCTCCAATGTAAACTATCACATAATTCACAATAAAACATTAAATATGTATATATATATATATATTATAATACTCAAAACATCCCTAAAAGACTGAATACAGTTTGCTCAGAATAACACAATGCTAATTCACAGAACTGCAATTTGAATCCTAGCATGTCATCTTCTCAGTACATATTATCTTCCTTATATTCATTCCATTATCTCAGTGAGTCATGTGAATTGAGACCGGTGGTATATATTATATTATGTGTGGCACTGTAAGATCAAGCACTGGACTATAAGGTCTGTTTGAATGAGTTGTTGTTGTTAGGTGCTATCGAGTCGGTATCGACTCATAGCAACTTTATTCACAGCAGAACGTAACATAACACTGCCCGATCCTGGGCCAACCTCATTACTGTTGTCTTTCTTGAGTCCATCAATGCTGCCACTTGGCCAGTCCATCTTGTTGGGGGTCTTCCTCTTTTTCTCTGACCCTCCACCTTAACAAACATGATATCCATCTCCAGTGACTGGCCCCTCTGACAATATGTCCGAGACTCCAAAGAGCGTTCTGGCTGCACTTCTTCCAAAATGGATCTATTGGCTCTTTTAGCAGCCATGGTACTTTCAATATTCTCCTCCAACAACATAACTCAAAAGCATCGAGTCTTCTACGGTCTTTCTTATTCACTGTCCAGACTTAACATATAGGTTATTGAAAATGCCATGGCTTGGATCAGGTGCACCTTAGTCCTCGAGGTTACATCTTTGTTCTTCAACACTTTAAAAAGGTCTTGTGCAGCAGATTTGCCTAATGCAATACGTCATTTGATTTCTTGACTGCTGCTTCCATGAGTGTTGACAGTTGATCCAAGAATGAAGTCCTAGACAACGTCAATCTTTGTTCTGTTGATAAGACTGCTGCTTATTGGTCCAGCGGTGAAGATTTTTGTTTTCTTGACATTGAGATATAATCCATATTTAAGGCTGTGCTCTTTGATCTTCATCAGTAAATGTTTAAATCCTTTTCACTTTCAACAAGCAAGGTTGTATCATCTGCATATCACAGGTTGTTAATGAGTCTTCCTCCAATCCTGATGCCACATTTTTCTTCATAGAACACAGCTTCTTATATTATTTGCTCAGCATACAGGTTAAATAAGTATGGTGAAAGAAGACAACCTTGATGTGTGGGAAGCGCTTAACTCCCATTGCTTGGCATGGCCGCAGGGGGGGTGGGGGTGGGGGAGAGACATTGTGCACAGCAAATGACTCTCAAAAGCTAGTCCCTATCTTCCCTTCAAGTTAACTCTGAATGTACTTGTAAATATATATAATATGGCAAAATTCACTGCCTTTCACTATGAACTCTGCAAACCTTAGGAAAAACTAGCTTAGCAACAATTGCTTTCAACTTTGGTGGATTGAATACAAAGAGAACTGTGTAAATTACTCCCTTTCATTGAGAACCTAAGTAACTGCATTTGTGAGACCACAAAAGCAGATAGCATATTAGAGTCAAGCTGATCTACCCCCATAGACCTCACCACAATCAGTCACTAGCTAGAATTCTCAAACCCCCTACATAAAAGCACCTGCATAAACAAGCAGAAAATAATGAACTTAAGTGAAGGACAGTTTTGACTTAGTAATCTACACTTCTTACAGCAAGTAGCCAGGTTGGGCTTTATGCCACATAGCTTCTAAGCGATTTAATGAATACCTTTATTATGAAAGTAATAGCACATTATGTAGGATAGAATGTTTATAATCTTTTAGTAGAAACAAGAAGAAACAGTTTATCACATACTGGGAAAGGAGATGAAGGTCAGTCTGAACATCACAGACGTATTTTTGTTAAGGTTGTCTAATGACCAGGTGCAAGAATGTTGTGACTAACTGTGTAATAATTCTAGAAATGATAAAAGTGTCAATGCATGTACTGTGTAGTTTTAAGTATAAAAATAAAGACTTGCTGAGCTGGGCCAGAAGCTGGAGAGAACAGCCAGACAGCACAGCAAGCTGAAAAGCCTTTCAATTGTATTCATTTCTTCACCACTGATTCCACGTATCCTCTCGTGTCCCATGACCCCCCATGGAGAGCTGGTCTCCCCGCATTGATGCACAACTTTCTTAATTTTAAAACATTCAGTGTTCCCATGTTCTGTTCAAACTACTGCTTCTTGGTCCAGGTACAGATTCCTCATGAGTACAATTAAGTGTTCCGGAATACTCATACTTCACAATGTTGTCCTTAGCTTGTCATGATCCACACAGTTGAAAGCATTTGTGAAGTCAGTAAAGCACAGGTAAACATCTTTCTGATATTCTCTGTTTTCAGCCAAGAGCCATTGGACATTAGCAACGATATCTCGTTCCATGGCCTCTTCTGAATCCAGCTTGAACCTCTGGATGGTCTCTATTAATGTATGATTGTAGCTGTTTCTGTATTACCTTTAGCAAAACTTTACTCGCATCGAATCTCAAAGGGATTATCCGATGATTTGTGCATTCCATTAGGTCACCTCTCTTTGGAATGGGCACAAATATGGATCTCTTCCAACCAGTTGGCCAGATAGTCATCTTCCAAATTTCTTGGCAGAGCTGAGTGAGTGCCTCCTGTGCCGCCTCACTTTCTTGAAAGGTTTCAATTTTTATTCCATCAGTACCTGGTGCCTT